>NC_042618.1:219039253-219373106 GCF_901001135.1 Rhinatrema bivittatum | reverse complement strand
AGCCTAGCACATCCAAAACGCATGTCCACGAGCTCGTTAGCCTGTCCGCTAGGCTCAGCTCATGCTATAGCATCGGCCTGAATGGGAAGTGTATATATTGTAGTGAAATGGTTAGTATTTGAAAGTAGCCTCAAAAAGGTGAGTTTTTAAACTTAATTAGAATGCGGTGAGAGAAGGATCATGACCTAGCAACTCAAGGAGTCTATTCCAGGAATATCGCATAGCAGGGTACAAAGCACAGAGTCGTAAAAGTGCACACTTATGAAATTTTACAAGTATGTGTGTGCTTGCAAGTGTCTCTTCAACCGTGCCTCCCGGATCACCTCCATTCACTGGTAGAATTACACATTAATTGGCATTATGTTTGTAATTTTACCCATATGTAGGGTGGGCAATTTTCAAAGATCAAAATAGACAACGTGGTTCTATGTATTTTTAAACTCACAATGCTGTATGCTATATCTAGTAGATTTAAAGAGATCACAATTATATGAAATTAGGGACCATCATACCACCCACTGTGCTTGCAAGTTAAAACTTGTATTTTATGCACTTTGTTGGGTCACTTTTAATCATCGGTCCAAGAGTCCAGAATTTAAATATTCAATTTTTAACTTTTTTTCAAAAACTTATATACTAAAAGAGTACAGGAGGTATAACTTCCCTTTAATGACTGTCGGGGTCAGTAGTCCGACGCGCGAGGTTCGCAATACCACTGCTTCAGAGACGTAAATTTTACTGACTCTCCTGATCCAGCACTCCCCGTGCGTCTTACAGACGGGATTACAGGTAAATCTTTCACGCCGGTCTAAAATCAGACCCGGTAGGAGCTGTTTCACCGCTAAAATGCTATGCGGAGAAATGGTGTCAGGTCCGAAATTATAGTGGACCCTCAGTCTCTACTAAGTCACCTCAGTAACATTCGGCGATCTTAAAAGAAGTACTGGCATGAAAGATTTGCCTGTAATCCCGTCTGTAAGACGCACGGGGAGTGCTGGATCAGGAGAGTCAGTAAAATTTACGTCTCTGAAGCACCGGTATTGCGAAACGCGCACGTCGGACTACTGACCCCAACAGTCATCTAAGGGAAGTTATATCTCCTGTACTTTTTTAGTATATAAGTTTTTGAAAAAAAGTTAAAAATTGAATATTTAAATACTGGACTCTTGGACCGATGATTAAAAGTGACCCAACAAAGTGCATAAAATACAAGTTTTAACTTGCAAGCACAGTGGGTGGTATGATGGTCCCTAATTTCATATAACTGTGATCTCTTTAAATCTACTAGAAAAAACATACAGCATTGTGAGTTTAAAAATACATAGAACCACGTTGTCTATTTTGATGTTACATTAATCGTGGGCTTATAGATTAAGAGATATTTTTTACATTCAATTTTCAAAGATCCCATTTCTGTGGATAAAGCACTGTTTTATCTGTGGAAATGACTCTGAAAGTTGTCTTCCCCATGAAATGAGCTACTTTGTTTGCCTTGATGATGTAAAACAGCAGGGGTGAAGGATAAAGGTTCATCAGTGGGTTTCAATATCTCTTCAAAATATATCTTACGTAGTATACATAAACCATGGAAACAATAGCAGCAAAATGTCAAACACAGGAAAAAAAATTGACTACGCATTGCTTACAGTTTTGCTTGGAATCTGTTTTTGCAAGAATTATATCTTTGGACTTGAGATTGGTTGAAGCCATAGATAGAAGTCCAAGTGAAGGTCCCACCAATAACAATTGTCCAGAAGGTGTGTCGTTGAAAGGGATGTGGATTAAAGCTAAAGAGAAAAGTTGAAATCAATCATTCATGAAAAATCTTCATTTTAAAACCCGTAGGGGTCAGTTTTTAAAGAAAGATGAGTGAGTGCTTAATCTAGGTTTTTTAGGACTCTAAAGTTAGGCAAAAATTCAACTGAGCATTGGCAAGTATGTTTTTAGCTGAAGATTTTCCTATATATAGGCGCCTGAAATTGAAGTCCCTAAATTAGGCCTGCAATTTATTCATCTCTGTATAGGTTCCTACATCAACGCCAAGTACCTAACTTACCTTCCCTGACTTGGCCTCACACCTGGCTCCACCTACTTTCCAGGTGTTTAAGATTAGGTGCTCAGTGGATGGGGGAATTTTCATTTAGGAAGTTAGGTGCCTAGATCTTTTGGACATCTGCACTATATCTTGTACTTTCAACATCCTGACTACAACATAGATGTTAAAAGTACATGGATGCTTACTACCTGCCAGTATTAAAACAGATGCAATAGTTACCTGAAAATAAAATTAATGACTATATTCTACACGACATACTGGCTGTCTGATAACAATGTAAGGGTCTAATTCTTCCACAATCTGACAGGGCTCCTAGCTGATGACCACAGCAACCTGAGAGCAGGCAAGAATTTTCATACAAAAGGGGAATAATGCTAATTGTTACACTTTTACCTCTGGGTATGTAATTCCATCCTTATCCAGAAATCTTCCCACCATTCCCAACATGTTATCAAAACTGACCAGCATTCAAATCAATTAAAGTCTGGAAGAGTCCGCAGAGCTCTTATATGTTCTAAAAACTATCATGATGCTGGCCATGTCAGGCAAAAGAGGAGCTGGTAGCTATTCCCAGCTCACAAACTGAAACGGCTGCTGAAGACGAAGCACACACTAATGGTGCGTGACTGGAAAATGTGGCGTGATGGAAATAATCTTTAATTTCAAGGTCATTCGCTCTATGAGTTGTGGGTTTCTCCTAGGACTTGGGGAGCCTGTCGTAGGGTTTTGCTGCAGGATGGGGCTCCCTGACAGGCTCCACAAGAACTCTGAACACCGTTGGGAAGGGAACAGCATGTAACTCTTGGTGCTTGCCAAATCCTGAATTTATGAGAAAAAAACTTCTAATATCAATAATTATGTCTGCCATTTGAGGAGATTAGAGTGTTATGTTGTAATTCTTTGTTGACCCTTTAAATCACCAATGTGCAAGTGTCTCAGCTTGCCAAAAAGAGGAGTACATACATATGTAATCCCTCCTTAATGTACAAGTCGATTACGGAGGGCAACATAAAGTTATTTGTAAGTTCTTTGGAGCAGGGACCCTGGCTAGCTTTTACTTCTCTTCCCATCCCAAGGTATAGGTCCTTTGGACCAGGGATGGAAAGGAATCCTCTCTGATCCCAATAGGGGGTGACTAGTAGGGATGTGAATAGTTTTTTGGCGATTTAAAATATTGTCCAATATTTTTTAAATCGTCAAAAATCGTTAAAGAGTGCGATACAATAGAAATTCCCCCGATTTATCGTGAAAAAGCGTTAATCGGGTTTGTGTCCACTAACGGGAGTTATTTGGGGGGAGGGCGGGAAAACCGGCACACCAAACAACCCCTAAACCCACCCCGACCCTTTAAAACGAATCCCTTACATTCCCCCACCCTCCCAAACCCCCCCAAAACGTTTTAAAATCACCTGGTGGTCCAGTGGAAGCCCCGACGGCCCGAGAGTGGGACCGATCGCCCGCTCTCGGGCCATCGGCTGCAATTAATAAAAATGGAGCCGATGGCCCGATAAAAAAAACTCCACCCCCGACCCTTTAAACCTGACCCCTTAGCCTCCCCCACCCTCCCAAACCCCCCGAAAACATTTTAAAATCATCTGGTGGTCCATTGGGGGCGCCGGGAGCGATCTCCCGCTCTCGGCCGTCGGCTGCCACTAATAAAAATGGTGCCGATGGCCCTTTGCCCTTACCATGTGGCCGGGTATCCGTGCCATTGGCCGGCCCCTGTCACATGGTAGGAGCACTGGATGGCCGGCGCCATCTTTAAAAATGGTCACATGGTAAGGACAAAGGGCCATCGGCGCCATTTTTATTAGCGCAGCTGATGGCCCGAGAGCGGGAGATTGCTCCCCGCGCCCCCACTAGACCACCAGGTGTTTTTAAAACATTTTGGGGGGGGTTTAGGAGGGTGGGGGAGGCTAAGGGGTCAGGTTTAAAGGGTTGGGGTGGGTTTTTTGTTTATCGGATCGGGCGCAGCCGATAAACAAAAAAACAATCGGGCCGGACGATAAAAATTATAAGATTTGAATCGGAACCAGAACCGAACCGATTCCGGTTCTGATTCACATCTCTAGTGACTAGTGAGCTGTGATGGAGTTCCCTCATTATGCTGTGAGCTGACGCTGAATGCCAAACCACACTTGGTCGCAATAGGCAGTATCCAAAATAATGCTTTACTGATACAGTTTTGTTGAATGGCACAATTACATATGGTAAATCAAACACCACAGTCTCTGCAGTTTCTCCCTGAATTACAGCTCTTTTCTCCTCTATCTGTGCATTAGTCTTTATTAGGCCAGGAATCCATCCACACTCCTGGATTAGATTGTGCAGTGGTCCCTCTGGGCTAGGCCCCTTGGAATGTCGAGAAAACCCCTCCTGATATCTCTATCCCTCAGGGCTCTTTGTGGATGCCAAATGGGTGTCCTCCCTTCACTGTAGATCTTATTACTCACAGGGCGGATTTTAAGAGCCCTGCTCGCCTAAATCCGCCCAAAACCGGGCGGATTTAGGCGAGCAGGGCCCTGCGCGCCGGTAAGCCTATTTTACATAGGCCTACCGGCGCGCGCAGAGCCCCGGGATTCGCGTAAGTCCCGGGGTTTTCGTAGGGGGCGTGTCGGGGAGCGTGTCAGGGGCGGGCCCGAACCGCGCGGCGTTTTCGGGGCGTGTCGGGAGCGTTCCGGGGACGGGCCCGTGGGCGTGGCTACGGGGCGGGGCGGCCCGGGGGCGTGGCCGTGCCCTCCGGACCCGCCCCCAGATCGCGTCCCGGCGCGCTAGTGGTCCGCTGGCGCGCAGGGATTTACTTCTCCCTCCGGGAGGTGTAAATCCCCGGAGAAAGGTAAGGGGGGGGTGTAGACAGGGCCGGGCGGGTGGGTTAGGTAGAGGAAGGGAGGGGAAGGTGAGGGGAGGGCGTTAGAGGATTCCCTCCAAGGCCGCTCCGATTTCGGAGCGGCCTTGGAGGGAACGGGGGTAGGCTGCGCGGCTCGGCGCGCGCTGGCTATACAGAATTCATAGCCTTGCGCGTGCCGATCCAGGATTTTAGTGGATACGCGCGGCTCCGCGCGTATCTACTAAAATCCAGCGTACTTTTGCTTGCGCCTGATGCGCCAGCAAAAGTACGCCTATTCGCGTTTTTTTGAAAATCTACCCCACAGTTAGTAGATTAATCTTCTGGTGGGGATCTCTGGTGGTAGGAATCCTTGTGGACTGCTGTTCTGGCCAGTCCCCTTGATGGGCAGGAAAAGGGGCAGAAAACCACTTCCTCCCAGATGTTGGAAAACAAATCTTCCCCAAATTAGGTAACTGCAGGAATCCACTGCAATGGGTCACTATCTTTGGTGGGCAGGTCTTCCCTAAACACTGGGTGTCTTCAGCTCAGGGCTCCCCATTCCCTGGCTTCAGACAGGCCCAGGCCTCAAGCAGGGCTCCTCTCAAATAAGGCTCAAAATCCCAAAATAGTCCCAGAGCAGCCACTCTGCACCTTGTGGGGAGAGTACAGCAGTGGAGTCCCTTTGGCATATCCTGGAGGGGTATCTGATGGTTTCTGAGGTGCCAGGTAGGCCCAAAATCCATCTTAGGAAAATACACCCTCTCACTCTCACTCTCACTTAGACTGCCTCCACAGCCTATTGCAGAACTCTTCTATAAAGCCTTTCCCACAGGGGTATCCATTACAGCTCCACCCACTGAGAGGGCTGTCCATGAATGGGTACTCCCCTAATTACTTCCCTAACTGCACTAGACTGTTACAAGACCTCTTAGTACCCTCAAAAAGTGTTCTAGGTTACACATTTAATAGAATTCATTATGGGGGCCTCTGCGCTACGCTTAGCACGAGTACAATTACAACATCCCTAGCCATTTTTAGAATCGCCATTTATGTGCATAAAAGGTTTTGAAAATTGCCTTATATTGTGTGCAGAAGTGTAAAGTCTGCAAATACATTTTATCTGAAGACCTTATGTCAGTTTTTCAAAGAGAAAACTTGCCCTTGGAAACCAAGTTGAAAACAATATGCGCACAGACCTGCTATTCGTGCAGGTACAGGTACTTTTTCCAGCAAAGTGGTGCATGCACTTGTAAGGGCGTAAATATGCATGCGTGAGTAGGTGTTAACCTTTCCTTGACTGCGCCCTCTCTTTGCATGTACAAGAATGCAGGCAGGGGGCACCACATGCACACTTTTAAGCAAGAGAGGGGAGGCAATTTACAAGGAACTTATTTTCCATGGGTAACACACTGTTGTACCCATGGAAATGCTTTTAAAAATTGCCTTCTAAAGGCTCACAACCAAAAGTTCATTTAAAATACTTTTTTTTTTGCACAAGAAATGTAACTTCTGGTCCTGGCCTGTGGTTGAGTGCTAGCACACTGACACAGCGTGGTTGGAATGGCACATTAGCATCTAAGAAAAGGGGAGGAGGAAGCAGTGTCCTGATCCTTCCCATAAATCCCAACTCCCAACACATGATTCCCTCTCCTCTTCCAATTACCCCCAGGGAACAAAGAACACCCCCCCCCCCCCCGATCCTTTCTGCTCCAATTGCTATCAGTCTCTCCCCTCATGAACAAATAACCTCCCCCCAATCATTTTCTTCCCTCCATTTCTGATCGCCCCCATCCTGAATAAAGAAAACCCCTTGATCCCCTCCCTTCACCTTCTAATTGCTTCAGCTTCTCCCCTCCCCTTCCAATTGGCCTCCTCCACAAACCACATCCTCGTCACTCCCCCTGTAGCAAGATAACCCTTCAGTTGCCTTCCCTTCCCTTTGAATTGCTTTCCCCCAAAGAAAGGAAACCTTCCCGATGCTCTTCCCTCCCCTTCTGATCCATTTACCCCCCCGGCACATAGGTGCACTCTGCATATCATTAACCTAGTACAGTGATAGTGAAATATAGTTTTTGTGTATGCACTATGAAATATACCTAATGTTAGCTCACCCATTGTTTTGTGCACTGTTAGAAAGTCATTTTGTAACATCATGCATAAGGTAGCTGGCAAAAGCACACGTAAGTTACACCAATTTTCTAAGTGGCATTCATGCATAAGTCTTCTTTGAAAATTATTCACACCAAATCTATTTGCACGCTGTTAACCCTGCTAAATCATCCGCACAAATTTCCGGAAAAAATTTACAAGCATGCTTCTCAAAATCAAACAGGGCACGCGTAAGTGCAAACCCTTCCCCAGGAACACCACCACTCAGTCAGGCTGAACTCACATTAGAACAGGACCATTGCATGTATTTGCAGGTAATATTTCCAAAGCCCAGCTCTGCATGTACAGCACTGTTTTACCCAGGGTCAGTGCAAGGGTATTGGGCGCCCTAGGCGACCCTTGCGCTGCCCCTCCCCCTACCTGTTTCGCTGCCGACACAGTCTCTATTTCTCTTTGCCGCGAGCGGGATAGGCCCCACTGGCGGCACCACGTGGCTGCTCTTCGGCACCCCCTACAGCTCGGTGCCCTAGGCGACCGCCGAAGTTCACCTAATGGGCGCACCGGCCCTCGTTTTACCGGCAGAAATGCTTTGGGAAAATTACAGGCCCCAGTATGCACTCACCAGGCCTGCTAAATGTCCACATTTTTCATTGCACGTGTCTGTTGTGGATTATAACCGTGAGTTGGTCATCTCGAGCTGGTGTCTGCCGAGCTCTGTGAGACAGGTATTGCACAAAATGGAAAGATTGGCAGCATGAGCTGTCAGAGACCCAGAGCACTCTACAGGCATCACTGGGTGCCCATCGAGGAGGAAGGAAACTTGGGCCAATCACTGCACTAAGCAGCCATTCCTGAGAGAAACACTGCACAATTAATACAGCTTGAGAGAAATGTGCACGCATGTTTCAGAATTGGGCGTCCATGTGCATGTGCCGGGTAGCGCGCGCACATGGACGCGCGAGCACAACCTTTTAAAATCTATCCCTTAGGGAATAGCCATTAACTGTATCAGTAGCATGGAATCTTCTTAGTGTTTGGGGTATTAATTGCCAGCTTCTTGTGGCCTGGTTTGGCCTCTGTTGGAAACAGGATGCTGGGCTTGATGGACCCTTGGTCTGACTCAGCATGGCAACTTCTTATGGTCTTAATTGTTCAGTGATTCTTTAAAAAATAATACCCTATAACCCAATAGATTTACTTCATGTAATTTTTATTTTCACCTTTAGCTGTGTTCTGATTGGTGTTACTACTAACAATTGTCCAGTTAGATTTATGTTTCAAACAGAAGGCAAAGAGATCTAATTAGAACCTGATATTCAGAAGATGCCCAGCATCAAAATTTAGGATCCCTAAGTTAGGGGCTTAGCTTAGGAGTCTGTATTTAGTTGTCTTGACTTTGGGCTCAATATAAGTGCCTAATTTAGGGTTGTCATTGTATCACCTATCTGTAGGCTCCCAACTGTACGTCCCTGACCTGGACCCATATACTTTTAGCTGCTCGATTGAGCAATATTCAATTTGAAAGTCGGGTTCTTCAGCATCCAGGGAGCATAATCAAGGCAGCCTCTTTCTAAGGAGGCTACTGCTTTCATAGTTCAAATATTCTCTTAAACAAATATTTCCTTTTTTTTTTTAAACTGCCCATAGTAACTACAAGCAGGGCCAGCAGCTCTTCAGTTAGGTGAACTGGACGATTGCCTAGGGTTCCACAATTTTTGGGGTGGCAGCAAAATTACCAGAAACCTCCAGGTGCCTTCTACCCAATTATAAAGTGCAGCACCACAAGAGAGAAGGGAAAGGAAGCTGGACAAATGTGGGAGGTGGAGACAGTGGGTGGGAGAGTTGTGGTGAGAGGATTCTGGGCAGAAATGGGGTGGAGAGAGAGAGAAATAAGATGTTGGGCGCTGCAAAAAGGAGATAAAAAAAGATTGGAGTGATAGTGTGCTGAGCAGGGAGTAGAGGGAATAAAGAGGAAGATGCCGAGAATGAGAAGAGAGGAGAGATGCTGGACACAGGAGCAGAAAGAAGGGATACTGGGTACTGTAGACAGGGGGGCAAAGGGAGGGGTATGCAGGACTCGGCAGAGGGTGAGAGGAGGTTGCAAAGCAAGGCAAAAGCAGGATGCTGTGCCAGACCTGTCACCGATAAGCAGGTGCTCAAGGTTTGAAGGTTCGCCTAGGGCCACCTATACCGTCGCACCGGCCCTGACTATAAGTTACGGCTTCCACTCTGAAAATTCTCTAATTAGATTCTCGCAGAAAGAATTCTGCTATTTACTTGTATCTTTCCAAAGCAAGCATTATGAATCTTACTCCCAAACGTTTAGTCTGCCGCCATAGTAGGCGTCATTTACGATCTTGTCGATTCCACCCTGAAGCATCACCGCCCGTATAATGACAGCTGCAAAGCCGGCTACCATGATTCCAATTTGGAACACATCTGTCCAGATGACGGCTTTCAGCCCGCCCTGCAGAGAACAGACAAGTGACTATAAGTAGGTGAAAGGATACAAAAACTCCTTTATGTTCGCTCACTTTTTTTTCCCCTGAATTCCCCATTAATCTTTGGAAAGCGCATCCTATGTTTTGCCATCGTGCCACATTAAAAGATACAGGCTCCCTCCGCTGCTCCTACTTGCCTTCGGTCACTAAATTTTAAGGGGTCATTTTCCATAGAATCTAACCGTACCAGGTAGACAGACCCAGTGCACGTGAATACAGCTCAAGACACAGAGAGGAACGATACTTCCTTAGCCCGCTCACATACCAATGTGCAGTAGAAGGTACAAACTACTCCAGTTGAAATCACCGCTCCCCACAGGTGAAAGCCCGTCACTGAACAAAGGGAGAAAGAGGAAGCGTCAGACACACATAAAAAAATAAAACAATTAATAAAGAAATGTATTCTGTTTTAGCTGACGACACCACAGAAATATACACCTAGGGAGGGTAATTTTCAAAAGCATTTCCGGTCTGTGCTCTAAATAATTTTCTAATTATTTTTCATGCAAAAGGAAAGAGAGGCACAGGAAATTCAGGGAAGGAACAGAGAAGAGGTGGGCGAACTGGAGTATGTGCCCCTTGTGAATTATTTGCCAATAAAACCCCCAATACTTTTCACCTCAGCCTCACAGTAATTGTTACAATTTCATATATGCTTTCTGATTGGATGACAAAGATGCCCGGAATACCAGATCACTAGAGAATGCCTAGGCTGACATTCAGATTTTAAAATTGCTTTTTTGAGAGAAGAGAATCCTCCACCTCCCCCAATCCCACGCTGCTCACTGGTTTCCTGGTTGGACTGCATTGTCTCTGCCACTTCTCATTAAAAAATAGTTGGCAAGTTAAGGATGCATGCAATAGAATGGTCAGATTGCCAGGCTCCATCTCACTGTCTTCAGTAAATAAAAGTCTCATTTCCAACATACTTTCTGAGACAGCACAAGAAAGATGAGAGCTTATGAAACAATGTGTTGTTCAGGAACTAAGGGAACAGCTGAAAGAACAAATCACCCCCTTCCAAGTTTCCTATCTAACATAGCAAACTGAAGCAACCTCTGGAACAGGGCTGCAGAGACTTTGAAAGTATGCATTAATTAACAAGACAACTGTGCCTTTGATCCCACTGAGCTCCTGTAACCTTGGGCTAGGCACTTTAAGGTGAATTTTAGAAGCCCGGCATGCACCAGAATCGGGAGATGCGCACGCAGGTAGGGCTTATACGTGGCCACCTTATTTTTAAAGCCACCTAAATGTGCACACATCTCCCGCAGCACGCACATTTCACTTGGATTCAAAAATGGGCGTGGTCTGGGCATGGCGGGGTGTGGGTGTTTGGGGCAGGGCCAAGAGATGTGCATGTAAATACTCACATACCCAGATGTACACCCAGGTCAGTGCCGCAGAACTTTATTTCTGAGATTAACGAAGTGTAAGTCTAAATACAACCAATTCCAGGCATCACAGGAGGGTTTGAGGGGTCTGGGTTAACTAGGGGGAGTGAAGGCTATTAAACCAGGGTGGTCTTCTTGAGGACCTAGCTGTACACTGGGTGAACTAGAGGACGAATTGGCGAAAGTGGGGCATGGTGTCGACGCGTGCTGGTTTTAAAATTTCCCTGATTTACGTGGCCGAAACCTGATTTTTCGCGGCTGGGTGCACACAACCTTAAAACTGGCTGCCCTTATGGGCGTGCCCAAGCCATTTTATAACCTGCGCGCATATGTGCGCGCAAGTTATAAACTCCCCGCGTCCCTGGACGCGTGCCAACCCATGCGTGTGTAAGTGCACCCCCGGGCCCGTTTGAAAGTTACCATCTCTGTTTCCCTCAAGTGCCCACTTAAAAGTGAATTTTAAAAGCCCGGCATGCACCAAAATCAGGAGACGCGGGAGCATGTAGGGCTTACACGTGCCCGCCATATTTTAAAACCGTCTACATGCGCGCGTATCTCCTACTGCGCGCACATCTCATTCAGAACCAAAAAAAGGGGTGTGGCGTGGGAACGGTGTGGGTGGAGCATGGGTGTTCCGAGGCAGGGGCCAAGAGATTTGTGAGCAGATGCCCGCGTGCCTGTGCGCATGCCCAGGTCTAGTGCTGCCTAACTTTACTTCTGCTATGGAGAAGGGGTAAGTTTAATAAACAAAAAAAAAAGCCATTCTTGAGGAGTTTATTAGAGTCTGGGGTAATTGGGGGGCGTACAGACTTTTAAATCGGGGGGGGGGGGGGGGGTGTCTGGAGGACCTAGCTCTACACTGGGCAAACTGGTGGACGAACTGGTGAAACTGGCCTTGTCTTGGATGCAAGCCGATTACAAAATTGCCTGACTTGCAAGGCTGAAACTTGTTTTGCATGGCTGGGCACGCCTACTTGCAAAATTAAACTCACACATACCCATGCCAAGGCTATTTTATAACGTACATGCGTCAATGTGCACTAGCGCGCCCCTTTGAAAATGACCTACCCTGATTGTAAGCTCTTTGGAGCAGAGACTGGTATCTGAGTTCTAATAATGTGGTAAACCTCCCCGCGCATCCTTTGGAAAGGTGGCTAACAATCCAAATTATTTATCTAATCAATAGTGAATATAAAGGGTATTAAGAATCGGAGTGGGCTCAATTCAGAACTTACGGTTTCTCCCCCATTTTTGGATCTATTTACTTCTGTAAAAATGCATATCAGCAATCTCTTTCCTCAGGCCTTTTACTTTTCTTTGTTATCTGTTGCACCTATGTTTGCAGACCCTGTCTTTCCCAAGATGGTTCATTTTTTGTTTAAGGATTCCTGCTTGAGACAAGGGGGGGTAGAAGTTAATTTTAGCTTAATTACGTTCACTTTGCAGGGCTACCTTTAGCAGACCAGAGTGTAGTCCTTGTGCCAGAATTCAGTGAAGAATGCCACAAGGCATAGGGATGGCAACTTTCAAAGCCATTTTTCACGGCTTAAACAACATTTTGCCTGTGGAAGTGGGCTCTTTGAAAATTGCTTCCTCTCAATGCGGGCAAAATGACAGCGCGCCAAAGTTTTCCCGCATTGCGTGGAGGCATTCCCGTGGGTCATGAGAAAGCAACAACATGCAGAGTTTCTGATTTTCACAACTACAGCCCATTGTTTGAGCTGGAAGGAGCACCCACACGAAAAGCCGGTACAGATCTCTGTGGGGCAATAAGCAAAACTACCGACTATTGGGGCAAACCCCGTAGATAAAATCTATCCACAGGATTTGCACTATTGCAAGCAATTTGATTACTGCCCACAACAGGCTTACAGGGCAAATTGGTCCTTTTCTTTATTGTCTGAAGTACTTGCCAGTGAGCAAGCTGTAATTACAGCAGGATTTCCCAAATCTGTCCTTGTTACCCCACAACCACTTAGGTTTTTCAGTACATCCACAATGAATATGCATCGGACACATTTGCACATAGGACCAGATTTTATAATATGCGCCCAGGCGTAGATTTGTTCGTGCAACCCGGCGTGAACAAATCTACGCCCGATTTTATAAAATCCAGGGTCGGCGCGCGCAAGGGGGTGCACAATTGTGCAACTTGCACACGCCGAGCCGCGCAGCCTGCCTCCGTTCCCTCCGAGGCCGCTCCGAAATCGGAGCAACCTCGGAGGGAACTTTCCTTCCACCCCCCGCACCTTCCCCTCCCTTCCAGTATCTAACCCACCCCCCAGCCCTAACTAAACCCCCCCCCCCGACCTTTATCAAAGAATTTACGCCTACCTCTGGGCAGGCGTAACTAGCATGCGCCAGCTCTCCATCCCCCGGCCCGGTGCCTGTTCTGGAGGCCTCGGTTCTGCCCCCGGAACACCCCCGGACCGGCGCCCCACCCATGGCCCCGCCCCCGGAACGCCCATTTTTTCAAGCCCCGGGACTTACGCGCATCCCGGGGCTTGCAAGCGCAGGGGGAGGCAGGGGTAGGTTTTTGGGGGTTGCACGCATATCTTACGCACGCAACCCTTTGAAAATCTACCCCATAGTGCATCTCCAATGTGTGCAAATCCATTGCATGTATATTCATTGTGTATACCCTGAAATCCCAATTGGCTGTGAGATCATGAAATTGATTTACATGCGCAGCTTCCACTGTATGCAAATCTTTCTCATGCATATTAATTGTGGATATCCTGAAAACCTGGCCCGTTTGTGGCTCTTGAGAACCAGAGTTGGCCACTCCTGGTCTAATAGGAGGTATTTGAGTTTTCCATGATACCCAGACTTAATGTAAATCACACACAGAAAAAGGATCACAGCAAATGAAAACCTGCCTTTCATTCCACTTTCTAAAATTATATTTTAAGAAATATAATCTTATCTTCATAATCTTTTTTTGCAGCATATGCTGCAAATGTCAAACTGTTGTCAAAGCTTCATCTTACCTTGGTTAAGTGCCAGGGCTGGAGCATAAATTACAATTCCAGTATACAAAATCTATAGCAAGAGCAAAAGAGTATATAAATATAGTGCACTATTCTAAAAAAAAGGTAATGTCCAATAATTAAAATATCTAATTATTGGCGACATCATTTATATTGCTTTAATTCATGTCTGACCAGTTGCTCCTGTCTTGCCAGTGCAGCTATTGTAAATGGCGTCGGCAGACCAAGGCTGGCACCATTGTTAATGTCTGCAGTACCAAGTAATCCTAGCCTGGGCTAAACCCAGTCCAGCATCATCATCTTGCAATAGCTGCACCAGCAGGGCAGGAGACGTGAATGGGGATTACTCCTGCCCATGGTGACAATAAATAAGGTAAGGGGGAGGGGGAGGGGGAGGCTGGGAGGTATCTACTGAAGGACCTGGGAAGTTTGTTTTGTTGCTTTTTTTTTTTTTTTTTTTTTTTGCAGCACCAGGGTCAGCCTAATTTTTTAAAACAAAATGAATTAACACAAAGAAAATTTTTGTTTGTTTTAATTTTGTTTTGTTTTAAAAAGGAAATGATTCTAACAAATGCATATCCCTAATTAACAAATTATAAGTCATTGCTCAGATGAAGAACATAAGATATACTTAGTAGCATAGTAATGACGGCAGAAAAGGACCAAATGGTCCATTCAATCTGCCCATCAAGCTTCACAAGGCAGAAACTGCCACTCTGTGCAGACCCTTCCCATGTTTCTCTTAAGGGCAGTAACTGCCACTCTGTGCAGCTTTAGGATAACTCATAAAATTTTCTACTGGCAACATTTTTACTGGGTGATGAGCTGTCTTGAAAATCCAGATAGTGCTGCTGCTTGATGTGCTTTGCATATAGATCGATGAGTTATTGCTCTGGTCAAACTAGATCAGTTTAAGCTTATTTTGATTAATATCGTTGCCCTAATACTGTATGATTCACCTGAGATTTTGCAGACAATTTCATAACATGCTTTTTGTGGCTGAGGAATATCAGGAGGGGGCTTTAATCTTCCTTTGGATTTAATTTTAGATCAGATGTTTGATTCCCGTATGCTCTCCTACCCAAGCATTTGGGCCTTGCATAATTTACTTCAGATGTTGGTAAACTTGATCCATGGGGAGCTTCTCCAGCCTTCCGATCATGACTTTACCTTCTATTCTTTCCCTCACAAATCTTATTTTTACATTGGTTACTTTTTATTAGGAGAAGCCTTCTTCTCTAATTTAGTTGAAGTGGAAATAGAATCTGCTCTAGTCTCTGGCCATGCATGTGTGCCGCTTAATCTGGATTTGAATGTGCTGAATAATCTTCTCTTTGTCTATGGAGTTTTAACTCCACTTTATTGAACGATGGTGATTAGTGGGGCCTGATCACTTACTACTCTTCTGAATTCTTTCCTTTTTAACAAACAAGAGGATATGCAATTTGAAATAGTATGGGGACTTCTGCAGGTAAAAAGGTGTTTTACGTGCAGAAATAGCCTTCTACAAAATTGCCCACCTGATATGTGGGTAGAGTTACGCAGGTACGTCATGTTCGCATATAAGTTTTCCCAGACTGAGTGGAGGCAATCCCAGGGGCTGGGTTGAGGAAGGATGTGTATTTATGTGCATGCGTTAGCATTTACGAAAGTATGCATGTAAAATCTCCTAAAAGATTTCTGCGCACAATTAAAATTTAAAAAATGTATTAGTGAAAATTGGCTGAGCCGATTGGCAGAATATTGGCAAAAAGAGAATGGGGAGACATTCACAGCTGATAAACTTAGTGTATTGTTTATAGAGATTCATAAATTACCAGTTGAGGTAAATTATAAAGAAATGCAATATAGAATTTTATATGGTATCGTTGTCAAGCAGAATCCAAAAGAACAATATAGCAAGACTGCACTCTGCCAAGATATGTTCATAACAATGAGTGCAGAAAAAGATATCACTTAGTCCATAAGTTTCTTCCAAAACTTTATTGTAATCCTCATAAACCTTTGCAGTGAGCACCAACTCCGTTCGTTATGTTATAAAGAGTAGCGTCTTAGGTCCCCCGACACGGACCCGCGTTTCATGGTAGCTGCTTCGGGAGGGACGTAACTTTCATACGGCATTTACTTTCATTTGTTTTCAAAGAGTGGTTTTGGAAGAAACTTATGGACTAAGTGATATCTTTTTCTGCACTCATCGTTGTCAAGCAGGCCATATCCATCTGCATAGAATGGGAAAGGTGGATTCAGAGGACTGTCAAAAATGTAAAATGAAAATAGGATCCATCATATAAAGTCCTCCTTTTGGCATGAGATTATTGCATCAATATTCACATGTGCTTTGGAGACATTACCATTTCAAGGGGATATCTTGTTGCCAGGGGATATGGAAACCATGAGGGTGTTATTTCTAGGGATGTGAATCATTTTTTGACGATTTAAAATATCGTCCGATATATTTTAAATCGTCAAAAATCGTTAGGGCCACGATACAATACCAATTCCCCCGATTTATCGTCAAAAAATCGTAAATCGGGGGAAGGGGGAGGGCAGGAAAACCGGCACACTAAAACCCCCTAAAACCCACCCCCGACCCTTTAAATTAAATCCCCCACCCTCCCGAACCCCCCCCCCCAAATGCCTTAAATTACCTGGGGGTCCAGCAGCACACTAAAACACCCTAAAACCCACCCCCGGCACACTAAAACCCCCTAAAACCCACCCCGACCCTTTAAATTAAATCCCCCACCCCAAATGCCTTAAATTACCTGGGGGTCCGTAGCGGCGGTCCGTAGCTTAAATTACCCCCGGGTCCGTAGCTAAATCAGGGGAAGGGGGAGAGCAGGAAATCCGGCACACTAAATCGTGGTGTCTTCAGCCGGCGCCATTTTGCAAAATGGCCGCCGCAAAATGGCGGCGGCCATAGACCAATACGATTCGACGCAGGAGGTCGTTCCGGACCCCCGCTGGACTTTTGGCAAGTCTTGTGGGGGTCAGGAGGCCCCCCCAAGCTGGCCAAAATTTCCTGGGGGTCCAGCGGAGGCCCTGGAGCGATCTCCTGCCGTGAATCGTTTCCGTACGGAAAATGGCGCCGGCAGGAGATCGACTGCAGGAGGTCGTTCAGCTGAATGCTCCAGGGCCCCCTCTGGACCCCCAGGAACTTGTGGCCAGCATGGGGGGGCCTCCTGACCCCCACAAGATTTGCCAAAAGTCCAGCGGGGGTCTGGAACGACCTCCTGCGTCGAATCGTATTGGTCTATGGCCACCGCCATTTTGCGGCAGCCATTTTGCAAAATGGCGCCGGCTGAAGACACCACGATTTAGTGTGCCGGATTTCCTGCTCTCCCCCTTCCCCTGATTTAGCTACGGACCCGGGGGTAATTTAAGCTACGGACCGCCGCTACGGACCCCCAGGTAATTTAAGGCATTTGGGGTGGGGGATTTAATTTAAAGGGTCGGGGTGAGTTTTAGGGGGTTTTAGTGTGCCGGGGGTGGGTTTTAGGGTGTTTTAGTGTGCCGCTGGACCCCCAGGTAATTTAAGGCATTTGGGGGGGGGGTTTTAATTTAAAGGGTCGGGGGTGGGTTTTAGGGGGTTTTAGTGTGCCGGTTCACGATTTTAACGATTTTAACGATACTCTAAACACCCAAACGGCGACGATACGATTCCCTCCCCCTCCCAGCCGAAATCGATCGTTAAGACGATCGAGGACACGATTCACATCTCTAGTTATTTCCTCACTTGACTAAGGGTCAATACCACTTTATTATGGTGGCTCTTTTGGTGGCACAAAAGTGTATATTGAAAGAATGAATCACTAAAAACTCTCCCTCACATACAGGCCGATTCAGAAAAATGCGCGGGAGAGCTGGCGAGTGCCCACTCTCCCGGGCTCCTCCCAGGGGGACCTCGGGCTTCCAATGGTGAAGATTCTCTTGGCCCTCGGGTTCAAGTCTGCCTCCCGGTTACGATTCTGCTGCGGGACCCCCCTCAGTGTTGCATCATCATCTTCTAGCCAGCCTAAGGATCCACAAATCGTAACAGTTTGCAAGGCCATGGATCCGGCGGATCTTTCCAGCCTCCAGGCTATTCCTGTTACTGCCCAGCATCTGCAGCAGCAGCAACACTGCCTGGATGCCCTGGCCGCAACAGTAGACAGGTTGGCAAACCGCTTGGACTCCACTCCCCCAGTAGCGCCTCCCGCTCCGGTCTCGGTTTCTACTCCCGGCCCGGCGGCCTCTACGCATCTTCCAGCTCCGCCCCGGTATTCTGGCGATGCTAAGCAATGCCGCGGTTTTCAGAATCAGTGTTACATTCTGTTTACGCTACTGCATACACAATTCCCTTCAGATCTGGTAAAGACCAGCTATATCGTGTCCTTGCTGGATGGGAGGGCCCTGGCCTGGGCCTCCCCAATATGGGAATGTAATGATTCAATCCTGGGAAACCTTCAGCAGTTTGTAACCATGTTCAAACAAGTATTCAACGAGCCAGCCCATAAATCTACGGTGGTCGCGGATTTGCTGCGCCTGCACCTGGGGTCCCGTCCGCTGGCCGAATATGCGGTCGAGTTCTGCACCTTGGCTACCGAGTTGGACTGGAGAGAGGACAGTCTTCACGGAATATTCTTAGAGGGGCTATCATCTCGCCTCAAGGATGAGCTGGTGGCTAGGGATCTTTCTGACGACCTTAACAGCTTTATTGACCTAGCGGGAAGGGTCAACCGCAGGCTTCAACAACGGGCTCGAGAAGGGAGAACTGCCCGAAGACAGTTACTCTGGCACCTGCCTTTTCCGACCCATGGCTGCCCCCTCGGCCTTGTCAGGCAATCAAGGTGTAGAACCATGCAACTGGGACGAAGGTCTCTCTCCCCAGAGGAGAGAAGACGTCGATGCACGCTAGGCCTTTACCTGTACTGCAAGAACAAGGGGCATTTCTTAGCCAAGTGCCCTGAACGGCTGGAAAACTTCAGCGCCTAGGTATGATCAGGGGAGCTATCCCTGGGCTGAATTAATTCTCTCCTTAATGTATGGTACCAGTGACTCTTGAGTTCCCCAGGGGAACCTTCCATACTCTCGCCTTTATCGATTCTGGAGCAGGAGGGAACTTAATTCTCCTTGATCTAGTTCAACAATTACAACTCCCAGCAGTTTCCTCGTAACCCTCTGCTCTGGATTTCCTCCATTCATGGCAGGCCGCTTCCTGGCTGTATTTCTGCGACCACCGCACTGCTCACACTTTGCACTGGAGTGCTCCATACGGAAGAAATTTCATTTCTGATTTTAGAGAAGGCCGTCCATCCAATTGTTTTGGGACTGCCGTGGCTCCAAAGACACTCTCCCACCATCCATTGGGACACCTTACAGATAGCAGCCTGGAGTCCACGGTGCTTCTCATCCTGTTTTCCGATGATGCCACGGCCTGGGCTACCGTTGATGGCTATGGCACTTACCCTACCATCCCACTATGCTGCTTATCAGGATGTCTTTTGTAAGGAGATGGTGGAGCTTTTACCACAGCACTGGCCTTTTGATTGCGCTATAGAATTATTGCCTGGCACAAACTCCTCCTAGAGGACGGGTGTAACCCTTATCTCTCCCAGAGATGCAAGCCATGTCAAA
The DNA here is from genome assembly GCF_901001135.1 of Rhinatrema bivittatum. Taxonomy (NCBI): domain Eukaryota; kingdom Metazoa; phylum Chordata; class Amphibia; order Gymnophiona; family Rhinatrematidae; genus Rhinatrema; species Rhinatrema bivittatum. The sequence continues at coordinate 219,353,613 of NC_042618.1, read as the reverse complement.
TTACATCAAGGAGAACCTATCCATTCAAATCTCCAGTGGGGTCTGACTTCTTTTTTGTTGCCAAAAAGGATGGGTCTCTCCGACCCTGCAGTGATTATAGAGGCCTCAGCGCTATCACTTGTCGAGACAGGTATCCTCTTCCACTCATCCCGGAACTACTAGAGCGGCTACAGGGAGCTAAAATCTTCTCTAAACTCGACCTCCATGGCGCTTACAATCTGGTACGAATTTGCCCTGGAGATGAATGGAAGACCACCTTCAATACTCGCGTCGGACATTATGAGTACCTGTCATGCCCTTTGGTCTCTGTAATGCTCCAGACATTTTTCAAAACCTAATGAACGAGGTCCTTGGGGACATGCTCCATTCATCCATTATCATTTACCTAGGTGATGTTTTAATTTAATCAAAGGATCTGGCATCTCATCGCCATCATGTGAAACAGGGATTGCAATGCCTTAGAGATTATCGTCTCTGCCAAACTTGAAAAGTGTATGTTTTAACAAGAGTCAATATCCTTCTTGGGCTATATTGTCTCCTCTACCGGTTTCCATATGGACCCAGACAAAGTGTCTGCGATCAAGGATTGGCCGCGACCTGTAGGAGTCAAGGCCCTACAAAGTTTCCTTGGGTTTGCGAACTTTTATAGACAGTTTATTCCTCACTACTCCCAAAGGGTGGCGCCGCTTACAGCCCTCACCAAAAAGGGTGCTAACGCTAAGGAATGGCCACTCTCAGCTTGTCAGCCTTTGAAGAATTGAAAGAGACCTTTCTGCAAGATATTTGCCTACACCTCCCCAACCCCTACGATCCTTATAGTGGAAGTAGATGCCTCAAACATGTGATCGGAGCAGTTCTCAGCCAAGTTTCTGAGAATGGGAAGTTGCTTCCTTGTTCTTACTTTTCCAGGAAGTTCTCCCCTGTGGAAAAAAATTATGGTATCGGCGATAAAGAGCTCCTCGCTATAAAACTCGCTTTCGAGGAATGGAAACAGTGGCTGGAAGGAGTGCAACATCCTATAGTGGTCTATACAGATCACAAGAATTTGGAGTTTCTCTGCCACGCCCGCGGCTGAATCCGAGACAAGCCCGTTGGTCTCTATTTTTCAGCCGATTCCACTTCTCTCTACGCTACAGACCAGCAGCAAAGAATATATGAGCGTATGCCTTATCCCGCACCACGGATCCGAAAGACTCACTGAATTCCCCCAGTACATCTTAGACCCTGCAAATGCTGTTGTGGTAACGATGGATCTGCCTCCTCCCGGGAGGACTGTGGTCCCTCTTCGTCTAAGGAAGAAAGTTCTGTCGTGGGCCCATGACTCCCTTACAGCTGGACATCCCGGTAGAGCAAAAACCTTAGGGTTCCTTGCTCGATACTACTGGTGGCCCCACATGAGACGAGACGCTCATCTCTATGTTGATTCTTGTCCTACTTGTCCCAAACACAGGCCATTGTCTGGTCATCCCTGGGTCTTTCTTCAACCGCTACCAATTCCCATGGAACCATGGACTCATTTGTCTACAGATTTTGTAGTAGATCTACCACTGTCTGAAGGGAAGACTTGTTATTTGGGTTACGGTGGATCGCTTTTCCAAAATGGCCCATTTTGTTCCACTGCCTAAACTTCCTTCTGCACCAGAGTTGGCACAACTCTTCATTCAGCACATTTTTCGCACTCATGGACTCCCTCTTCACATCACTTCAGATAGGGTCCACAGTTCACAGCTAGATACTGGAGGGCTCTTTGTAAAAAATGTTGAGTGTGCTTAGATTTCACTTCTTCATTTCATCCCCAAAGCAACAGACAAGTGGAGCGCACCAACACTCATTAAAGACCTTCCTTCGAACCTTCGTAGGAGATCAACAAGATAACTGGGTCTCCATTCTACCATAGGCTGAATTCTCTTACAATAATCATGTTCATTCAGCCATGGGCGAGTCACCCTTTCAACTAGTCTATGGTCGTCAACCCAAGCTACCATTACCTCTGCCCTTGCCTGTACCATCTCTTGCAGCCCAGTTGTCTGTACAACAGCTCCATTCTCTATGGGAATCCATCCAAACCAAGTTACAGCAAACGGGCGGCCACTGCCAAGAAGAATGCAGATAAACATCGTCGCCCAGCTCCAGTATTTCAGCCTGGTGATAAAGTATGGTTGAGCACGAAACATGTCCATCTTTGCCTCCCTTCCATGCGACTGGCACCCCAGTTTATTGGCCCATTCCGGGTATCTGAGAGGGTAGGTGCAGTCTCCTATCGCCTATGCCTTCTCAGTTTGATGAAAATTTACGTCTTTCACTTATCTCTCCTTAAACCCTTGGTGCTTTCAAGATTTCACCGCAAAACCTCCTGATCTTTCCACCACCTTCGCTGAGGATGACTCCGTCTTTCAGGTCCACAATGTCCTTGACGTTCAATTCCAACATCACCAGTGGGAGTATTTGTTATCTTGGGATGGCTGTGGCCCTGAAGAGAATACGTGGGAGCCGGCAACCAATATCTTGGATAAATCACTTCTCCATTGCTTTCACCAAGAGCATCTGAATGCACCAGGTTCCCCAAGGAGGGGGCGTAAGAGGAGGGGTACTGTTATGATTCCTGGCTGCGGGAAGCCACAGCCGGGCTCCTACCTCGCTCCCCGACGGTCCCAGATCGATTCTTGGCGGTCCCTCTCTCCTCCTCGCTTGCAGCACAGCCTTCCTGCTGTGATGTCTCCACGAGGGAGATGCCGCCGAGCTTCTGCACTTCCTGGGTTAGCTTAGGCTCCTCCCCCTAGGCACGCGCACGCGCAGGGGGATGCCAATTTAAAGGAAACAGCACGGGAATACTTCACTCCTCCCTCGAAGTGATGTCAGTCGCTGGCCACTATTTTAACCTCGCTCAGGCTCTTCTTCCTTGCCTTGCAACGAGGTTCACTCCCTGGAGTTCTCTAGTTGCTGATCCCATTCCTGATTCTTCCTGCCCCGGCGTGCTCCTGATGCCTGTACCAGCTTGTTCCTGACTCCTGCTCCATCCCAGCCTTGTTCCTGATTCCAGTTCCATCCTCATCTGCCTCCGCTCCCGTCTCCCTTTGGCTCGTCTTCCTGGCTCTTGACTTCAGCTTTGTTCACTGGTTATCCTGCTTCGCTAACCATCTCAACTTCTGGCTTGTCTTCTGTCTCTGCTGTCTGCCACCTTCCCCGACTCTTGGTTTGCCTCCACATTTTGCCCATCTGCAGCTTGCCTTGACTTGGACTTTGCTTCAGGATCCTCGTCCCCAGGAGTCCGCACCTAAGTCCAAGCAGCCCGGATCCCTATGGGCTCCTCCCGGGGGGGGGACCTCTGGCTTCCAGTGGTGAGGATCCTGCTGGTCTCCTGGTTCCGTCCTTTACTCAACTCTCTGCTTCTGAGACTCTCTTCATACCTTCGACCCCAGGGTCCACGCCTAAGTCCAAGCAGTTCGGGTCCTCAAGGGCTCCTCCCGGGGGGACCTCGGGCTTCCAGTGGTGAATATTCTCTTGGAACTCGGGTTCAAGTCTGCCTCCCGGCTACGATTTCGATGCGGGACCCCCCTCAGAGTTGCATCACCATCTTCTAGCCGGCCTAAGGATCCACAAATCATAACATTAGGAACCAGAATGATGAACGAACAGTGGATTGACAGCTGTCCCCTCCCCTCCTGTCCTCAGACTCAAAAGGTAACAGCTGCCACCCCTGCTCCTCAAGTTTGGAGGGGTGTCCAGTTAATATACTCCATGGAAACGTTGGCCACTGAACCTGCCAGCCCTGCTGCCATGATCCTATTCCTGGGCAGGACCTGGGGAACCCCATTATTCCTGCTGCTCTGTGCTGGCTCATCTGTGTGAGAGAGGAGAAGCTCACTGCCTGCATGCATGAGAGCCACTCCAATCACATGGCACTTGGCATGTCTGCCCCTTCTCTCTTTTTTATTTTTGATCAACAGCCCTTAAGACTGTCCTGCTGGGCTAAAGGAGCATATATATATATTTATTTATTTGTCTGTTTGTTTATTTATTTATTTAATTTGTTTAATTTGTTTTAAAAAGGATTGTGGCAATCTGAGCTGCAGGATACTCAGTGGGAGAGGAGGCAGTGCTGGCTGATTAGCATCTGAACTGTGGTGAACTGGTGGCAGGAGCAAAGATGCACATTGGAACAGAGCAATATGTACTGGCAGGTGGGCAGCGAACCAAGAGGCTGAAAATCATGCTTCGTTTGGGCCCCCTTAAGTCCACTGCCGGTTCTGCTTTCATTTGTCCTCCTCCTTGGCCTGGATAGATCATCCACTCACCCAACCACTTCCCTAACTGGCCCGACCTCCTTTGACCCCACATAAGGCCAACTGGATCAGGGTCAGAAGATGGCCAACATCTTGACTCCTGACTCTGGGCTATGCGGTCAGCGACCATATTGTGTTGCAGGAATCACGTGGCCTGGAAGTCCTTTTTTGGAATTCCATTCAGGGTTTTATAAATGAAAGGAGCTGTCTTCCAAGAATCTTTAGATAAATTGGTTCACCTGAATGTGGAGAATTCCACAGCTGAGCAACTGGAGAAATCTGTCTCACTGCAAGAAGTTGTGAGAGTTATTAATCAGCTAAATACTCGAAAAAAAAATGACTTGGGAGCGATGAGTTGTCTGTTATATTTTATCAGAAATGTATTAAATTCCTTTCTTCAAAATTGCTTAAGCTCTATTTGGTAATGTTAGATAAGGAAAGGCTAGTGGTATGTTTTTTTGAAGCTCTTATTATTTTATTAGGTAAACTGAGGAGAGATTTGTTGCAGTGTCATAATTATAGATCCATTTCACTTATCAAGTCTGATTGTGAGATTTATGCTAAAATTTTAGCTATTTGGATACCTAAGGTGCTGGATGAATTAATTCATCCTGATGAGACAGATTTTTTTGAAAGGGAGACTGGTTGTGGATAATACAAGACTTGGGGGCATTTAAATCATATTGCCGAATCTGCTGGTATACAAATTTTTAGAATTCATCTGTGAGAAAATATGCCTTTTATTATTGATACTGATGTGCTGAATTCAAATATGACAATTAAACCAGCTGATTGTCTATTGTTTCCATGATATTTAAGTTTTTACATCTATGCCTTGTGTAGTTAGTTTAGTGAGTAGATAGTAGAGTTTTAATCATAAATTGTAAACTTAGGTCTTTTCTGTATTTATGGTTGCATAATATTCTCCTCTTCTGTTTATGAAACACTTTAAAAATAAATCAGCAAATGATTATAAAAATAAAATTTACCATGAAAGAAATGGCCCAAAAACTATTAAACTTGATTTTAGAAAGCATTTGTATGCTTAAAATTGAGTTTTACAGGTGTAAATGTACTTTACCTGTTAGGATCCTGCCCGCAACAACCGCAGGCAGTCCCCTACCTTCTGCGACCTGCCAGGCCGCTGACACCGTTCCCAAAAGCGTCCCGAGGCCGCCGGCGTTGTCGGGGCCTCCGCGGTCCTAGTGCCACCATTCAGCCTGATGCCTCCTTCATCTTCACTGTGGCATGAAGCCGCTGCTACTGCCTGCTTCCTTCTTCGCAGCAGGGCTGCCACCGCCGCCACTGTCCTCCGGGCCTCCCACGCGGCAGGAATGCTGCCGATGCAGTCTTGCTTCCTGCTTCACCATAGGCCCAGGCGCGCGCCTCTCTTAATATTTAAAGGGTCAGAGGCGGGAAAAGCCCTGGCCCTCGTCGATGACATCATCAGTCTTCGCTGGATCAGCCCTATAAAAGGGCCTTGTTGCTGACCCTCAGGGCCTTTGGATCCAGTCTTCACAGCGTCTGTGGTCTTCTTCGGATCCAGGTCCTCCGTGGTCTTCCTGTGCCTTGATGGATCCATGTTCCTTGTTCTTCATGTTCCTTGTTCTTCATGTTCCTGAACCTCGTCTCCTTAATGTTCCTGGTCTCGTCCCTCATCGGAGCTCCCTCATCACCTGTCTCATGTTCCTGTTGTTCCAGATGTCCTGATGTCCGTGTCCTGAGGTGCCATGTTCCTGATGTCCGATGTTCCTGTCCTGACTCCGTTCATCTCTTCTTCAGCTCTTCGTCCAGTTCCCAGGTACCTCGTCTGTCCACCTCTCCTGGCGTGCCACTGTCGTGGTCCATGACTAGCCCATGGGGGGCTGTGTAGGGCGCCTTGTGGTACAAGGCCTTCTTCTTGTCTGCGGTGCAAGCCTCCGGAAGACTCATGTTTTTAATGCCTTGCTTCTGAAAATCCTGAGTCTTGAATCCTAAGTCTTGAATCCTGTCCCGGTCTTCGGAGCTCCTTGTGCCTGCTTCTGTCCATGCCTAAGACTCTGTCAGAACCTGATCCGCTTCAGCATAGTCCGCAACAGCCACTGGCGGCTGTGTAGGGCATGACCCAGTCCAGGCCTCTACTGAATCGTCATCATGTTCCAGTCTCAAGTTCCATGTCTTCACCTGGAGACTGCTTCACGTTCAGCGAGGTCTGCGACCAGCCATGGGCGGCTCTGTAGGGCGTGCTGTGATGCAGTTCTCAGCCATTACTTTCTCCTGACTCCTGAATCCTTGCCTGAAACCACCGAGCAACCTGAATCCTTGTCCAAGTCATCTAAGTAACCTGAATCCTTGTCCGAGTCTCCTAAGTATCCAAGTCTTCATCCGAGTCTCCTCAATATCCAAGTCTACGTCTGAATCCTCCGAGTATCCTGAGTCTTCGTTTGAGTCTTCTTCTTCTTCCTGCCCTCAGCCTCCATCTGGCCTCACACACTCGTCATTCCCAAGCGGTGGGTCCAGAAGGGCTATCGAGTGGCCGGAGGGCTACTCTGGAGACCAGCATTGCGTTGCTGGGTCTCATTGGTGCATGTAGGCCAGTGGAGGGCTGAGCCTGCCTTGTTTCTGTTCCGGATATTCTTTGCTTTGTCTTCAGTCCAGCCTTGCTCCTGCTCTACCCGTGCTCGTACCAGCTCACCTCTCACGGTGTGTTTTGGGGCTCCTCTCTGAGCCACGCTGTGATCCAAGGGCTACATTCTCCCTTGAGATGGGACCTCGCCTCCGTGCTCCTAACAGGGCCTGAAGGGCATGCTCCCATAACATTACCCATGTAAGTGAACTTTTGAAAATTGCTACAATATATGCTTTTTAATTGTCCATAGGTTTTACCCATGATAAGTATACTTATGCAGGCTTTTGAAAATTGCTTCAATGGTATGTTACATTTAAATGCGTAACTCCTTTGAAAATTCAGCTGATTATGTATATATATTTATATATATATATATATATATATATATACACACACAAAGTTTAGTCCTTATTCAGTGGCTACTCAGCTCTTCTTGGCTTGTCTCTTGGATTCATTAATTGGAACATCTCTTGTCACTGTCCAGCAATAGTCTGCAAGCTTTGATGGACACTTTCCCCTATACCATTTTTCTATTGCTACAATGTCCTGGTGAAATCGCTCCCATGTTCATCGCTTACTGCTCTGCTATTTGGTGGAAAGAAATTGTAGATGAGAGTGCAAAAATGTATCTTTAGTGACATTTTGCAGCCAAGACTTTTGTATACCTTGAGGAAGGCTTTCCACCTACTCCTAGTAGTTGTCTGCCTTCTTGTTTCGAAGAAAACTTTGTTAGCATTAATTAGAAGGCTTTTCATGCCATCTTTTCCTTGCCATGTAATGCATGGTATCTCAAGAAGTTCACAATCTGAGGTCCAACAAAGACACCTTCCTTTATCTTAGCTTCATTTAACCTTAGAAATTTACCACTGAGGGTACTTAAAGTCTGCTTTAGTTTTATCCATGGCCTTGACAAAGTTCTTCATAGACCCAGTTTGATGTATAAGGGTGATAACAAAATCTTCCTTGATTTAAAACAAGTGTTGGATGCTGAACACTTTACTCGCAGGCTATAATGACTGTTTAAATGGCCAGTCACTATTAACATAGTGGAAATCTGTTGCCACAACTATCTAATCCGCAGAGGAAACAGCAGTACTTTGTGTATCCAGTCTGCAGACCAAGCAAGAGAGCAACAACCTTCAAGTTGCACAAAGCTGCCACTGATTGTTGGTCATAGTTTATGTACCTAAAACGTCATTTCATGTTGTCACAAGTTTCCTTCATATGGACTGCATGACCAAATGGAATTGATGGCCAAAAAGCAAGTACTGTCCAAATCCAGTCATAGATTATTCATAGATTCAGTCAAAGCTTTCTGGTTTTAATTTGAGAATCCTTTCCCTTCTTAAATCACTTATCCTCCGCATGTCCCAAGTCAAAGGTGTGTATATACTGACCCAGTAACATATCTAGAAAACTAAAGCCACAATCAACCAATTTATGCATCATTTTCATTCTCAGTGACCCAAAGTTTGACCACATTTCAGAAGCATTTTGGTTATAGACCAGAGATCTATGTCTTTTCCTGCAGTAGCCATAGATCTGGGAAAAGCTTTCGACCACATAATGTTACGGAGCGCTAGGAGAGCGGTCTGGCTTACCAGGAGATGTGTGTCCTTGGGCCACGGCTTGACCCCAGAGGAAACTTCCAAAGAGGTGCCATGGCAGGCGAGGCATGCCGAGCATGAGCTGGACAGGAGCAAGGCTGAACTGAAGATAGATTTACTGGAGATACTGACCCTCCTCCGGACCTGCACGCTTCGGAAGACCAGCAACCACAATGGTGGTCTTATGAACAGTCCCTCTGACCATTCCAAGCCCTTTCGGACCTGCCGCAGAGTACAGCAAGAAGTGGCAGGCCGGATGGAGGCAAGGGCAGCGAAGACTGGAACATGGAGATTCAGACGAGACTCAGGATGAGGGTACTTGGATGCACAGACGAGACTCAGGAACGAGGATACAAGGCTTTCAGAAGACTCAGGCAAGTACTGGGGTGAGACTGTGACGCAGCGCGCCCCTACACAGTCCACCCGCGGGACTGGTCACAGACCACACTGGCCTCGAAGAGCCTCTAGATGAGATATGGAGCAATGAACGGAGCATGTCTCAGAAGCTGTAGAGGCCTGCACCGAGGCGCGCCCTACTCAGCCAACCAGTATCTGGTCGCAGACCACGATGGGATGGTTACAGTTCTGGCAGAGTTCTGTGGCACGGACGGAGCAAGCACAAGGGACTCCGTTAGACAGGGATAAGACAGAAGCGGAAGTCTCCCAGAGGCTAGTGCTGCAGAGGTGAGGAAGGCATTGCACCATGAAGCGCCCCTACTCAGCCCGCCCGGACCACGACATGGCACGCCAGGAAGAGTGGCATGAGGAACCAGGTGTTCAGGACAGCTGGACAGGATCACGGACATCAGGATCAGGGGAAACAACATCTGGGCTGGATCACAGACATCAGGAACAGAGAACAAACATCTGGACTGGAACATAGAATAGGATCAGGAGACAGACCTCAGGACTGGATCATGGACATCAGGAACAGCAGGCGGACATCTGGACTGGAACATGGACATCTAGACAAAACAAGGAGCTCCAACAAAGAACAGGAAACACAGGACCTTGAAGAAGAGCTGGAACAAGGACGACTCCTGGAGTGAAGGACAGCAGGATCCCAGGAGCGTCTAACTCCTTGCGAAGGCGAAGCTGGAATGGACGCTGAGCCCTTTTGTAGGGCTGAAGAGGACAACGCCCAGGGAGGGATCAGCAGGGGCCACACCTGGCTGGCCCTAGAAAAACAGGAGCTCGCCCGTGCCTATGGAAGCTGGAGAGAAGAGAGCTGGAAGCTGGTGGCATCCTCAGCGACGTGAAGGCCCAAGGAAGCAAGGCAGGGTAGCGGAGCAGCCCTGCCCAGAAGCTGGAGAGATGGCAGGCTGCAGGGAGCGGCTTCCAGTTGCGAAGACTGAAGCAGGAAGGCCGTAGGAAGATGCAGGCACTGGCAGGGATGGCCTCCCTGCTGGTTCAAGGACCCAGGGCTGAAGCAGGCAACGGCAGGGACGGCTTCCCTGCCGGCTGAGACCCCGGGAGCGGCTGCAACACGTCAGGGATGGCAGGAACGGTCAGTGGAGGGTCCCGACGCGAGGGAGAGCTTGTGGCGGGTTGGCCCTGCCGCGCAGGGCAAGAGGCAGGCGGGGAGGAGCCCGGACACAGCGGCACGACTGCCGCAGAGGGAAGGTTGGTCAGCGGCCCAACTGGCCGCTTGAGGTAAGGAGCCTGCCCGCGCTCCTCGCGGGCAGGACCGCAACACCTAAAGTGAACTTTCTTTTTAACATAATATACTGGTTTGAAATAGGAATATGTTTATTACTATAGTTAAACTGTTCTATTCGTTGTCAAAATATTTTGTAATAATTCTACATCTGAGCAACTTCCGCTTTTTTAATTTTTCCTTTACAACCCTCTGCTCCTGCTGTTTGGATGCACAAGAACATTTATTTATTTAAAATGTTTGATGCTTTCCCCTTCAGCAAGACGTTTGGGGCAGGTACAATAAAAACATACTGGTCAATTTTCAAAGGCTTCCATGTGCCAAAACCAGGAGATATGCGTCTGACACGGACTCGTGTGAGCCGTTGCAGATTTAAAAGGACCGCAGCCACGCACATATCTCCCGCAATGCGCATAAAAAGGATTTCTGGGAAAGGGTTGTGGCGTGGGTGTGGTCTGGGCAGGACATGGGCAGGCCAAGACTACACCATGAAGTCAGCGCATAAGTAGTTAGTTGCACATACAAGTGCTCACCTGGGGTCCCCTACCGCGTAACTTTACTTCTGCTATGGATGGCATGTTAGTCATATAACTAAAAAAACGAGGCTAGTCAGCGAGGTTTTAAGGTTCGGGGCTAATAGCATAAAAGGGAGGCAATTTAGCTAGGTGGTTTAGGAAGTCCTCTCCTTTACTGGGGCGAACTGGGAGCGAACTGGTAAAAAGGCCTATTGCATCACAGTGCATACCTACTAAAATTCCCCCCACTTATGTGCTCGAGAGGGCATTCGCATGCACATGCGTGTGTCAATATAAAATTGTGCACACGTACACCTGGATAACCGATTTTATAACACACATGCATATATGCACATATACACGCATATGTTATAAAACTGACGTGTCCATGTGCACGCACCAGCAAACGCACGCACAAATTTTACTTCATACATAAACTTAAACATACAAATATCAATCTAAACAATAGTGCAGACAAAATCAGAAAACAAGACTTAGAACTATCTACAGTAAAGTAATACAAAGAAGCTTAGCCAATGCTGGCAAAGGCCTTGTTAAACAGACGAGTTTGTAAAAGTTTTTTGAATATTTTTGAATCTTGCATAAGGCATATTGTGAGGGGGAGTGAATTCTACAAATTAGGCCCGAAAATAGAGAAGGAGCGCTCTCGTGTCACACATAATCTTGCAAACCTTGGATAAGAGACTTCAAATGAAAACTGACTGGAAGAGCGAAGAGTATGAATTGGGGTGTGAATTTGTAATGTTGAGGCAATCCATGGAGAAGAGATATTATTAAGGAGGTTATGAATAATGACTGCTGTGTTATATTGAACTCTTCAATGTATTGGTAACTAATGTAATGATTTAAGAGCTGGAGTCATGTGGTCTCAGAAATGTAATCCAGATAAAAGATGAACTGCGGAGTTCTGGAGAATTTGAAGAGACCTGAAAGTATTTTGAGGTAACTCGTAATAAAGAGAATTACAGTAATTGACACCATTAAGAATTAAAGCTTGAAGCACTGTATGGAAATTCACTCAATCTCATAGAGGTTTAAGATGTTGCAAAAGTTTTAACTTTATGAAGGAACTTTGAACAACTGACTTCACTTGAGGTATCATCGACAATTAGGATCAATGATTACACCTAGATTGTGTGCACTCTGAGAAATGGAGATTGTATTCCTATCGAACTGAAATAAAGGTGGAATAACAGATGGATATGGCTGACCAAGAATAATTGCTTCTGGGGGGTTATTTTCCTGACATTACAGTAATAAGAGGAAATTGTTATAAATTATTGATTAATGCAGATGACATTTTACTTTATTTTTCCCAATCCTACACCTTCTAAATCCACTTTATTAAAGGTTATAGAATTATCTTTTATCTCTCTTAAAATACAAATGTTGTGCTTGGTGGACCATGAGTCCATCCCATGGCCCATTGTGCTTACTTCTGGACCGGGTCCGATTCGTCGGCTTCCTCGCAGCACAGCATATCCTTCTGTCCAAGGCGCAGCTGCCTGCCGCGGTTGCAACTGGGCCGATGCTGACACTGCCATGAGTCCTGCTGCAGTGCCTCCCTAGGTGTGCACGGCATCTGACGTGCTGGTATTTAAGAGCCTGTGGCGGGAAATCCATTGCGGAGCCCTCTGATGACATCAAGGGGCCTCCAGTATAAAAAGCCTGCCCTGGACACACCTCGGAAGCCTCTAGCAATAGTTCGACTCCATTGGAGAAAGCGGTTTGCCTCTGCGTTCCTTGTTCCTGGTTCCTGAGCCTTGCCTCCTGAGTTCATGTTCCGCTGTGTGTCCCTACTGTCCTGTCGATGTCCTGTGTTCTGTTCCTGGTTCCCTCGCAACGTTCTGGTTTTCTCCCACGTTCTCGTCTTCGTGGTATGACCTCCCTTCATCTGTCTTCAGTGTCTATCTGTCTGGCTGTTCTCCTGTCCTCACCTCTTTGGATTTGACTCCTGGCTTTGATTTGGATTGGACTCCTGGCTTGACTTCAGATTGTACCTTGACACTTCTAGACCTCCACCTGCCTTTGACCATGCCTGCTCATCGTCTTGCTTGACCTCTGCCTGCCCAGACCTCTGCCCAAACCACAACACTGAATTGAACTCTGCCTGCCTCACCAACCACAACATGCCTTCAGTCTCTGCTGCTTGCCACCTGCCCCGACCACTGCTTGTACTGACTCCGCTTCTCTGTGTGCTTTGCCTGTGACACCCTATGAATGGATCTATGTCTCCTCAGAGGTCTGTGCCTAAGGTCAAGCTGGCCCCTAACACTCCGAACGCTCAACCTATTGGAAACGAGGGCTGATACTGGTGAAGTTCCAGCCAGCCCCGCCTTCCGATGGTGGGGGGCCTACAGGGCTCCTCCCTATGGGTTGGTGCCAACTCTACCTTGGTCCAGGGGTCCATTCCTGCAAAAGTTTCCCGAGACCATGGACTCAGCAGACCTCTAAGGCCTCCAGGCCATTCCCGACCTGGCACAGACGATCCAGCAGCTTCAGCAGTTTCTTGAGCTCCTGGCAGGCTCGCATGGAGTGACGCAGCACTTGCCTGGATGCAATGGCAGCCTCAGATGCTTCTTCACCACCTGCTGCCCTATGATACATCTACCAGTTCCTCTACCCAGTGTGGCTGGAGATCCAAAGCAGTGCCATGGATTCTTGAACCCTCCAGCCAGCACTGTTTCCATTGATTCTGTCAAGACCACCTTCATCATCTCTTCTGGATGGGAAGCCTTGGCCTGGGCCTTTCTCTTGTGGGAGTGTAGGGATCCCCTTCTACAAGTTCTGCAACAATTTGTCAAGGCCTTCAAACTTGTTTTTGATGATCCGGCTGGCTGGCCACAATTGGTTTGCACCTTCTGCACCTTTGTCAGGGCAAACAGCCCTTAATAGGACTGTGCCATTGCGCTTCAGAATTTGGCCATTTGAAGGAGGACAGCCTCCATAGCATCTTTATGGAGGGACTGACATCCCGAGTGAAGGATGAGCTAACTACCTGTGAACTTCCTGAAACTTTGGATGCTTGTGTATTATCTGGCAGGGAAAATTGACTGCCACCTCCAGCAGCGAGCCTGGGAGCTTCGTCCACCATGTAGACAATTTGTGTTGGCTCCTTCATTTTCATGCCCCCTCTCTCCCATACTGGCAACAGCTCCATCCCAGGCATAATCGGAAGAACTGATGCAACTCAGACAAGGATGCCTCACCCCTGAGGAAAGGCTCCACCACAAGCTAAGCCATTGCTTTTATTGTGCCAAGACTGGGCACCAGCTTGCGCACTGCCCTCTGAAGTCAGGAAACTAACAAGCCTAAGATATAGTGCGGAGGTGCTCCTAAGCTTCACGACTCCAGCTCCTTAATTGACCCTTCCAGTAGCTATTACTGTGACTAACCAAGAGTTTCCCACCCTGAAACTAGTTGACTCAAGCGCCAGGGGAAACTTTATCATGAAAGTCCTTGTAGACCACTTACAGCTTCCTGTAATTGTCAGGAAGATGTCCCTCATCATCTCCTCCATTCACAGGGAGCATTTCCCCGGCTGGATCATCTTGGCTGTGGCATTCCGCACTGGTATCCTCCACATGGAGAGTATAGTCTTCCATGTTATTGACAAGGCAGTATATCCTATTGTGCTGGGGCTACACTGGCTGCGATTTCACACTACTCACTTTGACTGGAGTTTGCTACAGCTGAAATGCAGGGGCTCCCTGTGCTACGACTTGTGTCTGCAACGCATTGAACCACTACCGCGCTTGCCCTTGGTGACAACGTTGGTTGGGCTGCCTCCCCAGTGTACCAGGTATGCTGATGTGTTCTCCAAGAAGGAGGCTGAGACTGTGCCTTCCCAAAGGGTGTACAACTGATGCTACCAATCTGCTACCCTAACACCAAACCACTTCGAGGAGAATATATCCCTTGTCTGCTTCGGAAACTAAAGCAATGTCAGAGTACATCAAGGAAAACCTTGACCAGTGTTTCATTAGACTCTCCATATCTTCTGCTGGAGCAGGGTTCTTCTTCGCATCCAAGAAAAATGGCTCCTTATGCCCCTGTATTGATTACATGGGGCTGAACACAATAATGAAGAAGCACCAATACCCTTTACTGCTCATCTCTGAGTTTTTCGACTGTCTCCAGGGATCTAAAGTATTTACAAAGCTGGACCTCCATGGGGCCTACATCCTAATTCGGATCAAACCTGAGGATGAATGGAAGATGTCATTCAATATGTGGGATGGGCACTACAAGTATCTGGTAATGCCCTTTGGGTTATGTAACGCCTCTGCTGTGTTTCAGAAAATGATGAGCAAAATCTTTAGAGACCTCCTTTACGGTCTTTGTCATCATGTACCTCAATGATATTCTCATCTTCTCTAAGGACTTCATTTCCCACCATTAGAATGTTTTCCTAGTTCTCCAAATGCTTTTAGATAACAAACTATATGCAGAGCTGGAAGAATGCCTTTTTTTGAGAAAGAGAGCTTTCCTTTCCTAGGATACATCATCTCCAGCAAGGGCTTCCATATGGATCCAGACAAGATCAAGTGCATCCAAAAATGACTGCATACCTCCGGTCTTCACTCCCTGAAAAGATTCTTAGGTTTTGCTATTACTGGCATTTCATTCCTAACCACTCTTGGATTGTGGCTCTACTCACAGCGCTCACCCAAAAGAGAGCCAATGCCAAAGCCTAGCCTTCGAAGGTAGTGAAGGCCTTCCAAAAATTGAAGAATGTATTCCTACAATAATCGTGCCTCCACACATCCCTTTATCCTTGTATCCTTGAAGTCGATGCTTCCTTAGTGGGGGTAGGAGCAGTACTGAGTCAACACTCTGCTATGGAGCTCTTTCGCCCCTGCTCCTTCTTCTCATAGAAATTCTCCTCCATGGAACACAATTAAGGAATTGGTGACAGGGAACGGTTGACCATCAAGCTTGCTCTTTAGGAATGGCACCACTGGCTTGAGAGGCGCTCAACATCGCACTACTATTTACACTGATCACAAAATCTTAGAACATCTTCAACATGCTCAACGACTGAAAGCCTGCCAAGCACACTGATCACTGTTCTTTTGACTTTGAATTGACGTACTGACACCCTCTCCTGGTCCTTCCTGGCAGAGGACACCCCGGATCCACCCAGGCACATTATCAATCTGGCTTGGATCCTCCTGGCCTTCACCATGACCATTCCATCTGGGAAGATGGTTGTTCCATGCAAACTCCAAGAAGAAGTGTTAAAGGGATCCCACGATTCCGTTGTCAACAGGTCACCCTGGATGGGCCCCAAACTCTTGCACTGCTCCAGAAATACTATTGGTGGCCCCAAATGCAGAGAGATGTTTGGCCCTATGTAGAATCCTGTCCCACGTGTGCACAGCAGAAACCCTTAGTGGGATGACCCTGGGTGTTGTAACAGCCGTTGCCAGTCCCAGGGAACCCTGGACCCATATGTCCAATGATTTTGTGGTGGATCTCATCCTCTCTAATGGCTGCATAATATTGGGTCGTAGTCGACCAGTTCTCAAAGGTGGCTCACTTTATTCCTCTTCCCAGCCTTTCTTGTTCACTCACCACATCTTCCACTTGCACAGCTTGCCCAAACATATTATCTCTAATTGGGGGAACTCAGTATACAGCCAAGTAACTGGCACTCCTTCTGTAAAAAATTCAACATCACCCTGGATTATATGACAGTATACCACCCCCAAGCTAATGGCAAGTCCAAGCAGTCCAATAGGACACTGAAAGGCTTCCTATGTGAATGATAGCCAAGACAACTGGGCCTTACTTCTTTCATAGGCAGAGTTTTCCCACAATTCACAAATCAGTTCCACACACGGAGTAATCCCCTTTTCAAAATGTGTATGGAAGTCAGCCATCTCCCCTGTTACAGATTCCATTGACTATCCCCAAACCTGCAGCCCAATTGATTGCCTAGGAGATCCAGGAACTCTGGGTCTGCCCTGGAGATGCTGCAGAAGGTGGCAGAGAGAGAGCTAAAAGAACCGCAGATGCCCCACCGTAGACCTGCGCCACAATTTAAGCCAGAGGACAGGGTCTGGCTTAGCACCCATCATATTCGACTCCAGATGCCTACCATGATACTCACCCCCCACCCCATTACATTGGGCCCTTCCACATCACCTGCCAGGTGGGGCCCGGTAACCTCCATTTGTGCCTACCAGCTTCCTTAGGAATGCACAATATGTTCCACGTTTCTCTTCTCAAGCCTCCAGTTCTTTCTTATGTTGCCCTCCAAGAAACCTCCCGAGCCTCAAGAGATATCCTTTGAAAAAAGATACCTGGAAGAAATCCTGGACGTAAGACATTAAGCCCAGGAAAGGTAGGGGAAATACCTGATTTCATGAGAGGGGTATGCCAGAGGGGAATACATGGAGCTGCATCAATATATTGAACAAAAACCTCCTGAAGGAATTTTAATGCCTCGTACCCCAAGAAATCCAGATCTGTTGGCAGGAGTTAGAGGAGGGGGTACTGAGGCACTTGGCAGACCATGGCCTGTTCATGCTTACCTCCAGCCTGGGCCTGTTTGTCATCAGCCTCCTTGCATGCGCAGCAGATTCTTCCGGCTGAGGTGTGGCTGCCCACGCGGCACAGCCTGGGCTGACCCAATGCTGCCGCGGGTCCTGCTGCAGTGCCTCCTAGACATGCACCGCCCAACTTGCCGAGAAGTTAAAGGGCCCGCAGCGGGAAATCCATCCTCTGATGACATCATGGAGCCTGCCTGGACAAACCTTCGATGTTTCAGGAATAGGTCAACTCCTTTGGAGTAGCAGTTTGCCTCTACATTCCTGGTTCCTGAGACTTGCCTCCTGGTCCATGGTTCCAAGTCCTGAGACTTGCCTCCTGGTTCCTGTTCCACTGTGTGTCCTGTTGAGTTCCTGTGTTCTGTTCCTGGTTCCCTTGCAAATCTGGTCTTCTGAGTTCTCATCTTCGTGGTCTGCTTCCCCTCATCTGACTTCAGTGTCTCATCTGTCCTGATGTTCTTCCTTTCCTGACTTTGACTTCGTTTTGGACTTCTGGCTTGACTTCGGATTGAGCCTTGATACTACTTGGGCTCCGCCTGCCTTTGACACTGCCTGCTCATCGTCTTGCTTGAACTCTGCCTGCCCAGATCTCTGCCCAAACCATGACACTGAACAAACTCTGCCTGCCTCTGACTACAGCCTGCATCAGTCTCTGCTGCTTGCTGCCTGCCCCAACCACTGCCAATACTGACTCTTTTTCTCTCTGTGCTGGCCTTGACACTCCATGCAACAGATCTACGTTCTCCTCAGCGGCCTGCACCTAAGTCCAGCCAATCCAGCACCCGAGGGCTCAACCTACTTGGAACTAGGGCTGGTATAGTGAAATTGCTGTTGGGCCTCTGCTCCAGCCATCTCTGCCTGCCGACGGTGGGGGCCTACAGGGCTCCTCCCTGTGGGTTGCCCCAGCTCCAACTCAGGTTCAAGGGTCTACTCCCACAACACAAAATTAAATGGAGCAAATAGAACTTCTCAATTGTGCATAGATTTTCATTCCCTGTTTGAGTCATTCTTTTTTCTTTGGAATCAAAGATGGAATTAAATATCTACATGTTCGCTTTGAGAATAATTTAGTAATGACCATGTCCTATAATAAGGGAACTCTGTTAGAATCTGATATGGAGACTTGTGTGCGGTGATCACCATTATATATATTTCTTGGTAGGAGAGTGTCAAGTAAATTAAAATTATTATTGTATCACAAGTTACCTCTATCTATTCAAAACTGTTTTTAAAATAGACGAATCCTCTCAAATTTTTTATGGAAATCCAAACCCTTCATATTTCATTGGATGTGTTAAAGCAATCAAACGAAGAAGGTGGATTTCCCCATTATTTTTTGTTTATCAACAAGTATTTTTCCTGTGGCAGGGATGTAAGTGGCTTGCAGGGGTTAAGGAGGTTCTGAATTGAGATAGTTAAACTAGACTGAGATATTGTTACACCTTTCAATTACTATCTATCTCCTGCAATGATCTGTTTGGACCGGCCTATTCTATATGATAATGTGGCCTATTATATATGATTCACATCCAGCTTTGCTACATTTGGACAGATATATGATTATCAAATCTACTCAGAAGGTTCATCTGTTTGGTTTTATCCCATCCAAAAAATTAATCAAGACTCATTTTTACTGGAAACAGCAGCACTGAAGAAGTGTGGTGTTTGAGGGATGTAATGGCAAATGGACAATTGATAAACATTTCAGGAACTTGTGAGCAAACATGTGCTTCCTATTACACAATGCTTTAGATATTTGCAACTCAAACATTGCCCATTTTTATGGGATGACTCTTCAGAGATTGTTATTCTTACCTTTTATAACACACGGTTATCACAAGGACACATAGTAGCTAGCTTTATAAATTTTTTACAAAACAGGACTAAACAGTTTTTCTCTTACTGAGTGCTGTTTCATCTGCTGATGTATTACAGATGTTTAAGGCAGTAGGAACCATGGTCAATTACATATATTAAATGGTCAAGACATTTTAGTTTTGTGGTAATAATATTGGTATGTTAGAACATGATTTCTTTTTCATGCACAAATATATTTTCTTTGTGGCAAAAGAAGAATAAAGAACTGGATGATGATTGGGGACCCGTATGCAGATAGTAGTGTCTCTGGGTTATGACAATATATATATATATATACAGTATACCCCTTGGGTTCCTTGTTTGTGTTTTGCTTATGGTCTTTAATATAAAATGTTCCATAAAACTTTAATGAGTGTAAAAGACTTTTTAGAGATCCAGTTTTGTTAGTGCTTTACCTAATTTTGTTGTCACTGTTTAAAGTTATGTGGACATAGGTTTTTTTGGGTGGCTTATACTATTTTTTGGTATTTGGTTTGTAAGACAAAGTAATGTGCACTTTTCTGGCAACTTTTGCATTGAGGTTTTTTTTTTTTTTTTTTTTTTTTGCTTTTTTTCATCAAAGTTTTACTCCCTCTCCCAATATCCCACCTAATCTCCATAAAAATCAGCAAGACCCCAAGCAAAGCCTCTGAAAACCCTTCAGTACAACTCTGAAAATCTAGCAGCGTGTGAAATCCCAATGTTATTTCTTTGGCTTTTTTTTTCAACAAAAATGATTTTATACAAGCTTCATAATATTCTTTCCAAAATAAACAAACCATGAGTTCCTTTGAAGGTTATTGGCATAAAAACTTTTATTACAGATGAACTCCATTATCCAGAACAGCTTAACTTCAAAATGAACAAACAGTAGAGTTAAATCACCACCTTTAAACAGAATGGGGTACATTTTCAAAGATGTAAGCGCAGATTCACTAAATTGTATGCTAGACTTTTTTTTTTTTTTGGCATGCACAATAAAATTGTATATAACATCCAATTCACTAAGATAAGGATGTACAGAGTGCACAATTGTTAAAAATAAGTACCACAACATTTTTGTGTCCCTGCTAAAATTTGATCATGCACACTAACAAGAAATAGCACTAAGAGCTGTGTGTTTTGTTAGAGCTACTTTGCCACCAGAGATGTATATTCATTTGAAAATAATGCATTTTTTGGAGAGAAAAGGCCAATTTTTAGAAATAACCAAAACAGCAGAGCACTCATTTTCAGAAGTTTGTGCATAAAGTTCGAAGTTGCACACACAAAAGGGTTGTTTCTCAGACAACATGTTGACTTTCAGCCTTGGCAGAAAAAGAATAATGATTGATCGGGAGCCAACATTCTCTTTTTTGTCTAAGCCTGCCAAAAAATACCTTTAAATGTAATTCATGCCTGAGATTCCTATTGGGTGATTCAGTGGCAAAGGTGCCAGAAGTCCAGAAATATATGAACAACAAATGGCATCCTCTTCATTAGGAGTATTGTCTTTTTCCTTCATCATCATCATCATCATTGCACTGCACTGTTTGTCATCATCATAGTCATCAACTATGAACTGACATGGCCCTGAATTAATTAGTAAACTGCACTGATTTGGGATTTTTTTCTTTTTGGGGGACAGATTTATTTATTTATTATTTATTTGTTAGAAATCTTGTGTTCTGGAACTTCCCAAAATATTTTGTCCAGTGCAGATCACATAATACAAGATGAATGATTCCTAGAACTACAGTACATTGAACTGTTCCAGCCCAAGTACAAACTACTCTCAGGTATGAATCCCAGCCCATAACACTGTACATTTATTTATTTATTTAAAAGTTTTTCTATACCGTTGTTTGGAGACACCATCACAATGGTTTACAAATAACAAAGTAAAAGTATAAAATAAGATTATAATTCAAAATGTTAATAAAAGTTTAAGTAAAATAATAAAATAAATAACGTCAAAGGATAAAACTTAAAACCTAATTACATAAATAAAGCCATTAAAAGAGCATAAAATAAATAAGAATAAAACATAAAATCATAAACCATAAATATTAAGAAAATACCAACTATTTGCTCTTGGAATCACCTTCCATTTGTTTAAAAGCCTGTGGGGTAGATTTTCTAAAGTGCGCCCGTGCGTACTTTGTTCATGCACCAGGCACAAACAAAAGTAATCTGGAGTCAGCGCGCTCAAGGGGGTGCACATTGGTGCAACTTGCGCGCCCTGAGCCCTGTGCGCACTGCCCGTTCCCTCCAAGGCCGCTCTGAAATCAGAGCGGCCTCAGAGGGAACTATCCTTCGACTCCTCCCACCTTCCCCTACCTAACCCACTCCCCAGCCCTATCTACCCCCCCCCCCCCCCACCTTTGTTGACAAAGTTACGCCTGCCGTGAGTCACGCATAACTCACGCGCGCCAGCAGGCTGCTTGGCACACCATCACTCAACCAGGGGCTGTTCCGGAGGCTTCGGCCACGCCCCCGGAACGTCCCCGGGCCGGCCCCCATGGCCCCTGACATGCCCCCTAGCAAAGACCTGGGACTTACATGCATCCCGGACTTGCTCGGCACTTGCCGAGCCTATGCAAAATAGGCTTGGCGCACGCAGGGGGGTTTTAAAAGGGTTACACACATAACCTATGCGCGTAACCCTTTTAAAATCTACCCCTGTGTGTATAGCCAAGTTTTTAAGTCCTTCTTAAATTGCCTATAGTCTTGTTGCAGTCTGAGGTTTGCTGGCATTGTATTCCAGATTTTTGGTGCTGTGTGAGTAAGATGGCCCTATCCCTGACTTGTGTGAGATGTGCTGTTTTTATTGATGAAATTGATAATAAGCCTTTGTTTGCTGATCGAAGCACCCTTTGAGGAATGTGTAAGCGAATTGTAGTATTGAGCCAGCTTGCATGTTCGTCGTACATCAGTTTGTGAAGTGTGCTAAGAACTTTATACTGTATTCGGTATTCTTCTGGGAGCCAGGTCTGCTAATATGGGAGTGATATGGTCCTTTTTTGTGCTGCCGGTTAATATTCTTGCTACTGCGTTGTGTAGTATTTGTAAAGGTTGGAAGGTAGAAGCCGGTAAACTCAATAAAAGTGCATTACAGTAATCGGTACATGTAAATATTAAGTACTGTAGCATAGTTCTAAAATCCACATGACTTAATAGTGGTTTCAAACGTTTTAATATCAATAATTTTCCCATATCCTTCTCTTACCTTCTGCATTACATGTTGTTTAGACTGAGCTCATTATCAATTATTACTCCCAGATCACGTACTTTATCAGACAGTTAATTGTTAAAGTGTCATTGATTACTATTGGTGTTTGAATGATCTGAGATGCTTTCTTTCTAAATGAATGAATTTAGCTTTAGCTACAAAAATGTCTAAGAACAACCAAAGGGTTTACTTACCATTTGTATAATAAAAAGTACCGTTCCAAGCAGGCGAACCAATCTATTAAATCGAAGTTCTAAATACTGAGAACAAGACATGGGCATTCCAATTACAAGGTCATAGCATTCAAAACCATAACAACAGAAATGAGTACAGATGATCCCCATCTTTTCCTCAGCTTCCTGTTTAGAACCTGACAGGTGCAACCTACCTTTTGTGGCAGCCCAATAAATAACCCAAAATATTATACTCCTACCAAAATCTGGCTGTGTTATCACCACCTAAGTCAAGGAACAAGTACAAACAAAATCACACTACTGTTTGATAGGGATGTGAATCGTTTTTTGACAATTTAAAAAAATCGTCAGATTTTTTTTTAAATCGTCAAAAATCGTTAGAGTGCGCGAAACAATAGAAATTCCCCCGATTTATCGTGAAAAATCATTAATGGGGTTAGTGTCCACTAACGGGAGTTATTTGGAGGGAGGGCGGAAAAACCGGCACACCAAAACTCCTCCTAAACCCACCCCGACCCTTTAAAACTAATCCCTTACCTTCCCCCACCCTCCCGAACCCCCCACAAAACCTTTTAGAAATACCTGGTGATCTACTGGGAGTCCCGGGAGTGATCTCCCGCTCTCGGGCCATCGGCTGCCATTAATAAAAATGGTGCCGATGGCCCGATAAAAAAAAACCCACCCCGACCCTTTACAAATGACCCCATTGCTTCCCCCCACCCCCAAAACCTTTACATGTATCTGGTGGTCTAGCGGGGGTCCGGGATCCATCCCCTGCACTCATACCCTTGGTGCTGGACTGGTTTCAAAATGGCGCCGATCGCCTTTGCCCTCACTATGTCACAGGGACCGACGGTCAGCCCCTGTGACATAGTGAGGGCAAAGGCGATCGGCGCCATTTTGCTTACTGGCAGCCGACGGCCCAAGTAAAGGAGATCGCTCCCGGACCACCAGAGACCCCAGGGACTTTGGCAAGTCTTGGGCATCTTACTCCTGACCCCCACAAGACTTGCCAAAAGTCCAGCGGGGGTCCGGGAGCGACCTCCTGCACTCCGGCTGGTCGGATGCCAGTACTCAAAATGGCACCGATCGCCTTTGCCCTCACTATGTCACAGGGTCCTCCCGGCCCCCCCCCCCCCCCCCCCCCGCTAGACCACCAGGTACATGTAAAAGGTTTTGGGGGGGTTCGGGAGGGTGGGGGAAGCTAAGGGGTCAATTTTAAAGGGTTGGGGTGGGGTTTTTTTTATCTGCTCTGGCCTCACTAAAAAAAAATTAGCGATGTGAATTGGAATCGGAACAGATTCCGATTCACATCTCTACCGATCAGATTTTGTTCTCCCTCTAGCCGAACCCGATCGTTAAAACGATCGGGCACACGATTCACATCCCTACTGTTTGATGCCCTACCAGACAAAATATTCATCATCATCGGGAGCACAAATGAAGGAGGCAGCCTGTTGCTGGCAGCAGGGTGGAAGACCAAGAACTATCAAGGTAGCTCCAGGAGGAGTTTGCTGTCTCTCCTACCTCGTGCCCAGTGATATCATCATTAGGATCCTTGATGGAGAGAAACAGGAAGATGAATGATATAACTTCTCTGGGGATATCATCTGTGAGGGGTTGTATGGATTCTCATCTGCAGCGTATGGTAAGTCAGCCTCTAGGAATTCTATTCAAGAAATGTCTTCATCTGGGGATTCCTTAAGTCCTGGCCAGATTCAGCCCCCTCCTCAGCCAACAGGCTTGCTACCTGTCAAGGCTAATCTATGTCCGGCAAGATGGAACCAGGAGGAATTCAAGTTTTTAAAGAATATGAGTGTTTCTCCTGAAAGTGTGGCAGACACTGTTTCATCTGTTGTATCCTCCTTTAAGGGACTAGTTTGTGATATTGTGGAACCTGCTACTATTTCAATTGCTGATATGTAGAGGTTGGTTGCTAAAATGGATACAACCTTAACCCACTTGAATTTCAATTTGCTAGTTTTCTGGTTGACACCAAGATTACATTGGATGAATATAAACACGTCTGTCTACACTCGAGTTGACAGTATCTGGTTCAGGATCTCAAGCTGTCTCGGGGACTTCTCAAATAAGGGATTGTTTATCCTTGCAATAATATCTAGAATCCCTGTAAAATAGGTTGAGAGTGAAAAATTTGCATGTCTTAATTTCCTGTTTCTAGGCTAATCTCAGCTCATGAGTTATATAAAAAATATGTTGAGATTTTGAATATATCTGCTGATAGGAAAATATTGATTTCTAAGCTTTTCTCTGTACCCAAATATAAGAAGGGGGTGGATGGAGGAGAAAGAGATGGATAATTTACTTCCTGATAGTCCCAACTTGTCAACATTTTTGGAGACGATATTCCAGATTGGGCAATTCTTTTCATTTCTTTTGGTTCAGATAGGGTAAAGATTTAGTGCAACATTTTTCCTTAAATTTCCAAGCAAATGTTTGAGTATCTACCAGAAAAGTGTGTTTGTTTTCCTGGACCAGTCCCAGCTAGAATATTTTTTATTGGATAAGAGCTGTTGAAGTTGGACATGGCTACCATCAGTCTATTATTGAGGAATCAGGCTAAGTTTATATTTCTTTCTTTGAATATACTTTTTTTTTTAAATGGCTCCCCCTTTTATTTTAATGGGGACTTGCTTATGAGACAGAATATATTTTTCTGTGTTATAGTAAAGAATACTAGACTGAGCTTTTTTTTAATATAAATAACACATTTTAAATAATTAAGAATGTACACTTAATAAGCTAACTTTTAGAACACCTCTATCAGCACTTACAGTCTAGTTTTCATCTATACTCTATTAATGCAGTATTCTTTCCTCTCTGAACATCATCACCAAATCCATAAACATACATCTCCCCCCACCATCTGTATTGCATAAACAAAGATTTTGCCACTATGCTTGCTCATAGCAACCATAGCATAATATGAACTTCTTAACTAAAGTTGTTGTTCTGATTATTTAATGTAGACTTATCATGCAGATGCATCAGTTGTTAAATATAATATCTGTAACTACCAACACTCATTGTTAAGAAAAAATGCTATCACTGCTAAAGTGCATTGGAAATATCAAGTCAAAAAAAACTGTCTACTTGACCAATTTTTTACAACCATTGTTGTTTTAGGGCAGCTACACCAGAGCAGTTCTTGCTGCCACGTCATGTGGCCCTTTTGACAAAACGGGGAATGAGTCAATGTCCAGAATTGTTCCTGAATGCTGGACATAAAGATGGAGGGTACCCAGCAGCTGAAGGGTGGGATGTTGAAGCTGGCTTACTGGTGAAACTCTGGCTTCTTTCTTATCCTGGCAGCCCAGCAGAAGAGCACTTGCTCAACACTGGATGAAAAAAGTTTGCCTTTTAGTGGGTATTAAAATTAAATTATCCTTTAATTCAATTGTAGTGGCCTTATGGATGCAGTGCACCACCTCCTTTCTGTCTCAGAATTCTTACTTCCACAAGTACAAACTACAAGCATCCTTCATCCAATGTCCCTTCTCCTTTATCCACTCTACCCATCAGTGGATAATATATTGAGTTCTTTTCTTCTAACTCCATTGATATGTCTGTATGGATGCACTATACATTTATAACCTTCCATTACTGTTTATTTAAATATCAAAGATAGAAAGAAACTTACTTCATAGGAACTGTGTGATTCCCAACTTGTAAAACACAGGAAGGTAGAACTCTGAGCTAATGATGACCACCAAAGTATAAGTGATTGCAAAAATGCTATATATGGCTCCAAATCGGTATATTTCAGCAGGGACAGCCAGAATAGCAATAGCTGATGTGAAGCTGGCGACAAGGGGACAGAGCCACCGGCACGGCGGTCATGCTCCTGCCCCCCATCAGGAAATCCTTGGAGGTCATCTTTCCACCTTCAGTGAAAGCATAATAAATGCCAATGATGGCAGAGATGAGCAGCATTGCAGCAAACACCACATAGTCCCAGACAGTGAAGGAGCCAATGGGCCGGAGGGAGCTCATTGTCATAGGAGAGCAAGAAGAAAGATCAGAGAGTATGGGAAAGGGCGATAGATCCTGGGGAGATCTGAAGACAGAGCCCAGGGAGAAATTCAGGAAGAGTCTGAGGAGAAGGAACAGAGGCTAGGGAGATCCAGAAACAGATCTCAGTGGAGAAAAGAATAGAACAGGAAATTATTGGGGATGTTATTCTGACTCACTGTCCATTACGTATGCGCATTCATTTCTTGACAATATGTACTCTGTTAGAAACTGTTTGTGTTTAGAGTTTCAGTCCCAAGCAGGTGTGGCAAGAATTGTTATACTGTTCACAGGGCTTTTCTTTGCCAGTATTGTATCGGCACTTCCCCAACCCTGACATCTGCCTCACCCCTTCCTATACTGTTCTTTGCAGGCAGGGGCGAACTTCCCAATAGACAAAGTAGGCAACTACCTAGAGATAGTCATCCCCACCACCAATGCCGGTGCAAGGATGTCCTGCTGCCCTAGGCAGTGATCTCACCTACCTTTATGTCACACTACATGACTCCTTCCCTTTTCAAACATGGCACCCTCACATTGATCTATGGTGCCTTACCCCATTCCGGCACCCTAGGCGGCCGCCTAGTCCGCCTAATATGTCCTACCGGCCCTGCCTACCATCATAAGTTCACCCTGTCCCTGGAAGCCCTGCTCCTGCATTGCCCCGTCAATATTTTGTGATGGCCAGAAATGCAATATCAAGGCCCCCTCCTCTCCAGGCTGCCCACAATTCACAATTTCAGAGGGAGATGCGGATCCCACAACCTACCAGAGGAAGGGCAGCCAGATATATTAATGCCTAGGGGACTGCTGGAGGGTTAAATCTACTGATGAGAGGAAGGGATGAGACAGAAAGCAGAGGGCTGTTCTCTCTTGATTGAGATTCAGGGACCTGGCTAATCAAATTGGGGCACAAGTCTTGTATGCCCATGCAGAAACAGAATAAAAGTTAGTGCAGGGTGAAGAGAGAAACAAAGAGGCAGCAGAGTGTGTGTGTGTGTGAGTGAGGGAGAGAGAGAGGAGAGAAAAAAAACACATGGGGGTAGACAGGAAAGAAAGGAAGGCAGCTCTTGCCCCACTGGTGTTTTATTCTCTCTTTCTTCTCCTACCCTCACCTTGACAATGGCAGAAGAAGCACCAGCAGGTCAGAGCTTTGCTCTCTTATGCCTCCTGCTGGCAAGATGGAAGACAGACAGAGAGGATTGCACTCTGACTTAGCTCTGCAGCTAGTTGCAGGGGACAGGACTATCATGGGGGTGGGGGGGGGGGGTGTACAGAGCCCTCCAAAAACACAGGGCCCTTGATGGTCTCTCCAATTCATCGTCCGCCCGGCAAGGATGGCCCTGCATCCGAGTAGTATCAGCTCCTTTCTTTCTAGTAAAGAGCCATTGCTTACTCATGAAACTTCTTCATGCTAAAATGCACTAAAATGCAAAAGCTGTTAACTTAAAAGCAATGTGAGGTCCTGGCAATGCCAACCCTCCTTGAGTCTCTTTCTGTGCAGTATTTGAAGTCCTCATTATTGTTTTAAGGATCATCCAAGCATTTATGTGGTTTTAACAAAGTGGTAGTAGCCAGGTGATGCCCCCAAAAGACTAATATCAAACATAGGGGGTCATTTATCAAAGTGTGATAAGGCGTTAAGGGCTTATTGCATGCAAAAAGCCCCGTTAATGCATGTGATTGCACCATATCGTATGGTGTGATTGCAAATTCAGAAAATAGGAGGAGTTAGCCTGTGAAGAGCTATTGCACAGCCATAATGCTGATTTTAACTATGCCTCTTTGGATTGTGTGATAAGGTTTGTTGCCATGTCTCCTGTAAGTCCTATTGAGAGAGAGAGAGAAAGAGAGAGAGAGAGAAGAGACTGACCATAATATCATGGCCCATAGGTAGGTATTGTATCCCTATGGTAGGCCCACCTAGTAACTCAAGGTGGGGATTAGGTAAGAGTGTAGGGGGTTAGGGGACACTCTGACATTCTACGTGACACCTACAAACAGAACAGTGGTCTCTTGTGAAGATTTGCTGGCCTAACATCAAGCTAGGTTGAGAGAACATTGCACAAATCTCATCTTGGAGTGAGTTTCCTCACTCCAAAGGCCAGCAAATCTTCACAAGAGACCACTGTTCTGTTCGTAGGTGTCACGTAGAATGTCAAAGTGGCCCCTAACCCCCTACACTCTTACCTAAACCCCACCTCGAGTTACTAGGTGGGCCTACCATAGGGATACAAATACTTACGTATGGGCCATAATATTATGGCCAATCTCTCTCTCTCTCTCTCTCTCTCTCTCTCTCTCTCTCTCTCTCTCTCTCTCTCTCTCTCTCTCTCTCTCTCTCTCTGACTCTCTGAAAATGGTCCCCTGGTGGTTGAATGAAGGAAATCCAACAGGTCTGGCACTCATCACAGAATCTGAAAATGGTATCACAATTTGCACTAACGTAGCTCTTCACACAGGTAATTAGCATAAAACACACCCCTTTTGCTATCACATGCGGTACTTACCACATTTTGATAAATCCACCCCATAGAAAGATGGTTAAAAATATGAGATTCTCTATTCAACAAGAAATGATCCTTTCCAGGGTTTTTTTGTTTCAGGGCATTCCCTCCTGTACTGAGTAGGGATGTAAATCATGTGCCCGATCGTTTTAACGATCAGGTTCAGCTGGGGGAGAAAAAAATCTGATCGGCATGATTTCTTTGGTAAAAAAATCATTTTTCTGAATAGTGCACACTAACGCAAGTTAGTGCACACTATCAAAAATTGTTACTTAATAGGTTTAAAAGTAACATTTGAGGAAATGTTCATTAGCTAGAGGTGCGCACTAAGTCGCGCATGCTTGGTGCTGTCCCCTGTGGCCATTTTGCTACCAGATATAGCACGCACTAGCCAGAAAGAGAAAAAAATTGCCAGCAGGCTGCAGCAGTGACAGTGCCAGCAGTAGCCACTAGCCAGTAGCCAGTCTAGCCTCAGCCTGCTCTTTAAATTTAACCACTGTAAATATAATAAATTAATAATAAAGTTTTTTGTTTAGTTTTTCTATAGTATGTTAATGTTTTGAAGCTCAGGTTGCAAGTTTCTTTATTAAATGTTTTGTTTTACTAAAGTAGCATATAGAGAAGTACTTAATTTCATTTTATGTAAAGTTTCTTTAGTTTAATACACAAAGTACTTCATTTTATTTTATTATACTCTAGTGGAAAAAAGAAGTTTAGTTTAACACAGGAACTGCAAACTTGAGCACAGTGAATTGGGGGGAGGGAGAAGAGGGATGTGAAGGGGGAGACAGCCCTTGCATTCAGCAGCTCTGATTTTCTGAAGAGATCTGTCCTTCAGAGACCAGGGAGTGGGACTGCTTGGCCCTTCACCTCCCCCTTTCCCTTCCCTTCCCCTTCTCTCTCCCATATACCAGCAGTGGTGGGGAGGGGGATGTGAAGGGGGAGACAGCCCCTGCATTCAGCAGCTCTGATTTTCTGAAGAGATCTGTCCTTCAGAGACCAGAGAGTGGGACTGCTTGGCCCTTCACCTCCCCCTTTCCCTTCCCTTCCCCTTCTTTCTCCCATATACCAGCAGTGGGGGGGGGGGGGGAAGGGATGTGAAGGGGGAGAACAGCCCCTGCATTGAGTAGCTCTGATTTTCTGAAGAGATCTGTCCTTCAGAGACCAGGGAGTGGGACTGCTTGGCCCTTCACCTCCCCCTTTCCCACCCCTTTGTCAAGCTACCAACCATTTCCATTTCCCATCCCGCATATATTAAACCATCACTTCAGTGGGAACCTTGGTTCCCACTGAGGTAACATCAATAAATAAGAGGGCAGCCAATAGGAATACATATTCATTCCTAACTGACCTTAACTGACCTGAAAAGTGTCAAATTGTATCATTTTCTGTTAACGCGCACTAACAATGGGTAGTGCGCACTAACTCCTGTTAGTGCGCACTAAGACGATTAACGATTTTTTTACGATAAATCGGGGGGATTTCTATTGTTTCGCACTCTTTAACGATTAATGACGATATTAAAAATATCGGACAATAATTTAAATAGTTAAAAAAAGATTCACATCCCTAGTACTGAGTACCCGCTGCCTTTTCCTCCACCTGCTAGATTTGCCCTTGCATCCTGCATGGGAGTATCGGCACCTTTTTTTTTCCAGAAAGAAAGCAACCACACTTTTCTCTGGATAGGTGACTATTTTTACCCAGGCTGAATGGCAGCTCTCTAGTTTACAAATGCTGGGAGTAATTGGCATGTAGTAAAATGAATGCAGGATTGCATAACTAAATTTCACAAAAAGCACTGTTGTACTGACTAAGATGCCGAAATAAGCTGTTTGTACAGTAATCATTATAATGAAGGAGTAAGACAGGCAGCTGCAGGCTGGTGAAAGGTGAATCTTCAGTCTTATGTAAAGCCCCCTTCTCCCCACCTCCCTTTACAACTAATGTTTAGGCCCGTAGGTCACACCCTTCCCCCCACCCTTTGATTTTGATAAACTCAACCCTACAGTGGATGCCACCACCACTACCACTCCAGAGCAATCTGTAAAAAATCCGAGCTTCTACCAGTACGCAACCAGCCTCTTCCATCATTCATCCAGCTTCTAACCAACACTCCACCAGCCCCTCCAGCATTCATCCAGCCTCTACCAGCATTCATCCAGCCTCTACCAGCACTCAACACAGCTTCCTCCGGCATTCAACCAGCCTCTACCAGCATTCATCCAGCCACTACCCAGCATTCATCCGCCTCCTCTAACTTTCAAACCCCATCCGCCCCCCTCAACAACAGTTCATAAGTGTCTCCTCCGGATTTCCCAATCCTTATTCTTTCACCACAGCTTCTTCACCCACAGGAAAAGCAACAATGCAATCCCGACTCGTAACACTAAGACCCTCATCCCAATCATGATTTCACCTCTTACTCAACTCCTACCCTGTTTCCCCGAAAATAAGACCTAGTAGAGGTTTTGCTGAATTGCTAAATATAAGACCTCCCCCGAAAGTAAGACCTAGCAAAGTTTTATTTGAGAGCATGGCCCGTCGCACAGAACACCAGAGCATGCAGCTGTGATTTTTTTAACCCTGCAGGATTCACAGTTAGTTGTCAATCACAAACCAGCATAACCAGACAACTATTCAGAAATATAATAAAGGTTCATTTTTTTGTTCAACAATATATGTGAATTCTTCTTCATGGAAAAATAAGACATCCCTGAAAATAAGGCCTAGTGCATCTTTGGTAGCAAAAATTAATATAAGACACTGTCTTATTTTCGGGGAAACACGGTAGGCCTAGCGTTTTTCTCCCTAACACTAGTCAATGCACAATCCATCCCTCACTAAGAATCACTGATCCTCAATGACTATCTCTTAGACCTCTAAACCAGACATCTGCGCCATAAACAGAAACTTGGCTTAAACCAACTGATATAGCATTAATAAATCAACTCCCCACACAGTTTTATACGACTTCTTCTCTCCCTCCCCCGACATAAGAAAAGGGGCGGGGGCATTCTTCTAGCAGCCAAAAAGATCTGAGATTTGCCCAACCTCCCAACAAAATCGGACTCAAAATAAGAAGTAGGCCTCTTCAAAAACAGACCCAACTTCAAATCCTCCTCGTTTACGCCCTGACAGAACTTCTTGAATCAGATCCCTCCCCCATCGTAGAAATCATGGCAAACACATAAATCTGGACTCCCCTGCTATAGTCCTTGGAGATTTCAACCTACATGTCAACAACACTACACTCACAACCACTGTGAGGCTTTTCTCTCCACCCTCTCAGCTATGGGCTTCAAACAGATCATTACTAAGCCCACCCACAAGGCTGACCACACTCTGGACCTTATCTTCATAAACTCTGGCATCAAGCACTCATCCCCCCCCCCCCCCCCCCCCCCCCATGCACACAGGTCCCTTGGTCGGATCATGCATTAATATTCGCCACCTTCTCTAAAACAGAATCCCGTAACACACTCCCCACTCAATCCTCGTTTTTTCTACAGAAGATTCTGCTCTTCCGACCACCTCAGCAAAAACCACCTGGCTAAAGAACTCCCGCACATAGACCTCTCAGATCCCAATTCAGCCCCTTCTATCTTGGAGCAACATCACAGAGACAGTAGCAAATAAATTATGTCCACTAGCAACAAACAAAAACTCAACCCCAACTCTCTAAAAGACAACCGTGGTTCACCAACGAACTCCGAAAACTCAAACAAAGCCTCAGACAGAAAGAGAGAAAATGGCGCAAAGCCCCGTTGCCCCAGCATACTATCCACCTACAAATCCACTCTCCCCACTACAGGAATGCCACCTTGAGATCAAAAAAGGATTTCTATGCTCACAAGATTCACAATCCTTATCTTTGATGCTAAAGCACTGTTTTCTTTCATAGCTGAACTAACACAAACTAAAGCACCATCTATCCCTAATGACCAAGCTCAATCCAAAGCCGACAAACTGGCTTTCTTCTGCCAAAGCAAAATTTCCAACCTCCTAACGCGCTTGCCCACTAGCCCTACCTCTCCTACTAGCTCTTATCATCCACTAGACAAAAGAATCTCACTTGAATCGTTTGAACCCACCACTGCTATTTCAGCTTTCTCCACCAGCCTCGGGAGAATGGCATCCGCGGCGTCTCCTTGCCGCACCCTCCGGCATCCCCGGAGCGGCTATGGCGCACGTCTCGCCATGTTTTACCTAAGGGCCTCCTAGGGCGTGCACGCGCGCAAGCCTCACGTCTTTATTGCAGTGCTGGCGCGAACCTCGGGGGCGTCCCCCTCGAGTGACGTCACTGCTTCCGACTATTTAGCCTGCCCACTTGCTAACCACCAATGAGTTAGCAAAGGATTGGATTTGTTCCGGTCTCAAGCTGCTCTGCCACTTCTCGCTGCTGCTGGAAGCTATCTTCACACCCTCTGGGGTTCTACTAACTTGGGTACCCGCTCCTCGGGGGCCCTTTACTGTCTCTTACAGGTGCCTATCCTGGTTCCAGGTACTCGCTCCTTGAGGGCCTGAGCTATCTAACCCGGTGCCTGATACCACCTCTCCTGCCTGCTGGGAATTCAACATTGCAGTTACTTGCGAGTGAGTACTAACATCTGCAGTTTGTCTCACCTACAGCTCCTCACCAATACCTGCATCGGAGCCTCACATCATCATTGTGGGATGGGTCTCCTCTGCCGAGGATCCCAGACTGCTACCATCGAAGCTCCTCTCTACTGCCACCTCTGGTGGACTCTACAAGCTGCATAATAAAATTATCATCTCTGTGTTTAGTGCATCCGAGTCTAGCCTGGTGCTACAGGCTAGACTTCTTCAAGCTACAGGTTCTGAAGCAACTAAGACCGCTTTTACACTTCCAGGATTTCCGTTCAGTGCTTCAAGCAATACTGTTCTCAAAGATAGACTATTGTAATGCTCTACTACTCGGTCTCCCCGCTTCGTCTACCAAACCTCTACAGATGCTACAAAACGCAGCGGCCAGGATCCTCACAAACACACGGCGCAAGGACCATATCACTCCAATCCTAAAAATCTTACACTGGCTTCCCATTCAATATAGAATACTTTTCAAAGCTCTAACTATCATCCACAAATCCGTCTACCAACAATCCACACTCCAACTCACCTTCCCTCTTGAACTACATACTTCCGCAAGGCCGATCAGAACTGCTTACAAAAGTTCGCTCAAGGCCCCCCCCAACAAATCCTCGGTCCACAACTCTATTCACAAGCGAGCACTTTCGACAGCAGGTCCGCTACATTGGAATTCGCTTCCACAAGACTTACGCCAGGAACAATGCCATCTTACATTCAGAAAAAAACTGAAAACCTGGCTGTTCGCACAAGCCTAGCGTTGAAGGAACTTCTTTCAACCAACACTGACTCTCACCCTTCGACCTCTCCCTAATCCCACCCTCCTACTCACCTCCCCTCCTCTCCCCCTCCCACTGGACATACGGTTATTAACACACCATGTTAATAACCGCCTAGGATAAATCTCTGTTTATTTATTACTAATATATTGTTTTTGTGGGGGCATGGGGACCGATCTCTTGCTCTCGGGCCATCGGTGCCATTTAGCT
This sequence comes from Rhinatrema bivittatum, assembly GCF_901001135.1. Taxonomy (NCBI): domain Eukaryota; kingdom Metazoa; phylum Chordata; class Amphibia; order Gymnophiona; family Rhinatrematidae; genus Rhinatrema; species Rhinatrema bivittatum. Next base: position 219,318,970 of record NC_042618.1, on the reverse strand, counting down.
GCCACTCAAAAATGGCGCCGATGGCCCAATAAAAAAAACCCACCCGACCCTTTAAAAATGACCCCTTAGCTTCCCCCACCCTCCTGAGCCCCCAAAACATTTTAAAATTACCTGGTGGTCTAGTGGTGGTCCCGGGACCGATCTCCCGTTCCCAGGCTGTTGGCTGCCACTCATAAAGATGGCGCCGATGGCCCTTTGCCCTTACCATATGACAGGGTATCCGTGCCATTGGCCGGCCCCTGTCACATGGTAGGAACACTGGATGACTGGCGCCATCTTTAAAGATGGCGGCGCCCATCTTTACGATGGCGGTGGCTATCTTTAAAGATGCCGCCGGCCAGCCAGTGCTCCTACCATGTGATAGGGGCTGGCCAATGGCACGGATACCCTGTCACATGGTAAGGGCAAAGGGCCATCGGCGCCATGTTTATGAGTGGCAGCCGACGGCCCAAGAATGGGAGATCGCTCCCGGGACCACCACTAGACCACCAGGTAATTTTAAAATGTTTTGGGGGGCTCGGGAGGGTTGGGGAAGCTAAGGGGTCATTTTTAAAGGGTCGGGTGGTTGTTTTTTTTATCGGGCCATCGGCGCCATTTTTGAGTGGCAGCCAAAATGGCACCAATGGCCCGAGAGCGGGAGATCGGTCCCCGCGCCCCCACTGGACCACCATGTACTTGTAAAAAGTTTTGGGGGGGTTCGGGAGGGTGGGGGAAGGTAAGGGATTAGTTTTATAGGGTCGGGGTGGATTTAGGGGTTGTTTAGGTGTGCCAGTTTTCCCACCCTCCCCCAATTTATGATTTTTCACGATAAATTGGGGGAATTTCTATTGTATCGCAACCCTTAAACGATTTTTGACAATTTAAAAAATACGTGACAATTTTTTTAAATCGTCAAAAAATGATTCACATCCCTAATTCTGACCTTTCCAGGTATCGGACTAAGAGTCTGCCGATAGACTGTGAGCCTCTTCCAAATTCTTATGCTCATCTAGTGATGGTAGCAAGATGGTTTGGTTGAGATGGAAGTGAGACACCACTTTGGGGAGGAACGACAGAACTGTGCGTAACTGGATGGTTCCCGGGGTGAGTCTGAGGAACGGCTCACAGCAGGACAGTGCTTGTAGTTCAGATACACGACGGGCCGAACAGACTGCCAGCAGAAAGGCTGTCTTCAATGTTAATAGTCGGAGAGTCAGGCCATAAAGAGGACTGAAGGATGTTCCTGCTAAGAAATCTAGAACCATATTGAGGTTCCAAAGAGGCATCGGCCACTTTAGGGGTGGTCGGATCTGCTTGACTCCTTTCAGAAAGCGGGAAACATCCAGGTGAGAGACTATGCTGCCGCTCTCGCTCTTGGTTCCGTAGCATGACAATGCGGCCACCTGTACCTTAATGGAGTTGAGAGACAATCCCTTCTGTAGTCCGTTTTGCAGGAATTCCAAAATCGCAGGAATTTTGACTGAGCATGGTATGATGTCGCGGTCCTCACACCAGGCTTCAAAGACTCTCCAAATCCTTATATATGTTAGGGATGTGGAGAACCTGCATGCTCCGAGTAGGGTGTCAATTTCTGCCCCCGAGTATCCGCTCTTCCTCAGGCGAGTCCTTTCAATGGCCAGACCGTAAGAGAGAATCGAGCTGGATCCTCGTGGAGGATCGGTCCCTGTTGGAGCAGGTCTCTGTATGGAGGTAGCAGGAGGGGGCTCCCTGTCAGCAGGGAGAAAACTTGGGAATTAGGAGGTAGAGTGGCAACTCGGAGATTGGTTGGGGATGCAGGAGAGGAGGGATTCAAGGATTTGAAGGATGGGTATGGCAGAGATTCACTAATTGGATGGGTGTATGAGCAGGGAATGAGAAACCAGCCTGGGGATGTGAGAATGGGGTAAGAGATTGGGATGGGAGTTTAAGGAGGGGGGGCTGTTGAGGAAAGAGAATAAAAGTGGGAAATGGGAACACTGAGAGTGGATGAGTGAGGCGAGGTTACTGGGAGATGATGAGTGAGCATGGCTATCAGAAATGGCAAGAGCCGGGTGTCTGCCTGGTGTAGCAGCTCTCTTCACCCCCTTTCCTCCTCCCCCTCCCATAAGCCTGGTACAGGAGCTTACTTCTGCCATACTGGAGAATTTCCCTGATATAATGACTGTAATGGAAGTAAGCTTCAGTGCAGTCTTTCTCATCAGAGGAGGGGATCCCCCACCAACACTGTTAAGCCCTGTGATGGTCCTGTGAGAAAGGCTGGGGAAGCACTAGAGGAGATGAGCCTGAGATGGTGAAATGGGTGCTATGCTCGGCAGCTCACAGGCTGCCTTTGTGAATTCACCACACTCACCTTCTGGTTCAGGCCTGCCACACCACATCTGGGCATGGAAAAATCACTCCATGCCCAGATGTGGCATGGAGTGATTCTTGGCTTGGAACTTTGGGAGAGGCACCCATTGTCTTCCTGACCAGGAATGGAGGAGAGGGCTTGGGTGTGATAGTTCACAGCCCTGCCTAAAGCAAGGTTGTCTGATGCTTTGCTACCACTTAATTCAATGACAGGCAATGGGCTAGTGTGGCTTACTCCCTTTTTCTTTATGGTCCCAACAGACTTGGCCAGCCCTTGTTGGACAGAGGTGCTGGTTACAGTGCAGTGAAGTGACGCTACAAATTTGTCACACACAATAGCCATCTTGGCCCCAGCTCCCATGCACCCTGGTCTGTCACCTCTCTTGAAGAGTGGGCTACTGCTTAGCAAACTTGAAGGTCTACTTACTAAAGTTTTTCTACCATTCTGTGTATGGGGAAGAATGGTTACCAAGGAGGTCATTTTAGTTCTGACCTTATTGGACCTCCCTCTGTCTGTAGGCTAAGATAGTTATTTATTTTGTCCCTTCAGAAACAGTCAGATAATGTGCAGTCACCCCCACCAGAGATAGCTGCATACACATTGCTGAAAAACTTTACATGTAATCATTCAAATTTTATGTAGATGGAAGATGTGACATGTTTATCTTTTTTGAGTGGAAAAGTTCTGAAACAAGAGGTCATTATATGAAGCTAGAAGAAGAATAGACTGAGAAGTATGATAGGAACACATTTCTTCAGTGTGTATTGAAAAGGCCACTGATTCGGTGGGGAAGGAACAAAAATGATAAAGCATGTCAAGCAATCTTAGAACAAGCACAGAGGAAAGTCACGGTAAAGCTAGAGATCAAGTAAGGTTTGTGACTTGCAATAGGAAGGAAGAATGGGTAGAAAAATTGGACCATATAGTCATCATCTGCTCCAATGTTGTTTCTGTGCTACAGTAGAACGACGTAATTAACATGGTCACTTTCATGCAGTCCTGACATTTTTAGATGAACTTATAAAAATTCCTGAACTGGACAGCCTGCTTCCAGTATGTCTTTATCCAGGTTATTGTAATAATTTAAGATGTACCTTTCACAATTTACATAGCTAAAGACTGGTCAAAGCTGTAAAAAAAAAATAAATGTTTTGTCATACATCCCACTAGAACAAAGATGTGATTAACAAAGTTCATGAGAAGGAGATGAACTGATTTCACTAGTGTAAAAAAGCAGAAATTTGAAATAGCAAGACAGGACCAATTTAAGTGATCAATATAAGCATGCTCTGATAGAAAGTGGGACTGGAACTGAGTTAAATGTAAAACGATATATATGGCACAAGTTGAGTAGAAAGGTAGTAATTCACTAAGTTGTCAAAAATAAAATAAAAAAAGAATAAACTTATTTGGGCAGAGTTTCATAAGGCTAACAAATGCTTCTGCATACAAGTTTTTAGGATTACCAAGATCACTTTAGAGTTAGACAATGTTGCCAGACAAAGGGATCTTAATCATCCTAAACACTTCCATCTTAAAACATCCAATAGCTTTCTAAAGCTTTCATCTCTACTTAACTACTCTATTGGTTTTCTCATAACTACTACATAAGCAGTGCTCACAAAATCAGATATTCATGCTACAATCATTTTTCTTTTCTAATCTTTAGCATTTTTAAATTTTGAAATGCAAGCATCATTTTGATGGGACCCTCTGTCAGAGGAGCTGTCCAGATACTGGTGCTGAACAGCAGTGAACGTGCTTTAATAAACTGCCCAAGTTTATTGGTCATTCTTGTTTTTAGTTTGCAGAGTCTAAAGACAGCACTCACAGCATTAGAGAAGCACAGGGTGAACAGGGCAGCATGTTGAAAAAAACTTTCACTTCCAAATTCTTTCAGGCAATAACTGAACAGAATGCCTCCCCCTTCAGAGAATGCTTTAACATGCCAACTGATAAGGGTAAGGATAACATTGTTTCATGGCTGCTTCTCTTTTCTCCCCGCCTCAGAAGTACAGAATGTCAAGCTCTGACTGCATGCTGCAATGAACCACAAGAAGAGAGGAGTTTGGCTAAGAGATAAATTCCTTTGGGCTGACAAAGTGCTTCTGTCTTTTTAAAAGGGGGTCATTGTACGAGTTATTTTAACACAATGCAAACTTAGTAGTACAGTAGCTATAGAGGACCCTGACACCCCCTCCTGAAAGAGAATGGCTTGGACTCCATCCCCCTCCCTGCTAAAAATAAAAAGATCAAAGGAAATGGAGCAAAATCACTAGAGGGGAAATCCCACTGGCACTATAGGGGCAAACATACAGTAAGCCACTCAGTGGCAAGATATTTGGCTACTTTCTATTGAGATTTCAAAGAAACAACCCAAGTCATTTCTCCCAGTCAACCCATTCAATTACAAGCATCTATAAGGAGGCATGTACATGTAGGGCAGTTATTTCTGTAACATTTCAATCTAAATGCCCTTTCACATGCAGCCGATATTTGAGAGAGAGCTCTGGCACTAGTGAAACATGTCTTAATACAGTAAAATCTCCCTGACAAAAGCCATACAAAGTTCCTTCAGACTTTACTAGAAGATTCAGAATGCAGTTCAGGTCATCATTCTAAATGCTAAGTTTGAAAAGTATGTTCATTAAATTGAACTTTAAATTACACTGTAGATCCGATAAAATGTGGGCAATGGGGGTCCAAAAATGTGGTCTTCATTATAAGTGAGCCTGAATTATATTGTGTTTATATATTTTGCTATAAAAATAAGAAAGGTGTGATAATCTTAAGCTGTACAATTTTTGGGATGCTGGAAATAAAGATTTAATAGAAATAAAGGTTTTATTGCTAAGAACTAAAAATGCTATAAACAAAACACCTGCATGCTATTATTCTCAATTTAAAAAAAAATCATGAAATAACAAGATACATATATTAACATTGAAGAAACTGGGAGCCAAACTTTGAACAAGTTATAAGCGATTTCATGTTATTATGGGTCTACAGTATATATATCAAAATTCATGGAAGTGTGGGTGAGATTCCAAGGTACACTTTGACCATCATATATAAAAATCGGGGAGTATTTTTCACAGGGTGTGATTATAATCACTGCTTGTGATGGAATGTACCGACAACTCTCTCATTTTACCTTAAGAAGCCCACCTTAAGGCAGAATGCCTCAAGGGATTCTGGGTGAAGGGCGGTTCCCTTCACCATACCATAAGAACCCAGGCCTAGGAAGCTTGAGGCCCGAAGGAGCTTGTAGGATCTCCAGGTATATCTGTACAGTGTATGTTTACCTGACAATTGTGCCTGACGCAAGGTGAGCCACTATTTTGTTTCTATAAGTTTGAAGAATTATAAATAAATACTTGCACCAGAACTGGACTGGTCAAGTCTCATTGTGATCTTGGGATATTCCTGAGGCCACAGCAGGCCCAAATACTTCTCACTGCCATTAAAAATTATCATTGTGTGCATGAAAATACCGTTTACACTCATTTAGTGTGAAATATGTTTGAATTCTTATTAAAGTTAAGATCCATATTCAGAAGCATTTAGATGGATAACTCAGAAATTAGCCAGCTAATTGAATATTTGGGCATTTAGCGACTACATTTTAGATGGCTATCTTATTATCCAGCTAAAATTTAGTCAGATAACTTAGGGATGCTCTGGGGCATATCAGGAAGGAGTTATGTTAGCTGGCTAATGCCTGGATTTATCAAAATGCACTAAATATCACATGTGATAGAAAAAGGGGCATGTTTTATGGTAATAGTCAGTTTATTGCAACTTTTTCGCATGTTGAGATAAGTGCCAGAATTGTGGTATTTCCTACATACAACCACTGGAGGGACCCTGTTTACTATGTGAGAGAGAGAGTGAGTGAGAGAGAGAGAGCGAGAGAGCACACCTAGCACTAATGCTGTCACACTAGATAGGTATTTATATCTCTATGGGAGGCCCATCTAGTAACTCGAGGTGAGGTTTAGGTATTAGTATAGGGGTTAGGGTCCACTTTGACATTCAAAGTGAGACGTACAAACAGAACAGTGCTCTCTTATGAAGACTGGATGACCTTCGGCGTGAGGAAACTCACTCAAAGATGAGATTTGTGCAATGTTCTCTCAACCTAGCTTGACATCAAGCTAGGTTGAGAGAACATTGCACAAATCTCATCTTTGAGTGAGTTTCCTCACTCCGAAGGTCATCCAATCTTCACAAGAGAGCACTGTTCTGTTCGTACGTCACACTTTGAATGTCAAAGTGGCCCCTAACCCCTACACTAATACCTAAACCTCACCTCGAGTTACTAGGAGGGCCTCCCATAGAGATATAAATACCTATCTAGTGTAAGGGATTTATGGTAATGGTCTTTCTCTCTCTCTCACTCACTCACTCATTTTGATAAATCCAGGCCTTCACAATACAGTGAACCCACCTCTAATTCCTCCTCTTTTTCTGATTTGCATCGCACCTTACGTTATGTCATGCATTAAGGGGTTTTTGCATGTGTTAAAGGTGCTTAATGCATGCAAAAACGCCATAACACTATTTGATAAATGACCCTGTAAGTGATCTGTTTAACTCCAATATTCAAAGCTAGCCAGATAACTTATCTGGTCATGCCAAAGAGCTGTCCTAAAGCTAGTTGGATAAAGTTCTCCAGCTAACTTTAAGATAGCCTGCTATATCCAATAGTGCGGCTGCTCTTAATATTGGACCTCCTTAATGTTAGACTTTCCATTTTTTTATTACTTTGTCATGGAAAAACTTATGCCTATACTCAAACTTGTTTTTAATATGCACACATTGCCTCCCCTACCCCTACCTAAACACAACCACAGGAATGCATAACTTCTAACCACATAAGGGCACACATTTTTAAATAGCCAGGATATGTGCTTGTATCACCCATAACTGCACTCTAGCCAAAACAATGCTTAGTCTTTTAGGAAGCATCAAAATGTAAATGGTATATAAGCAACCAAAACTGGACAATTTGTTTCACTGAATCTGTGAGATTCAGATGCTTAGCTCTGACTAGATGACTTCTGCGATCCTTATGTGGGATCCTCATGTGGGAGCTCCTTTCACTGAACAAAAAGCTTAATAGGGGAAGCATTGTAAATGTCTTCTTGGGGTAATAGTGGGAGCGGGGGTTTGTCTTCAAAAGCAGTTTCCAGACAAAGGTGTGAAATCTCTCGTTCCTTCTCAGGATCTTTGGCAGCATAGATGGCTACAAATGAACGGAGGTCCTCTATCTATTGTGATCTTCTAGTTATATGTGCAATATTGCCCTATTACAGTTTGGAATAGTTTTCAAAATCCTCAAAATGAGAAGAAGATAACCAAGAGATTAACAGCAAATGTTGCATATTTGACTTTGGGTTTTTTTTAAGTATACAACATACAGAAATAAAAGTTCAGTCAAGTATAATGCAGTAGTGTGTCTCCCAATTAGATGCATAGCTGTTCTGAATGGACTTGGTAGAAGAGGGACATTTATTAGAGCAGACCTGAATATCCTGTGTATGATCATGCCTAAGATCACTGAAGTGCATAAATCAGGTTAGACAAACCTTGTCTTGTTGAAGGTGAAACCATGCTGAGAACTATAAAATGCAATTCAATCATTTCTTTTTGCGTTTTTTGAGTTCCTCCTCTCAGGGGTGGGGAAGGGGACATTCTGACATTTTGCTTACTGAGAACATTTTTCCTTAATAGCTTTACAATGTCAAATGGATAGTTGGCTCACTGGCTTGCCCCTCCCCCCCACACTTGTTGAGAGCTGAGACCTGAGTTGGGAGGGTGTATTGGTGGCAGTCTGATGCAGAATCTAGCACTGGGCATGTTCGGACAAAAGTGGTTGTGATCTGAATCATCCAGAGTGTACCAGATTCCTCCATTCACTTCCCAGCTCAGAGGTACCACAGACAATCTGAACAGGTCTGCCCATTTTTACTCTACAATGCATGGTACGTCTCGGCTTTAAGATAAATACAACGAAATGTGTCCTGCTCAAAAAAAAACAAAACAGGTTTAGCACCTCAACAACCAAATGGAAAGCCAGTGATTAAATGATAGGGATGGTGGGAGGGGAGCCTTAGTAACAGCCAATCACACTACAGTGTTTTCCCCATTATGGGGGCATTTTTCAAACTTCCCACTTAGGTGCAAGATGAAGGTATCTAATTTTCAAAGGGAAAGTGCATACATACTTTCCTTTTTGTGCATAAGTTCAGTGGAGTATAATGCACCTTGATTGGAAAATACACAAAACCACAGCCCAAGGAATGCCTCTGCTAAAAGTACCTAAGTTATGATAATGTACATAGAATTAGCTGCTTAGAATGGGGACAAAGTTCCCACTGCCAATTTACCTGGAGAAATGGCTTTACAAATTGTCCTGAGGAAGGGTAACTTTCAAAGTCATTTCTGTGAGTAAAAGCCTTAAAATGTGTACTATGAGGTAACATTAAGAACCTTCCAGCAACCGGAGATCGGGGGGGGGGGGGGGGAGGGAGGCAGTGATGTATAAGGTCTTTCCCCCAAAAGGGGATGGGTTTGGAGGCTGCAGATTGGGCATTTCCACAAGAGCAGAGAGGAGTTTTGGACTTAGCCTCCAAAGAGTTCAGGCTAGAGCGTGGAAAATTATTGCTTTGCTGGAGGAGCAAAGGGAGCTCCCTTCACTAAGGACCGAGAGCCATCTGGGAGGATAAGGAGGGGGACACCATGCTATCTGGGGAAACACAACCTTAGGTCTGAGCAAAGGAGCAGGTTTTCATGTTACTTCACCAGGGCCTGGAGGGAAGGGGGCCTTGGTGGGATCCTGAGAGGGAGTTTCTTTGGCACTCTGCCCAGGTGTTGTGAAGAGCTGATGAACCAATGTGGAAAATTTGTAAGCTACCTAATAAACAGGGTTGCCAACTGTCCAGTTTTGGACCGGACAGCCAGGCTTTCAGGCATTTGTACAGTGTTCAGTCAGGAGTACCGACCGGATGCTAAAGGTCCGATTTTGCAGGTGGATCCTCCTTTTTCCCCACAGCCTCTTAGGCTCCGACCTGCCTTTCTCTTCCTCTGACTATCGGAGGAGAGCTGTGCTGTATCCCTGCCTCCTTTCCCATGCTGTGATTGGACAGCATAGGGACAGGAGGTGGTGCACCGCACAGCCCTCAGCTCCCAGTGGTTCTGCAGATACATTCACTGTTTAGGAAGTTCACTGGCAGGATCTAAAATGTATGCAAATGAGGAGGTACCATCCCCCCATCCCACCCCAACCTCAAGTGTCCAGTCCTGGTCCATGGAAAAGTTGGCAACCCTACTAATAAGCTATTTCTTTTTTGTTTTTGGAAATTTTGAATTGTTTTCCTTCTTTTCATTGCCTTTTCCAATTAATGTCCTTTTTTCTGTTTGGGTGAGGAGTACTCTGGTGTGTGATTCCCTTTAGGCCTTGTAGCAGGCTATCCCTCCACCAGATGAATCCTGATCAGTTAGCAGTATGATTTTTTTTAACAATCCTGAAGCACCTGAAGATGACCTCCTGCAAAGGGGGGTTACATGCCCATCCTATATCTTCATATGTGCAAGCATAGGGCCCCTATATTCAGACTTCTACTTGCAGGGAGGGGTGGGGGCAGGGTTGGGGCTTGCATTTTCAAAAGTATGCATCATTTTTCCCCAAAATACCTGTACAGCTTAATTCTTGGTTTTAAACAATTCCGTGCGGCAGTGAACTTTGACGCGCCGGTGAGTTTGATTAAGATAAAGAATTTATACTTCTATAAAGGACCCTAACTATAAAAAAGTGTGTGAAGAATTATTCCTCTTCACTTTTTTCTCTGCTGTATCGATATATATATATATATATATGAACAATTGGAAATTATTGCTTGAACCGAAGACAAAGAGCCCCTGATACAGCCTTAGGCGAAACTCGGCCAGAGTCGGGCTGGTATTTTGTTCACGTTAATAAAGGAACCTCTTTCCACATCACACGGTCCTGCTTTTGTTTTGTTTGTTGTGGCTACGCTTGACCATTTACCATCTCGTTTTATTGGATCGTCCTCAGCTTATCAGGTATAAATGCTTGCAGGTAGGTTTTTTTTTGTTTGTTTTTCCTGAGATAATATTCAAAGGGAAAACACAAGTGTACTTTGCACTGATGTGGGTAAGAATAAATTACTGCATAGCATGGGAGAAGGGGAATGCTTAGTGCATCTGGCCCTGAGTCAAGTCCCAGGAGCTTGATAATTACCTGTAACCTAGAAGGAATTTCACAAATGGGGATGACCATGTGTCGGTTAGTGCCATCTATTATATAAAACCGACTGCCACAAAAAAATGTGGCAGAGGTTAAATGCCCCTTTTTCAATAAATAGTGGTTAGAAAATATATTTTCAAAACAAATAAGCCCATTCAACAAAATACACCCTCCAGCTTAATAGAATCGCTTTGGAATCGGAGCACAACCTAACACCAAGCTTCACAGTGGTTAAAAAGGATACATTTCCCTCTAACGTTTGCATATCTTGCTTTTTACTGTTATCACTTTTTTTTTTTTTGTTTAGACAGGTCATTTGCTTCATTCTTGATCAGAAACAGCATTAGAATTTTGGCGCCATGAGCCTTCATTAACAACCACTCAAGAAGTCTTCCTTTTTATTTTACTAGACCAGCTCGCTTGACGTTACTGGTTCCATCATTGCAGCAATGGTTCTGAGGCCCAAAGCCATTTACCAGTGCTCCTTCCGAATACTACATCATGAGATCTGAATCTGGCCCCCCCTGCTGGTACTCTCTTTTACTGAAGACCACATCTCCCCTCCCCCGGAGCTGGGAACACTGCTTCCGCAGTATTTCCAACCCTAGCCAAGCCCAGGTTTAGAAGACCCGATCCAGAATTCAAACCAGGGGCCTTGCACATGGTGTATCACATTGCCAATGAGTCACCTGGTTGATCCATTTTCAAATTTGGTAAAAAAAAAAAAAAAAAATTCAGGTCTTTAAACATGTAAAAAGCTCCCATGGTTTGCTGATCCTATAACTCAACAGGTATACTCTTTCCATGTTGAAAGTATATGGATCTTTGCAGGACAAGACCCAAAGTAAGCAAATGCCATCTAATCTTCACACTGTCTTCCTGACTAAAAGCACAGTCACACCCATTGCAGAGTTCTTCCGTTTCATATGTGGACCCCATTGGCTTTGCCTTTCTTTTCTTTGAAGTCCATTTCAACGTGGTTGAAGGCCGGATTGTCCGTCCCATGATCCGTAACTGGGTAAGGATTCCATTTCAGAACTTCAATTTTCTCCATCTGAAAGAGAGTGCAAGTTATAATCTCTGGAACCACTTGCAGAGGAGCAGTACACATTTTCACAGGTACTTCTGAATGATTCTCCAGTCATAATCCTGTTACTCTGATACGATGCATTGCACAGATATGAGTATACTGCCACAAATGCTTAACCTGACCACATATTCAAGGAAAGAGCATGATGGATTTCAAAGAAGAAAGCCCTAGTCTGAACACCGGTGTTTCATAATTTCCTCAGTATTTTCAGGCTATTCAAGACAAATAGAATGTAATAGATTTATGATTCTGATTCATGAGGAGTTATGCACCATAAAATTATCCCTTCAAGCAGATGCACATAGCTCGATTTCACTTTAATTCATTCAATAAAGGTAGAGGACCTTCATTTTCAGTTTTTACTTTATTTTTCCTGGGATTGATTTCTTCCGTTTTTTGTTTTTGTCATAAAGACTGATAAAGTCCCAGGAAAAGTCAAATAAAAACTGAAAAAAAATGGAGATCCCTGCATAAAGACTGCAAGGAAAATTATTAAAAGTGAGCTGGCTAGGTTTCTCTAAATCAAAATAAAATCACAACTGGCAGATCCATTGTTTTATTTTCTTCTGTGTATGACTCTTTGCTTTTGCAGCATGTACCAATCCAAAACTTATAGTTCTGTAATTGCTACAGTGGAAATATGTGACCAGGCAACTTAGACCACCATTATTGGATGAACAGGGAAAGCGGCAGGCTATGATTTATCCACTCTGAGATTCAGACATGAAATTACAACTAGTGAAGTACATCTTCAGTTTCCTCTTTCACATTGAGCATCATTCAGTATTAAGTGGTCTGTTGGCCAATTGCCTGGCACCCTCCATGGCCATGCATTGTTTATAGTGTAGGGCTGGAGCAAGTGGTTGCATTGGGTCTTGCTAACTTATTGTTGCCTTCTACTTCCAAAAGTCTCGCTAGGGCCAAGGGTCTCCTTGTTGCCAATAATACCCCTTCCACATAGTCATCAAGCACAAAGAAACAGTTCAAGGAACTTTTTCCGCCTTTTATTCCTCCCTGCCCTCATCTTTTATCAGATACTTCATTTGCCATTCATGCAAATTGTTTGGAGGCTTTCTTGCTATAAAATATAACTGCAAAGTCTAGAGTGCTGAACTTCAGCCTTGTATCCTAACTATTTCTCTTCTAGTTTGCCTTGGGCTCCCCTTGTCATTTTCCTAACATTTCTGTGCATTTTAAACAGGAACCAGAACTGTGTGATGTGCGCAACCCGACAAACCTGTTTCTAAACTTCATCAAACAGTATAAAATAGGAGCTAGGGAGTAGCTGAGGCAAATGTATCTAATATTAGTGTCACACGGCACTTGGGGGCCCTCTGAGGATATGGAAAGCAATGTGTTAAAGCAAACGTAAGGGATACATTTAATATAGCATGAATAAAGAAGCACAGAAACATATTTAAAAAGAGAAATAATTTTTCAAAGCCAGTATTGCCCATATTTAAAATTTCAAAGTGCAATCTACCTGCTTGAGTTTAGACACTATTTCAAGGACTCAGGGTTTCCCCAAGAGCACACAGGCGATGTGTGCTTTGGGGCAACAAGAAATCTATATGCATTCCTCACTCAGTCTACATAAAAAGGAGCAAAGGCAGACAAACTGGGGTGTGGGAGGGGAGGGCAGCTGCACTGGGGCCTCCTTCACTCAAGGAAGGCAGTAAAGAGGGCCCTGCAGGGTCCTACCGTTATAACAAGCTCATAGGCGGAGCCCCCAGCAGAAGAGAGGAGTAGATAGGAAGAATAAGGTTGCCAACTGGCTCCAGGTCTGATTTCCTTATTGCAGTTCCTAAAAAACAGCAAGGCTACAAGTGCCTGCATGCAATGGGGTAAAATCAGAACTGGATCAGCCTGTCTTGGAAATCTGGAGCCAGTTAACAACCCTAAGGAAAAGCATCATAATCAGCCACCCTCCCCTGCCACCTTCTCTCATTTCCTCTAGCTCAGGCAGGTGACAGGAGGTGAGAAAAAGACCTGCCTCGCCTCTCCTAGCTGATTGGCTTGTGTGAGCAAAATGGGCCAATCAGCTGTGAGAGGCGGGGTAGCAGCAAATCTCTCTCTCTCTCTCTCTTTCACCTTCCATGGCCTGCTTGAGCTAGAAAGTTTCTTTGCTGCCTTTAGCTCACAGCTGATTGGCTCATTTTGCTCACCAGAACCAGTCAGCTGTGGAAGGTGGGAGAAGGTGCTCCTGCTTGGCAGGGTTTCTTCCCACTCCCAGGGTACAGTTCTGCAGGAAGTGAGAGCAAATTGGGTGGAAGCTTTGGGAAGGAATAGAGAGGGGTGAAAGTACTGAGAGAGGAAAGAGCACTGGGGTGGGGAGAGAAGTGATAGCACGGGATGGAGAAGGGAGAGAAGATGAAGAATGCACTGGGTGAGGGGACAGATCACTGGGTAGGAGAGGAATGTGTACTGAGAGCACTGTGTAGGGGTGGGGATGGGAGGGAGAGGGAAGATGAGAGCACTGGGTAGGAATGGGGGGAAGAGAGCGGTGAGAGCATGGGGAGAGGGAAGAAAGAGCACTTGGTGCGGGGACCCTGGCAGAAGATAGGAGTAACCAGAGCTAGGAGGAGAGAAGTGAGAGCAGGGAAGGGGAAGGGGAGAATAATGAGCGATGAGAGCACTATTGGGAATGAAAAAATTGGGCATGGGTGGATGGAAAAGGGGATGTGGTGTTTGTTGTGGGAGGTCCAAAATGAGGACTTGCCTCAGGGCTCAAGTGATCATTGCTTTGCCACTGAAATACAGAATTTTAGGCGACAAAAGAAAATCATCATTGTTATTACAGAAAAGGGAGAGAAGGATGTAAGAAACCAAACTTACTTTGTCATCTTTAGACCACGTAAAGATGTTGCAGCTGAAGTCCTGTTTGCTGATTAGACAATCACGGTTTACATTTTGTTTGGCGCCACCTGAAATTAAAAATACCCAGCTCGTAAACCTTTGACTTGCTCAGTGAGTTACTGATAGTAATCCAGTTTGCCTGCTTCCAGATACTAGCTCTCGTCTGCAACTTTTTAACTATTATGGGGGAGGGGAATTTAAGATCCTAGGACCTAACACAAATTTAAGTATTAATTAAGATTTTTTTTTTTAAAGGTTATTTAATTTAGCAAATTAGAATTGTCTGGGAAACTTAATTGACATGTGACCAGGTGATATGCTACAACAATTTTCATGCCATCTGAATGAGCAAGAAGTACTTTGTGTTTTATATCCTTTCAAGATGTTTCTTTAAAGCTGCATCAGCATACAGTGGCACTTTAAACAGATAGTCGCTAGCAATATATTTTGTATTCACAAACTAGAAATGCAAATATATAATAAACGAATATCCAAGAAAATACTATATTGTACAAATGCACTTCTAATGTATTCAGAGGGAATAGGCACAGACAGATCTGCTCAAGCAATAACTTTTCAGAATACCTAACAATGGGTTTTTTTATGAGATTGAAACTGTATTAAATCACAGTAAGTTTATTTTTACACTAATATAATTAAATGTAAAGGTGCACAATCCATGTCTTCATGCTTTTCAGACACTTCAACTTTTGTGTAGCAGAACCACAACCACTCTTCTCCAAGGATCAATTGAACAGGTCCTTCAGTGGACCTGCTGGTACCTCTCTGAGCTCCCTTAGCATCCTGGGATGTATCTTATCAGGATCCATGACTTTGTTCACCTTCAGTTTTGCCAATTCCATTTACACACACTCTTTTGTAAATGGGGTGGTATTTACCTTCCACCAGCAGTGATCCTTCTCCATGGTCTTCTTTAGTGAATACGGAACTGAAGCAGAAAAGGACCGGAGAGAACTCCAGAGATCACCATGAGTGAATCCATGTTTCAGGCTCCACAGTCCCATCTTCCAAAGGCCCTGCACCCCCTTGCAGCAGAAGAGGACCAGAAGGCTCATCTGCACATATTACCCAGCAGCCCCCAGGAGAGGACTCCAGAGGTCACTGCGAGCGAATCCAGGCTTCAGGCTCCATACTCCCAGCTTCCATAGATCCCATACCTCTTGCAGCAGAAGAAGATGGAAGCACGAGCCTAATGGCGTGCACCCTTTAACGCTCCTTACTATAAGTTTACTTACATGTTTTATACAGAAGGAATTCAAAACAAAAGTCAATAAGGTGGGTAACTAGATAGATATAAGTAGATTAGTTTTGAAGGTGATTGACGGACAAATATAAAATAAATCAATAAATTAAAAGTACTTTAGATTAGCTTTACATCCCCACTCCCTTAGAAATTTTAACTTGATAACAAATCAATAAAATTAAGAATGAGACAGTAGTCCAGCAGCAAGAGGGAGACTTTCCAGTCTTTTGTACTTAGTTCAACATATATGATTATTTCCCAGCTGGTGAGAGGTTGATTGTGTGCCCTAGGTGCAAAGAACTCTTAGCCTTCAGAGAATGAGTCCAATCTCTGGAAGCTAGGGTGACAGACCTGGAGGAGCTACGGGAGGCAGAGAGGTATAGAAAGGAGATCTTCAGGGACAGAGCAGAGCAATCTGGCAACCCCTGTGCTGCCTTGAAGGAGAAAGGTCACCTGGAAGGAGAGCATCACCTTAGTGAGGCAGGAAGTAATCCTATAACTAAGACCTGCCCTCAAGGTGATGTAGTATCCTCTTGCACCAAGGATATGTCTTCAGGGGCATGTGCCCAGGAGGGAAGGGTTAGAATGTTCATTGTAATTTGTGAGTCGATTTTTAGGAAGGTAGATAGCTGGGTGGCTGATGGACATGAGGATGGCGTGGGAATGTGCCTGCCTGGTGTGAAGGAGGCAGACCTCATGGGTCACAGAGGATTTTAGGTAGTGCTGGGGAGGAGCTGGTTGTCTTGGTTCATGTGGGTACCAATGACATAGGAAAGTGCAGGAGAGTGGTTCTGGAAGCCAAATTTTAGGTAGAAAGTTGAAATCCAGAAACTCCAGGGTAACATTCTCAGAAATACTCCGTGTTCCACTTGCAGAATCCCAGAGACAGGCAGAACTCCAGCGTCTCAATGTATGGATGAGATGATGGTGCAGGAAAGAGGGTTTAGGTTTGTTAGGAAGTGGGCATCATTTTGGGGGAGGGAGGCCTTTTCCAGAAGGATGGGCTCCACCTTAACCAGAGTGTAACCAGGCTGCTGGCACTAACCCTTAAAAAGGATATAGTACAACTTTTAAACTAGATGTTGGGGGAAAGCCAACAGTAAGAAAACATCATATTAAAAACGAACAGCTGCATATAAAGTAAAAACGGTACTAGTGCATAGCTTGAGTTATAACCAGAAAGACGGTTATTGCCCATAAAAACAGTACCGGACATCAGATATTGGAAATTAGGTTTTGCTTCTCCGTTTGGATGCTTATTGTTTGTTTTAGGGGGAGTCATAATAGAGGCCTGGATTCATTATGAATATCTCTTACATCTTCCTCAGTGAAGACCGAAGCAAAGAATTATTTTAGTCTCTCTGCTATGGCTTTGTCATCCTTAAGTACCCCTTTTACCCCTTGATCATCTAATGGTCCAACTGACTCCCTCACAGGCTTTCTACTTTGAATGAACCTGAAAAAGATTTTATTATGAGTCTATGCTTCTACGGCAAGCTTCTTTGCCTTCCTTATCAATGCTTTGCTTCTGACTTGCCAGTGCTTATGCTGTTTTCTGTTTTCTTGATTTGGATCCCTTTTCCATTTGCATCCTCTATAATGTGACTAGATTATGTTTAGTTTAATTTATAGGCTTGTTTAAAGTATTTATTTCCTTTTTTAATTAATAACATTACATGCATTCTGGTTAATAATCTTTCTGTTATTTGTCTGAAATTAATAAATAAAAAATAAAGTATAAAGAGCAGGGGACACACAGTGAAGTTACTAGGTGATACATTTAAAACTAATTGTTGTGCCCGTCGGTCGCAGACAGCTGCGACCTCTTCATGCTCACCTCTTTTCTTGCTACTTCGTCTATCCTTGGAAGAATGGCGGCCTCCGCCAGCGGACGCTGACCTCCCTGGCATCCCCGGGAGGGCGTGGGCAATGCCGACCGCCATCTTGTTCCTGGAGTCACCTAGTGCGCGCGCGCGCACGGACTGTCTTTAATACAAGTCATGGCGGGAACCTCGGGGGCGTCCCCTCCGCATGACGTCACTGCTTTGCTGTATTTAAATCTGATTAGACCGACTCCCAGATGAGTTAGCAAAGAGTTCTCCTCGTTGCTGAGTCTGCTTCACTTTGGACTTCCTGTTCCTGTCTTGGTGGGAAACACTCTGAGTACCCGCTCCTCGGGGGCTCTCTCACGTTCCTGGGTTATCCGCTCCTCGGAGGACCTTCCCACCTTGCTCTACTGGAACCTAGTCTGTGAGTACTTCTCGCTTCTTCTCTACTATCTTGCTGGAATCCTCGCTGCAGTGTACCCCGAGCCTCGGGCCACTACCGCATTCTCACCGACAAGATACGCTCCATCTACCCTGCGCTGCAGGAAGACTGCTTTCACCATTCCAAGTACTTCTTGGCTCCAGGACCTCAGACTTTCTCTACACCATCTGCCTTGCTTAGCCATCCTCGGCGTACCCCGCGCTGCGGGCCACTACCGGATCAACACTCTAGAGGTACATGCCATTCTATTGGAAGACTGTCTGACGTACCCCGCGCTGCGGACCACTACCGGATCAACACTCGAGAGGTACATGCCATTCTATTGGAAGACTGTCTGACATACCCCGCACTGCGGACCACTATCGGATGAACACTCTAGAGGTACATGCCATTCTATTGGAAGACTGTCTGACGTACCCCACACTGCGGGCCACTACCGGATCAACACTCGAGAGGTACGTGCCATTCTATTGGAAGACTGTCTGACGTACCCCGTGCTGCGGACCACTACCGGATGAACACTTGAGAGGTACATGCCATTCTATTGGAAGACTGTCTGACGTACCCCGCGCTGTGGGCCACTACCGGATCAACACTCTAGAGGTACATGCCATTCTATTGGAAGACTGTCTGACGTACCCCGCGCTGCGGGCCACTACCGGATCAACACTCTAGAGGTACATGCCATTCTATTGGAAGACTGTCTGACGTACCCCGTGCTGCGGGCCACTACCGGATCAACACTCGAGAGGTACATGCCATTCTATTGGAAGACTGTCTGACGTACCCCGCGCTACGGGCCACTACCGGATCAACACTCGAGAGGTACATGCCATTCTATTGGAAGACTGTCTGACGTACCCCGCGCTGCGGGCCACTACCGGATCAACACTCTAGAGGTATTTGCCATTCTATTGGAAGACTGTCTGACGTACCCCGCGCTGCGGACCACTACCGGACTGTCTTATATGAGGTACATCCTTGGGTTCGTCCCTCTGCTAAAGAACTGTACTTTACTTCAGTGCCCGCTCCACGGGTGCTGCTCAAGAACTACACCTTTATCGCATTACCCGCTCCTCGGGGTATGCTTTCTCTTTTCCCATAATAAAGTCTGTATACAGCTGTGTCCTTGCTACTGAGACCACGCCTACTGGTAGTGAGACCCACGGGGCTCCTCCCTGTGGGCGGTGACACCTCTCACTCCAGCCCAGGGGTTCACATCCATGCCAAAACATAACACTAATAAGAGAAAATATTATTTTACCCAACGCATAATTAAGCTCTGGAATTCGATGTCAGAGGATATGGTGAAAGCTATTAGTGTAGCTGCATTCAAAAAAGGTTTGGACAAGTTCCTGGAGGAAAAGTCCGTAAACCATTATTAAGGTAGAGTTGCAGAAATCCACTGCTTATTCTTGGGATAAATAGCTTGGAATCTATCTAATCCTTGGGATCCTGCCAGGTACCTGTGACCTGGATTGTCCCAGGGTACTGGGCTTGATGAACCTTTGGTAAGGGATTGGAGGGTGATCATGTTTGATCTGAAGACTTCCAAACAATGCAACAATGCAGTGGCAAGTGTCAGATGAATTCTAGGAAGCACAGGAAGAAGTACAATCAGCAGGAAACAGGAGATCATCACACCTATTTGTTCACATTTGTATGAAAACTCATCTGGAGTATTGTGTCCGTATCCGGAAACTACCCCTCCAGAAAGGCAACAGAATGAGCAGAGGAGAGCTACCAAAATGAGTACAGTTTACACACCATCAAGACTAAGATGGTGAAGAAGGACAGGACATTATGACAGATATTTAAAGCCCTCAGAATTATAACTAATGCAGTCAGTCCTGTGGCTGTATCAACCATTGGGGCCCCTTTGATGAGGCAATTACTTTCCTCCATTCTTTCCACTCTTTTGCAGCCCTTGTACAATCCATTAATTTTAATCCTGGCCAGTCTTTTTATATTGGTGGTCCAGCTTGTCCTAGGACTTCCTCTCTTTTCTCATCTATCCACAGCACCCTGCACAATGGCGTTAGGGTGCACTGCTTTCTTCTTACTTGGGCAGATGACTGCATCTGTCTCTTCCTTGAGAATTCATGTTTACCAGCTTCGTGCCTGATTTGATCTCTCACAGGCTCATTTATTTTGTGTGCAGCAGAGAATTCACATAAAAGTCTTCTAAAGCATCACATTTCAAAGGCCTCAGTTTGCTTTTTTAGTGCCGAAGAGAATACTCAGCTCTGGAAGCTATGGAGGGCTGTTTAAAATTTTCATTATGATGTTGCTGTTAGTTCACATTTTCTTCAGCTTTTCCAGTTGTTCATTGCTGATGGCTGTTCTCATTTTTTATTTTTCTGATGGAGCAACCATTACAAAGAGGCTGCAAAATATTTGTGACATTTTCTATCATTTTGTTACTGATTTTTATTGAAGCTCCTTCATTGCTGCTGGTTGCTGATGTCGTTAATTTCTTCCCAGTAACTTCTAGGGATGTGCAGAGAGACTGCATATGTTACATTCGGTATTCGTATTCGTCGGAGGGCAGATACATTGCATTCGGCAAGGGGGGCCCCCCGATCCATTCATGCGTTCCATTCTTATTCATTTCCCGGCTAAAATTTAATTAACTACAACCCCCCACCCTCCTGACCCCCCAAGACTTGCCAAAACTCCCGGGTGGTCCAGCGGGGTTGGGGTCCATGGGAAAGGCGGGATGAAGAGGCAGGGCAGGAAGTCGAGGAGCAACACAGGAAGCAAGGCACACTGAAGACTGACCATGGGAACTGACGAATGAGATGAGGACCACAAGAACTGAAGAACAAAGACACTGAAACTGAAGATGAGGACTCAGGAACTGAAGAACACAGAAACAAGAACTCTGAGGCAACTCATGTTACTAGGCAATAGGGAGACCTGTTGCTGAGGCATTGAAGGGATGTTTGCAGTGGCCTTATATAGGCCAGGGATGTCGTCGGAAGGAACCTCCCAGGTTTTCCAACTGCTGGCCCTTTAAGAGTGGGGGCATTGGGTGTGTGCATCCCCTAGGGGGGAGCGAGACCGGTCTGTGTTGGAGGTGTCCTGCCACAAAGATCTCAGACAGCATCCTGCCGCTTTGCGGCACAGCAGACCACCGCACTGGAAGAAAAGGTATTCCGGCGGCATCCTAGTATGAGGAGGAAGACCCGGCCTGAAGGGTAAAGCCTGGATTTTAAACGCGCTGCGCGTGCAAAATCCGGGCTTTACGCGCGTGGCCGGGCCTTGCGTGTACCGAGCCAATTTTTAAAGGGCCCCGGCCACGCGCGTAAAGCCCGGTGCGCTCACACGTGCCGAGCTTTTCAAAGAGGCGGGGCAGGGGGGGCGTGTTCTGGGCGGGGCAGGGGGCGTGTTCTGGGCGGGGCAGGGGGCGGGGCAGGACAGCACCATTGTCGTGCAACAAAGAAAAAAAAAGAAAAAGGTAGGGTTTAGGGGGTGGGGAGGAGAGGAGAGGGGAAGGGAGGTTAAGTAATGGGGGTAGGGAAGAGTCCTCTTTAGTCCGCTCAGGGGAAGGCCGGAATGCGTCGCCGCACGGAAATTGCAGAAGTCCCCCCCCCTCCCCCTTGCGTGCGCCGCCCGCACACATGCGCGCAGATTATAAAATCTGGCACGCATGTGCGCACCAGCCCTCATATTTCATGACATGCACTCGCCGGCTCACGCATGTTATAAAATTTGTCCATGCGCGCACGCCGGGAAGCGCGCGCGCACATGGACGCGTGGGCGCACTTTATAGAATCCACCCCTAAGCGCGGCGGTTCACGGGAGGAGCCAACAGACCCAACCAACGCAACATGGTGGAGGTGGAAGCAAAAAGTGTTTTTTTTAAAATTCAAGACAGCAAGGAATAAACAGAGTTATCCTTATTTGCAAGGAAGAAATGTTCTGACTTTCTCTGTTTAACGCTGTAATTCCAGAGAAGATACTTGTACCTGTAAGGAGGCTGACAATCACCCCGATGGCTACAGCAAAGAGGGTCCCAATGGTGCTGAAGTACAAATAGGACAAGGAGTACCAGTTATCAGCCAGGGCAGTCCTGCAAAAGACAAGTGGAGTTTCTATTTCCTTCTAACCACTGCAACAGTACACTTACATCTCTGCAAAACACTAAGGGGCGGATTTTAAGAGCCCTGCTCGCCTAAATCCGCCCAAATCCGGGCGGATTTAAGCGAGCAGGGCCCTGCACGCCGGTAGGCCTATTTTACATAGGCCTACCGGCGCGCGCAGAGCCCCGGGACTCGCGTAAGTCCCGGGGTTTGGCGAGGGGGGCGTGTCGGGGCGTGTCAGGGGCAGGCCCGAACCGCGCGGCGTTTTCGGGGCGTGTTGGGAGCATTCCGGGGGCGGGCCCGGGGGCGTGGCTACGGCCCGGGGCGGTCCGGGGCATGGCCGCGCCCTCCGGACCCGCCCCCAGGTTGCGTCCCGGCGCGCTAGCGGCCCGCTGGCGCGTGGGGATTTACGTCTCCCTCTGGGAGGCGTAAATCCCCCGACAAAGGTAAGGGGGGGGTTTAGACAGGGCCGGGTGGGTGGGTTAGGTAGGGGAAGGGAGGGGAAGGTGAGGGGAGGGCAAAAGAAAGTTCCCTCCGAGGCCGCTCCGATTTCGGAGCGGCCTCGGAGGGAACGGGGGTAGGCTGCGCGGCTCGGCGCGCGCCGGCTATACGGAATTGATAGCCTTGCGCGCGCCGATCCAGGATTTTAGCGGCTACGCGCATATCTACTAAAATCCTGCGTACTTTTGCTGGCGCCTGATGCGCCAGCAAAAGTACGCCAAATCGCGCGGTTTGAAAATCTACCCCAGCGGGTCAGAGCAGGATTTTGAGGGGAAAACAAAACAAGGCAAAAATGTACAAAAAGCCTGCAACTCAGTTGGCGTCTACAATTTTGAAATAAAGTACTATGGTTGAAATGTTACTCCGCTTGGATAAGTAGGTATGATGTATTTTTATTGTTAGTTGCACACCACTTTGGAAGACCTCGGGGAGAGCTGGGATTGCAGTATAGAAATCAGATAAAGAGAGGTAAAAAAAAACCAAACAAGTTGAAGGTGACACTTTTTTTTTTCATCACACTAAATACTTTTGTGAGTAACTTTCAAGAGCGAAGTTTCCCATCACCATTATATTCCAGCCTGGCTAGCCGATTGGAGATGAATTGACCTGTAGTCAGGAAAAAGGTAAAAACTTGGATTTTTTTTTCCAGTGAATTGATGTCCATCTGGTATTTTATGTAGGTTTGCTGTTTAATAAAGGGAGGAGTGATTCTATGTTTTGGTAGCTACTGGTGGCTAGGATGAGGATGGAAGGGCAGCTCCAGGTTTATTACTAGAATGTTTCTGCCATCTGCGATTATCCTTGAATCATCTTTTAGGGACAGGATAATTGAAATGAGTAACTCATGGGTGGCTGTGTGATGGTATTTTTTTTTTTTTTTTTTAGAATTTGTTGTTTTATATTGATTAGTGTGTTATTTTTTTTTCTTTTTTTGGGGGGGTGTATGTCAATTGCTTTTGTTTATGGATCACTTTGGCAGTTGTTTGTACACTGCTTTGGTGGTGGTAGTTATTTTTAACTGGGGAAACAGTTTATAAATATATGAAATTAAATATTTGGGGAACATTATCCATAGTTACTTCTGCACTAATGAGATGCAGAGTTTAGTCTCCAAGGCTAGTCAAAAACTAAAATGAATCCCAGCTTTAATTGCAGTATACTTTTTCCATACCTTCCATTGTTCTCGTTTTGCATCGAGGTTGTTACTGGATTAGGTGTTGAGGATGTCCAGTTGCTTGTGTCATTTATAATGCACCCTGCAGTTGAAAGATTTAATGGCAAGCTTCTCTCAGGAAGTGGAGGGTAAAGCTGAGCTCCAATACCAACCCAGAGTGAGATGATAAATCCAGCAAGGAGACCCACAATTGCACCCTGCAAAAATAGTAAGGGTCAGCCATGTTAACACAATAATAAATGTAGCAATACTTATTATTTACTCAGTGTTGAGTAACAGCCTGCTCCACTGAGGATGGAGAGGAGATGCTGTGCCAGAGGAGGGGTGTATCTCAGAGAGGTCGGGGGTCCTGGAGCAGGACACCAGGCCTGTCTGAAGCAATCACCATTCCCTCAAATTGAACCCTTGGGTGCCAGGTCTTTTCAGATGGAACAAAAGCCAGGAAGGAGCAAAGGGCAAGAACCAGAAGTCAGGACTGGAGCCAAGGATAAGATACAGAGCAGAAATCCGGATACAACAAGAACCAGGAAATCAGGCAACTGTTTGAGAACTGCTGGACCACCAAAGGTGTGTCAGGTTAGAGCTGCTTATATACAGTCTTCTGGTTGGGACACGCCTAATGCTGATCCAAGTGGGAGCCTCCAGGGGCAGGTCTCTCTAACTTTACTTCACTTAGTATTTTCTACAGAGATCTTGGTGATTTGGAGTCCCTGTAACTCCACTGCAGGATCCTCTGCCCTTGAACACCCATAGATGTGGATTCAATCACTATTGCCTCTGACAAATATACTCAGCAGTAGAGAGGATAATTCATGTTACAAGGTTCCTACCCCAAGGACTTTATAATCCAACAGGGTCATTCGTCAAAGTGCATTATGATGTTAAAGCCATAACACATGCGATATTTATCACAGCGCATGGTGTAAATGCAAATTTATTCAAAGGGGCAGGATTAATGAAATTGAGGGGCATTGTCACACGCTTTTAATGCCGGAAACAACTACACCATTTTTGCAGGCATGGGGGGGGGGGGGGGTGGAGAGAGCCTTTGGGGTGGCACACAGAGTAGCCAACTATTCATACTGCTATAGGAGGGCCAGCTAGTAACAGGAGGTGAAGTTTTGGTGGTGGTGTAGGGTTTTGGGACCAGTTTTACATGCAGAGTGAGATGTACGAGCAGCACAGTAGACCTCCGTGAAGATCTAACGTCATTTGGAGTGAGGAAAGTCACACACAGATGAGATTTCTACAATGTTCTCTCGCCCTAGCTTGATGGACTCTCTACCAGGGTACTATCAAGCTAGGGCGAGAGAACAGTGAAGTAATATCTCTCTCTCTCACTCTCCCCCCCACAAGTAGTGAAGTACAAGTATTGCAGGGTGCAAAAACGTTAACACACTTTGCGATAAACTAACTATACATGGTGCAGTAATTCTGAAATTATCATAGCAATGCCCCTTTTTCTTATCATGGGTGTTATCTATGTGAAAATTATAGCATTTTGATGAATCTAGGCCTAAGTTTGGTATTTATGCCACAATCAAGGATGAGACCTCTTGACGAGAAGAAAAGGAGAAAAAATTATAATCCAAGTTTGCACATGGAGGTTAAGTGAAGTGTAGGTATGAGAGCACATTTGTGTTGCAAAAAAAAAAAAAATGGAATATTCATTACCACCAGATTTAATTTCAAGAAATAGTCTTTTCACTTAAATGTTTCATGTTATCGTCAAAGTAGAAATGACCAGATTTCATGTTATTTTCTGCAAGAAATTTAGAATTCACCAAAATTGCATATTTCTCCTCCCTTAGTACTAGCAATCAGATCAGCAGTTACCAGCAAATTTATCCTTCATATTCAGGTAGAGTCTTCATTCATGTCAATACACACAGATATCAATTGGATAACTTTTAGGTTATGTGATATAAATCAGCTGAGTAGGAAACAAAAGAGACCAAGTTGACCAAGTTGACCTCAAGGCCTGCAGTTCAGACTGTACAAGCACCTGAATCTATTTCCCAATCAGATCTTCTCTCATCCCTTCAAACAGCCTCCTTCCTTTCCAAAAATCCAAAATCTTCCCCTGGCACATCAAACTCCCCTGCCTCCAATACACCGAAATTCCATCTTTAAAAGTGACTTTTTTTCTACTAAACTACCCCTAAATTCCATCCATCTCTCTGATTGCTCTTGTAAACTCTAATTAAAGCTCACACATATTGCCGTTGTTACCAGAATCTTTGACATTTTATACTATTAGCTTTTTGCATCCCTGTAACATCTTTTACCTTTATGTTGACTGTTTGCATGTGAGTGTTTGGTATTAAGACCTCAAGCAAAAGCTTTTGTGAGGAGGCAAAAATGATTTTTCCAAAGAAAATCTGAGATGCAAGAGAAACCAATTTGCTGCATCTCTAGTGACAATCGCAGACTTACAGGGACGGTATTTTTAAAACCGGTACATGGGTGCACATGCCCAGGGACACGGCTATTTTATAACTTATGTGCGTATATGCAATCATATCATATCGGTTATTTACACTTTCGTATAATAGAAGGACTTGCGGGCATTCCATGAAGTTAGCAAGTAGCACATTTAAGACTAATCGGAGAACATTCTTTTTCACTCAACGCACAATAAAGCTCTGGAATTTGTTGCCAGAGGAGGTGGTTAGTGCAGTTAGTGTAGCTGGGTTCAAAAAAGGTTTGGATAAGTTCTTGAAGGAGAAGTCCATTAACCGCTATTAATCAAGTTTACTTAGGGAATAGCCACTGCTATTAATTGCATCAGTAGCATGGGTTCTTCTTAGTGTTTGGGTAATTGCCAGGTTCTTGTGGCCTGGTTTTGGCCTCTGTTGGAAACAGGATGCTGGGCTTGATGGACCCTTGGTCTGACCCAGCATGGCATGTTCTTATGTTCTTATGCATGCATGTTATAAAATAACCTGGCCGCGCACACATGTGCACCAAAGCTTAAGGGGAGACACAGAAATCCCACTTCTACCGTGTAAGTCCAGGGATTTTAGAAGGAGCGCATGCCCACGTCATTCCCAATTTACCAGTTCATCCACCAGTTTACCCAGTTAACAACTAGTTCCTCCAACTCCCCCCCCCCCGTTTGATTGCTCACACTCTCCCAGTTACCCCAGGCTCGATCCTTTTATTTTTTTAACATTCATGTCACCGATAGCAGAAGTAAAGTTACATAGCAGGGGACCTTGGAGCTCATCAGGGCTCACAAGGATTTACTAGCACATCTCTTGGCCAGGCCCTGAAATGCCCATGCCACCCCCAGACCATGCCCATGCTCTGACTCTTTTTGGAAACTTGAGTTGGGCATGCCGTGGCATTTACATGCTTATAAAAATATGGTTGGCACTCAAAAGCCTGACTTCTTCGTGCATCCCCTAATTGATGATTGAGCTGGGCTTTTAAAATTCACCTTACAGTGAGCAGTGGAGAGCGGAAATCAAATCTAGAGCATCAGATTAAAAATGGAAAGGGATAAATGGGGAAAGCATGCTTACATGTGGGAAAAGACTTAGGAATTCTTGGCTTTAGGCTTGTGAAATCCCAGCCACTTTCAAATTTAAAGGTCATAATGTACCAATTGCTCAAAAAGCAAAAAACTTGGGCATAGTGATTGACACAATTCTTTCATGAAATCTCAATTTCCTTCAGTGGTGAAATCATCATTTTTCAAAGGGTGTCTTTTAAGATGATTAAAACCTCTATTAGCTTTAAGATTTCCACTTTAATCATCAATCTTTTATTCTGACCAGTTTAGACAATTGTAATTCGCTATACCTAGGCCTTCCAGCTAATTCTATCCAGGCACAGCAAATCATACAGAACTCAGCTGCAAGGATACTCACAGGAAAAAATGAATATATAACTTCTGTTCTAGCTGCATTACATTGGCTGCCCATTGCTTGGCAGATACAATACAAGGATACATGCATTATAGGACTGATATTCAAAAGCCATTTAAACATATAACTCAAAAGTAATCCATCTAAACAACACAAATGGCATAATCAGCCATTATTTGGGCATTCTAGAAAGGAGTTGAGTTATCCGGCTAATTTAGGAAATATTGCATATATCCGGCTAACCCCCTCATTTATCAAAATGCACTAAGCCATTTTCACATGTGTTAAGGGCTTATCGCATGCGAAAAGCCATTAACGCATGCAATAGCGCCATATTGTATGGTGCGATGCAAATCCGAAAAAGAGGAGGCATGGGCTGGGTTTACCATTTTGCGAAGCCCTATGTACGAACAGAACAGTGCTCTCTTATGAACATTTGATGACCCTCGGAATGAGGAAACTCACCCAAAGATGAGATTTGTGCAATGTTCTCTCAACCTAGCTTGATGTTTCCCACGTAGAGAGTCCATCAAGCTGAGTGATACAGAGGCATTATGACATTTTCCATTTTATTAACCATTTCCTTCCTAATAATTCCTAACATTCTATTTGCTTTTTTGACTGCTGCACCACACTGAGCCGACGATTTTAAAGTATTATCCATTATGATATCTAGATCCTTTTCCTGGGTGATAGTCCTTAATATGGAACCTAACATTGTGTAACTACAGCAAGGGTTATTTTTCCCTATGTGCAACACCTTGCAATTGTCCATATTAAATTTCATCTGCCTGTTGGATGCCCAATCTTCCAGTCTTGCAAGGTCCTCCTGTAATGTATCACAATCCGCTTATGATTTAACTATTCTGAATAATTTTGGTCATCTGCAAATTTGATAACCTCACTCATCATATTCCTTTCCAGATCATTTATATATATATATATATATATATATATTGAAAAGCACCAGTCCAAGTACGGATCCCTGAGGCACTCCACTGTTTACACTTTTCCACTGAGAAAATTGACCATTTAATCCTACTCTCTGTTTCCTGTCTTTTAACCAGTTAGTAATCCACAAAAGAACATCGCCTCCTATTCCATGACTTTTTGGTTTGCTTAGAAGCCTCATACAAAATCCAAATACACTACATCTACCAGTTCACCTTTATCCACATGTTTATTAACCCCTTCAAAAACAATGAAGCAGATTTGTTAGGCAAGACTTCCCTTGGGTAAATCCATGTTGACTGTGATCCATTAAATCATGTCTTTCTATATGCTCTACGATTTTGATCTTTAGAATAGTTTCCACTATTTTTCCCGCTGCTGAAGTCAGGCTAACTGGTCTATAGTTACCCAGATCACCCCTGAAGCACTTTTTAAATATTGGGGTTACACTGGCCACCCTCCAGTCTTCAGGTACAATGGATGATTTTAATGATAGGTTACAAATTTTAACTAATAGATCAGAAATTTCATTTTTTAGTTCCTTTACTACCCTAGGATGCATACCTTCCTGTGAAGGTGATTTGCTACTCTTTAGTTTATCAATCTGGCCTACTACATCTTCCCAGTTCATAGTGATTTGGTTTAGTTCGTCTGACTCATCACCCTTGAAAGCCATCTCTAGAACTGGTATCTCCCCAACATCCTCATCCTTACTAACTAATTCAATACATCTGTGACTAGTTTTCAACAGCTGGTCTCCCTTTATCAGGTCAAAGAAAAAAAAAAACGAACACTTAATATTTTTTTAAAGGATGTCAAAGTTGCTCTGATGGGAAATGACAGGAGTCGAAAGTGAAACATTGCTTCAGTCTGGATTTGTGCCAGCCTTGAGCAGGAGCAACTCTATGAGGGTGTCTGAGGGCTGCTGGACAGATATTAGGAATGCATGCATTCGAGTGAAAGGGGAATGACTGATGTGTTTCTGTGGCTTACTGTCTTGATTGGACCTGGCCTTGCCCTCAGAGACTGCAGAATGGTCAAACCTTGTGAGACTGGGAAATTGGGCATCGAAATGGCAGATGAAATTTAATGTGGATAAGTGCAAGTTGATGCATATAGGGAAAAATAACCCATGCTATAGTTACACAATGTTAGGTTCCATATTAGGTGCTACCACCCAAGAAAGAGATCTAGGTGTCATAGTGGATAACACATTGAAATTGTTGGTTCAGTGTGCTGCAGCAGTCAAAAAAGCAAACAGAATGTTGGGAATTATTAGAAAGGGAATGGTGAATAAAATGGAAAATGTCATAATGCCTCTGTATCGCTCCATGGTGAGTCCGCACCTTGAATACTGTGTACAATTCTGGTCGCCACATCCAAAAAAGATATAATTGTAATGGAGAAGGTACAGAGAAGGGCGACCAAAATGATAAGGGGAATGGAACAGCTCCCTTATGAGGAAAGACTAAAGAGGTTAGGACTTTTCAGCTTGGAGAAGACTGCTGAGGGAGGATATGATGGAGGTGTTTAACATCATGAGAGGTCTAGAACGGGTAGATATGAATCGGTTATTTATTCTTTCGGATAATAGAAAGACTAGGGGGCACTCCATGAAGTTAGCATGTGGCACATTAAAAACTAATCGGAGAAAGTACTTTTTTCACTCAATGCACAATTAAAACTCTGGAATTTGTTGCCAGAGGATGTGGTTCATGCAGTTAGTATAGCTGTGTTTATAAAAGGATTGGATAAGTTCTTGGAGGAGAAGTCCATTACCTGCTATTAATTAAGTTGACTTAGAAAATAGCCACTGCTATTACTAGCAACGGTAACATGGAATAGACTTAGTTTTTGGGTACTTGCCAGGTTCTTATGGCCTGGATTGGCCACTGTTGGAAACAGGATGCTGGGCTTGATGGATCCTTGGTCTGACCCAGCATGGCATGTTCTTATGTTCTTAGCCCTTGTACTAGTATACGTTTTAAAGAAAATATAACTGATACAAACTTTCTTGTGGCAGGGGAAACGGGCGCGGCTGGCCTATGTAGCTATGGAATATCCACGAGAATGTGGGGGGTTAAATTTACCGGATTTCCGGCTTTATAATGTGGCATGCCAGATGAGGTTTGTGGTGGAATGGCTTACGGGATCCTATCGTTACTGCGAAGCGGGGATGCTGGGGCGTATGTCTACCCCGGGGTCTCCGTTGAACCTTATTCAAATGAGGGTGGACCAGCGTAGGGTAGCATCTTATCCTACTGTTCTTCTGACCCCCTGTATTAAAGCGTGGAGATGGTTACGGAGGCAATTTAAATTATCAGGAGGGCGTTCTCTGCTGCTTCCTTTTTTGCAGAATGTGGAATTTCTCCCTGGGCGTGATTGCAAGCCAGTATTTAGTCACTGGGCAGAGCAGGGGGTGATGTTTGCTTTTCATATGTATGATCCTGTTTCAGGTACTTTGTTGGACTTTGCTACGCTTACACGGACCTTCCAACTGCCTGCCAAACACTTTTTTGCTTTTCTTCAGGCCCGCCACTACCTGACTGCCTTTGCTTGGACACATCAAGAGCTGGAGGCCAAAATACGATTTGCCAATACCATTTTTGATACTGCGTATCTCCGGAACTCTATCGCCAGTTGGAAGCGATTGGGACAGAAGCTTGGTGACGCCGCTCCAGTGCGACGTATGGCTGTTCGGTGGTCAGCAGCTTTGGACACTACGATCACGGAGCGGCAGATGTCTAGCTGGTGTCGGGACCTATATAAATTGTTACCTGATCTCAGTCTCCGAGAGCTTCAGTTTAAGCTTCTTCATTCTCTTTACTACGATGACGTTCGCCGGTTCAGGATGAAATTGGCTGCCTCCCCTACCTGTATTAAATGTGAAGCTGCTGATGGTACTTTGGTGCACCGCTTGATCTCCTGCCCATCATTGCAGTCCTTCTGGCAGGCGGTACTGGAGGTGGTGGGGAAATGCATCGGCGTCCCCTTGCGGCTCACTGCCAGGATGTTACTTTCAAGTATGTCTCCTCGACATTTACCGGGCAGTTGTGCTAAGGCCCGTTTTGAGAGACTTGCTGTCTTAATGGCCTGTCGTACTATCCTGGCTGGATGGACTGAGCCGTTGTTAGCGCCTGTATTGGCCGCCTGGTTTGGGAGAATGGCTTCCCTGGCGCAAATGGAACGATTGGATTACCTGGCAGGCAAGAGGCAGCCGGACTCCATGTACTGTGTTTGTTGGGACAATTGCTTTGCTACTTTTCCTAAGTCGTTGCAGGAGGAACTGTGTCACAATGGGTATACTCTAACCTGGTCCTCTAAAGTGCAGGGACAAGGGAGGGGGGGGGGGGGGTAAGGTGTGAATGTTGGATGAATGAGTGGGGTTTGGGGAGGGGGCTCGGGCTTAGGGCGGGGGGACTTATGGGGGGGGGTGATAAAAGAAAAATTGGGATGAGCAGTGACTTGAGTTCTTGTTGGTTCTACCATGTTTGCCTTGTTGTACCCATGTACTTATGTACTGTGTTTTCCGAGTTGTACAGCGTTCTCATTGGTTGTCTCTGCCACCCTGGTCAATAAAAATTATTTTGACAAAAAAAAGAAAATATAACTGAAATGCAGAAGTATTTTTTTTAATGATGTACAGTGTTATAGGATTCCATTCTGTAAAGTTTTTGGAGGGATGCAAATATCTTATGGGTCAGAGTAAATATGCACATTATTACAGAGCTGAATATCTCCCAATCCAGGTGGTTACCACCAGATGTTTGGCAATTTACAATGCAAAACTTTTAGAACATTAAGGCCTTAAGGATGACCCTTAGCAAGAGGATGTACAATTTTTGAGGCAATATATCTGGAACCTGTGCTTTTAGTTTCTATTTTATTTACCCTTAGAATTTCAATGTTATAACAAAAAAAAGTCAGTGGAAAAATGACTTTGTTATAACAGGGGAAAAATCAGTTATTTTTTTTGTTATAACATTGAAATTCCCAGGAAATTAAAATATAAACTGAAAACAAAGATCTCTAAATGTATCTGTCATTACCTGATCATCAACTCTCTTCAGATTCTGTGACAATAAAAATACTTGTTTCAGATAACTGCTACTTATATCTTCAATAAATTTTAAAACACAAGCTTGGATCTTGTCTTACTGCTCTGGCATGAAAACAGTAATTTTATAAAACCTGCATCTTTATATACACATTTAACTGATCATGAAATATGGAACACCGCTGGAGATAAAAGGGCAAGAATCGTCCCAGAAGCTCGGAGAAGAAAGGGTTCCATTTCATTTACATTCTGCAAAATAAATGGGAGAGCAAAGGCTTTGACTTACTATTGAGTTTGCGAAAGGAAAGAGGATTCCTAAAGAAAATAGCCCCAGCAGGGGGCCTCCCACCATGCCGAAGATAGAGAGCGCCGCCTAAGGAAAGAACAAACCCAAACCGTGAAACTCTTCATTTTTCTAAAGGGTCTTAAACGAGCAGAACAGAAAGTAAGGCTAATATGAGGAGACAGCTGTGAAATATTATGCTAATAACATCATAAAAGAGATTCTGTTCATCATCATAATTTTATCATATCGTAACTGCTCTGTTCATAATAATAATAATAATAATAATAATAAAGATGTATTCAGTAAGAATACAATGCAAAAAATGCCACTTGGATTTCTAGACATGGAGGAGCCTGCAGGTCAGAGCTGCTGTTTTTAAACGACTGAGAAATCTCAACAACCTTTGATTCATTTTGGATCTTTTCCCATCCAAAAAGCCAATGATTTCATTTCTGTATTTTAACACACATCCTATTCTACTGTGGAGGCTAGTCATTGACTTCCCTTGACCTTAGTAATGTTCTCTGAAGCTGACCCAAGCACAACTGAATTCCGGCATTGTCTTGGTTGCTACCACCTCTGAAACTTTGACCAACACAGGGCTTAGGACATTTCTACGTTTGTAAATGGGGATTTTACATTAGCAGGTAAATCTCACCCGGTCAGCAGTTTTAGTTGGTCATTCATTCACTCATTTTTCAATTTATGGTGCCCTCCTCCAAAAAGGATCCAAGACAACTTACAGCATCAAAATACCAGCAACAGAATAGCAAAAATATAAAATGTAAATAGTTTGAAATAGAGATGAATGACCCCCTTTCGAACCCTTCTAGGTAAGGGGCTAATTTGAGGGATCACAAGGACTCCCTTGGCCTCTATCATTTATTATTTTCTGCAGATTTGGGGAAAAAATGCAACAAGAGGTCCTGAAATAGCAATAGTGATAAAATTAGCATAATACTACCTACCTGCAACAAGGCTCCCATTAGAGATGCCAGTGCTGCCATGGCAATACACACGACACCATATAACAGACCTAAATAAATATGTAAAGTATATCATGATCAGCTCTCAGAGTTGAAGATTCATATTAAATTGTTTGGGGGATGGGGGGGGTTGGGTTTTTTGTTTTTTTTGCAGGAGGTTTAATCTTCACTACCCCTAATGAGATTGGATAACAGGACATTAACTCCCACCCCTTCCCTTCCCCTCCCCTCTCCTCCCCTCATATTGTACATATTCTCAATCTCAGCCAAAAGGCCAAGAAGGGACCATCTTCAGCTCCCACCCTGAACTGAGCTAATAGGAGACTCAAAGTCATGTATTGTATTCACAATCTAATAGGGATGTGAATCGTTTTTGAACGATTAAAATTATCGTCAGATAATTTTAAAATCGTCCAAAATCGTTAGAGTGCACGATACAATACAAATGCCCCCGATTTATCGTCAGGGGCATTTGTATTGTATCGTTAAATAGGGCACGGGAATTATTTGGGGGAGGGCGGGGAAACCGGCACACCAAAACAACCCCTAAACTCACCCTGACCCTTTAAAACCAATTCCTTACCTTCCCCACCCTCCCGAACCCCCCCAAAATGTTAAGTTACCTGGTGGTCCAGTGGGGGGGTCCCGGCGCAATCTCCCGCTCTCGGGCCATCGGCGCCATTTTGGATGCCACTAATTAAAAAGGCGCCGATGGCCCGATTAAAAAAAACTCCACCTGACCCTTTAAATCGACCCCCCCACCCTCCCGACCCTTTTTTTTTAGGGAGGCCCGCGCCGCTAAAAAAAACAAAACCACCTGACCCTTTAAATCGACCCCCCCAAAACCTTTTAAAATTACCTGGTGGTCCAGGGGGGCCTCGGGGGGCCTCAGGGAGAGGAGAGATCCAGGGGGGCCTCGGGGAGAGATTTCCCGGCATCAGCTGTTCTAAAAAAAAAAAAAAAAAATGGCACCGATGCCCCTTTGCCCTTACCATGTGACAGGGTATCCGTGCCATTGGCCGGCCCCTGTCACATGGTAGGAGCACTGGATGGCCGGTGCCATCTTTAAAGATGGCACCGGCCACTTTACTCATCAGCCCCTATTATAATAATAGGGGCTGATGATAATAGGGGCTGATGAGTAAAGTGGCCGGCACCATCTTTAAAGATGGCACCGGCCATCCAGTGCTCCTACCATGTGACAGGGGCCGGCCAATGGCACGGATACCCTGTCACATGGTAAGGGCAAAGGGGCATCAGCGCCATTTTTTTTTTTTTTTTAGAACAGCTGATGCCGGGAAATCTCTCCCCAAGGCCCCCCTGGATCTCTTCTCTCCCCGAGGCCCCCCTGGATCTCTCCCTGAGGCCCTCTGAGGCCCCCCTGGACCACCAGGTAATTTTAAAAGGTTTTGGGGGGGTTGGGAAGGGGGGTCGATTTAAAGGGTCGGGTGTTGTTTTTGTTTTTTTTAGCGGCGCGGGCCTCCCTAAAAAAAGAATTAGCGATGTGAATTGG
The DNA here is from genome assembly GCF_901001135.1 of Rhinatrema bivittatum. Taxonomy (NCBI): domain Eukaryota; kingdom Metazoa; phylum Chordata; class Amphibia; order Gymnophiona; family Rhinatrematidae; genus Rhinatrema; species Rhinatrema bivittatum. The sequence goes on along the minus strand of NC_042618.1, from coordinate 219,283,466 downwards.
AATCAGAAACGATTCCAATTCACATATCTTAATGATCAGATTCCCCCCCCCCCCCAGCCGAATCTGATCGTTAAGATGATCTGGCACACGATTCACATCTCTACAATCTAATACTGCATGATTCACTTTCTTAGGATGAAAAAGTCAATGACAAAATTAGAAAAAGGAAATGGTGTTTAATAACCAAATTGCTGTAAGTGAGTACTTCAAAATTCTTTTAACTCTACACACTTCGTATCCTATTATCCTTATGCACTGTTTTACAGTATATCGTTTATAGAGCATCAAACTAGATCCTGAAGCACTTTGGGCTGGAAAGTCTGGCTACCAATTTTGGCGCCTGATCTGCAGAACAGTTACTGGATGAAAAGGTGAGAAACGGCACTCTTTGTTAGTTTACAATGCAGGACACCATGCAGCATTCCAGGAGTCGTATGGTTCCTGTCAGAATTCTTTTGCTGGTTACCTTTTCATTCAACCACATAAGAAATATCCAAAGATGATGATGCAGATGATCATCAGGATCGGAAGAAGGTATCTATGTGGCCTCAGAACTCATGTGCATCATCATCATCGTCTTCAAATAATTCTTATGCCAGTCCTATAAAATAGCATAGCTTGTAAAGACTGCACATGATATAATAGGTACTGCTGAAGTCTAGTACTGCGCATATGGTAAATGCAGCAGCTGCTTCAGGATCATGCCTGCCTTCATCAATACTTCATGACAGGGGGGCAGTGGCGTAGCGAGGAGTGGGCGGGGTGGGCGGCCGCCCTGGGCGCTGGGTCTAAGGGGGAGCCAAAAAGCTATTGAAATAAAAAAAGAAATTAGTATTTTAAGCCCAGATGTAAGTGTTGTTGAATACTGGCAGATCGTCTTTTTTTTTTTTTTGTTTTGTTATGAGAGATTTATAGTAATGGTAATTCAATTTACTTAGGGGCGCCTGTGCTCTAGCCCACGCCCAATCCATGTTCCACTTAGCAAGCATGAAACTTAGGAAAACGAGGGGTAGGAGCAGCCCTGACCCTATTTCAGGTTGCAGGGTGGTCGGTAGGAAAATCGGTTTTCTGTTACCTAAGCCTCAGCCGACCCAAAACCAGGGATCCATCGCACCCGGTCCGCCAGTTTTACAAAGGAATATAAAAAGGAGAGCGGATCGGTTCCCTAAATCAGGCATCACATACTAGAAGGCAGACCAGAGCGGCATTTCTGGCGGTTCAAGGCTGACGACGAGTGTGGCCGAAAGCGGTTGAAGGATGGAGCCTGCCGCAGGCAAGCTTCCATTATCTTAGCTGTATGGCTTTTGTTTCTGTACAGCTGCTAAGTGAAAGACCTGATTAGCGCGTTAAGGGCAGAGTTGGATGTTATGGTGAGCCCCACCCCGCCCTCCAGGGGTGCAGGATGAACCGACGTGACGAGAAGGCGCCCGCAAGGTGCAGCCCTCTCTAGGCTGCAGTCTACTTTTTTCCTAGCACCGAGGGTCGCAGCCTTTTCTTCTGTTTTCATGTATGCAGAGAGCTATCCCCTCAACCCTCATCGCGCTTGGTTTTGGTTTGTTTCATACACTTTGCAACTTTTAATTCTCCAGTACCGCAAACAGGAAAGCGCTTTTAGCCTCCGGCTTCTCCCCTCCCTATCCTCCCCTGTGGCGCCTGCTTCAGCGCTCTCCCGCACAAAATCTTGTGCATGCGGCGTCAGCTCCCCTTCCCCATTCTCACCCTTCAGGCTCCCGCACGTGATCCTCTAGCACCAGGCAGGCAAGGGAGGTACAGCTCCAGGCATCAACGTCGCCCGGGTCCTCACTTGAGCCGCACTGTGGCGGATAAAGTAGGTAAGATAAAGTAGGTAAGACTGTAGCGGGTGTTCGCTCCATGCAAATCATTGATGGAGGGAGGGGGCACCAAAGAAGTCTCTTGCCCCAGGCGCCAAATTGTCTAGCTACGCCACTGCAGGGGGGAGGTGGGGATGGAATTTAGTCAATTGCTCTTCCCGGGCTGATTCTGTGTAATATACAGCTTTCTCCTACTAATCACAAGATCAGTACGGGTTCTAGATATATGTATGCCATATGCCTAAAAGACCCAACAAGTACATTACATTACTTCCTATATTAAACAGTAGTTTTTATTTGACTTTTCTGCTTCTTTCTAAAGTTCATGGGAGACAAAATGATAATTACAGACTTACTCATCCCTTTAGAAATCCAGGACAGCTTCTTTTCATTGAGAGATTTGAAATAAGGTTTGATGAGGTCCTCGACAGTTACGGCAGCTAAAGCATTGATACTGGAGGACACAGTGCTGCAGGAGACCAAATAAAGTTATGTTGATATCCACTCAGTTAATATGAACACTGCAAGTATATATGGAGATACACTGCTATCCATTTTTTTTTTTTTAATATCCATACTCTAAGCATCGTGCAACAGAAGAGCAAGGAAAGTGTAAGATACCAAGGTTGTGCATGAGAAAATTTGATGTGGTTTTTTTCATTTTGTTTACTATTCATTTTTGTTTTCTTTCTGGGTTTTAGCATGTGCAAAATTGTGTTAGCAGATGCAAAAACACAAAATCAAACTAACGTTTTGTTTTGTGCTGTTTCAGATAGGAAACAACAAATGTCCTGATTTCCCTCTTTAAAAATGAAAGCACATCCCTAGTGACTGTGTCTGTTTCTGTTTTGCCTGTGGCTTCCCGAACAGAATGTTCTTCATTTTAGAGCAATTGCCAGCATGCAATCAAGGAAGGGACAGCACTCCTCTTCACATACCTCAAAGTCCCACTGTAGGCACATGCCACAAAGAGCCCTGGAAGTCCTGGATAGTCTTGTAAAATGTCCAGTACAAGGTAAGGCATGAGCTGAAAAATGTCAAATATTCATAGATCTTAACAAAGGTCTTCCAAACACAGTATCACATACAGGAATGTCTGTCTTGAAAGAAACATAGGATTGTTATCTGTAATATTGTAGTCTCATAAATGGTTTTGGTTCAGTTGGCTGAACAGTACCTCCAGTGCAGACAGCAATGCTGGAACTGCACAAGAAATAGACCGAGACTGCTTATCTGCCTGTGAAAGGCATCTAGTGCAATTCAAAACCTGCGTCTGGGTTGGGCCATTATCTGTAGCCTTTACCATCCCAGAACTATTGGTAAAGAAACAGCCCACATGTCACTGTGAGGCTTTCCTAGTGTTGTAAATACAGTCAATAACCCCACACTACTCTCCTGGTCAGTTCTGTCTGCTGTTTGAACAGCGGGATACCCCGCATCAAGGCCAAGGTTCGCATATGCTCTGTTCACTTGAAATAGTTTGCGACATGGCCTTTTGCCCAGGAAGACGTTCCCATTCTTTTTAGATAAAGTGCTTAATTTCAGAAGTCAGCCAAGCTCCCACCATGGCTTTTGGCATAGGTGCTGCTTTTTCAATTTTTGCAGGTTCCAAGCTACGGGCATGCAATGCGCTATTTCAAAACAGTGCAAATGCACTGTCTTCCAGGCTTTATGTGCCTCTTTTATCTTATGTTTGCTGTTAAATCTGGCCCTACATGATCTATCTGCCAAAATGATTTTTTTTTTAAATCCACAGCAGTAATAAATGAAGAAAACATTTTTCCACTGCTAATGGAACATGAGGAACATGACAAAACGTAATGATAGTGCCATCTTCCGACCAAATGGCAATACTGCAAAATGAATTCCTGTGAATAATTAAAACAATAATATCATGTCCTTGTCTTTAAAGGCATACAAATATTGGACCCTTCATATTTAACAGCTGGCCTTATTGGAGTTAATTTTTTAAAGGGTTTATGTGCTTAAAATTGGGTTTTCATGCAGGCGTACACCTGAAATCTCCCATTAGACCCCTTCCTCCTTGACATCTTCCTTACCTTCCATCCCCTACTCCTTACACACCCTCACCTTTTCACCATCTAAGCCTCTTTATCTTATCCTCCTTTATTTAATTCTCACCCCCTACCTTTCCATTTTACCTCTCTGCTCCCTAGAAATGTATTCTTTAGAGCATATCATTCTCCTAATCTCCTGTTATTGTCTTAACACGAGGGCAATACAATTCCCCTCTTTGCCTTACCTTTTGTTACCTATATATTTAGTTAATTACTTTTTGTTAAGTTATAGTTTACCTTATTGTTAAAGTTATAGTTCCAATTTAGATATTATATGGTTTAGATATACTATTTTAATCTCAGTTCCCTGTAAAGCCTTCTACATTCTTTCATATTGTATGTAAACTGATGTGATGTCCCTAACGAATGTCGGTCTATAAAAACTTTAAATAAATAAATAAATAAATAAATGCACTTTATGTGGGAAAGTAAGCCTTTGAAAATCACTACAATATATACTATTGAATTGTAATAGGTTTTATATGTGTAAGTGCACTTTTAATGGATAATTGGGCTTTTGAAAATTGCTACGATATACATACGTGAATCATTTTAAAAGTTACCCCCTAAGGGGTAGATTTTAAAAATTTGCGCGATCACGTACTTTTGTTCGCGCACCAGGCCCTGATTTTAAAGATGGCGCCGGCCAGCCAGTGCTCCTACCATGTGACAGGGGCCGGCCAATGGCATGGATACCCTGTCACATGTTAAGGGCAAAGGGCCATCGGCGCCATCTTTATGAGTGGCAGCCAACGGCCCGAGAACGGGAGATCGCTCCCGGGACCACCAATAGACCACCAGGTAATTTTAAAATATTTTAGGGGGCTCGGGAGGGTGGGGGAAGCTAAGGGGTCATTTTTAAAGGGTCGGGTGGGTTTTTTTTTTATCGGGCCATCAGCGCCATTTTTGAGTGGCAGCCAAAATGGCGCCGATGGCCCGAGAGCAGGAGATCGGTTCCTGCGCCCCCACTGGACCACCAGGTACTCGTAAAAATTTTTGGGGGAGTTCGGGAAGGTGGGGGAAGGTAAGGGGTCAATTTTAAAGGGTCGGGCCTCACTAAAAAAAAATTAACGATATGAATCGGAACTGATTCCAATTCACATCACCAGCGATCAGATTTTTTTCTCCCTCTAGCCGAACCCAATCGTTAAGATGATCGAGCACACGATTCACATCCCTAATGATCACTGCTAAAACAGGACGATTAAACCAGTTTTTAAAAAGTTCTTGTGGTACTAGAGTTACAGTCTAATACAATTCTCAAAGCATTAAGAGAGGCTGATAGTGTTTGCTAGCACACCTGATCCGGAGCAGAAACAAGTTTAGCAGTCCAAGGATCACAGTCTTTGTATATTGAGAATAAGGCAAGTCCACATAACACGGCACAGGCGAGAATCGCCCAGAGTCCCAAGAGGTTCACAAAGAGAGACCTAAAATGAGACAAGACAAAAACAGCTTTCATGTATCTGCGCGCACACACAGGATTAAAAATTCACTACCCACTTTAAAGGAATTAACCCTGGTTTCCCTGCTTCTCGTTGCTCAGTAGATAAAAGTTGCAGTGAGGTGAAGAGTAACGTGACAGTCGGACAGTAACACAAAAAATAAAATGCTACATCATCTCTTGTCGTCAAGGATCAGTGCAAAACAATTAAAGGTGAATTTTAAAAGCCTGGCGCGCACATAAATAGGGGGGATGCACAAATAAGTCGCGTGCATACGTGTGTCAATGCTGCAACGTGCACATCTCGGCAATTTTCAGAAAGGGGTGGGGCATGGGCATGCTCTGGGTAAGGCATGGGTGATACATGGTACTTGTTCCTCTTTTCTCTGCCTCTCTTTTTCCCCTCCACTTGCTTTTCCCCCTTTTTCCCCTCCACTTGCTCTCATCGCCAACTACTCAGCTGTCCTAATTGTTAAGGCACAGTTACTCAATTTGTTAATATGTAATTTCCCTTTCATTTTTCAACTGTTCTCTGTAAACCGATGTGATGTGCAAACGAATGTCGGTATATAAAACTGTTAAATAAATACATACATGGGTGTTTTGAGACTTGAACCAGAAATTTTCACATAAATACTTACACGACCTGACATGTGCCGAGATCCCCTGCCGTGTAACTTTACTTCTGCTATAGATGGCATGTAAGTAAAAAAAAAAAAAAATTGCTAACAAGGCATTTCAGAGGGGTGTAAAGGATCTGGGGTAACTGGAAGGTGTACAGGCTATCAAGCCAGGGTGGTTTGGAGGACCTAGCTGTTAACTGGGTGAAGAGGAACTGGTAAAACTGAAATGGCATTGGCACACGTCCCTTTTAAATTTTCCCCACTTTCGCAGTTGAGGCGGCTTTTGCGTGCACGGGCACGCGCCCATTTAAAATTGGGCACACTTTTGCAAGCGGCCAGGTTATTTTACAGCATGCATGCATATACGCACGTATGTTAGAAAATAGCTGTGTCCCTGGGCACGGACTGAAGAATGCGTGCACATGTGCGCCCGCTCTCTGGTTTCAAAATTCACCTTGGTGACTCTTTGGCAAGAGTTCCCATTCTAAAAGGACAATTCAGCAGGTGTTTAACAGAACAGAGATGTGCCCTCGTTTGAAATGACTAAACAATAAGATAAAAACAAAAAAATGTTTTCTTTTTTTTTATTTGTATTGCTATTTGCAAATAGTACTCATTAGTACCCCCAACAGACAGCACAACCTGAGGGGGTCTACGGAGACCGCCCTGTCCCAACCTACCCCTGGAGGCAGACATTTCCCCAGAAAAAGTAATATTTTAACATACACCCCTAGTCACCGGTCCTGCCACCAACCCTCCTCTTTGTTATAAAATACCCCCCCAGGAGCCAGTCCCCTACAACCGCCCAACCTAGTCCATCCTCCTGACCACCCTCAGACTCACCAAATCCTGCCTGGTGGTCTAGTGGAGGCCCAGCAGCAACTTACAATTTTTTAGAAAACAGCCGCCTCCAGGGGTAGCAGGGGAAGTGGGGCAGGGGTCTCTAGAGACCCCTGCCCCACTTCCCCTACTACCCCTGGGTTGGTACTCTGATATTTTTGTCATTTCATTTAGGAAAACTCTTTCTTTTTTTGTTTCTTTTCCTTTTTCGTGTTTTTTAGGTATCAAAAAATAGCACGCACTATTTTCAGAAACCAAAAAAAAAAAAAAGGAAACTAACTAAAAAAATGAAAATTTTCCCAAACAAAACAGGAAAACAATGACACAAAATATTTTGCTCTGCACACCCATGCTAATGATGTAATCCCTACCCTAGGCTCACATATTATGTTATATGAGAGGCGGACATATTTCTTATTGCTAAGAATGACTCGGCCCAAGAGTGAAAATCTTCAGTGCTTTCTTTCTGGACTAAAAAGGTGCCAGTACTCACATGCAGGATGCATGTCTTTTTTTTTTTTTTTTTTAAGGAACATCAGGACAAAGCAAGCATTTGGAGGAAAAAGGTGCTGATACTCAGTACGGCGAGTACCCCTGACAAAAAGCCCAGAACCATTTACTTCTGAATCTTCTAACGAACAGCTTGTCATTGTTTCTCTTCCTAGCAAACTAAGCACTGTAATTACACATCATGATCTATCTATGATAATTCATACCAGTGGATCACCAAACCATTGCTACCAGAAGGACATTGCTGATTTCCACTGGTAATTTAAAACAGGTACTGTGGCATTATTCGAGAGTTAATGCCAGCACTAAGTTTATGAATGTGCAGAAGGAAAAAAAATGGTTTTGTTTTGTTTTTCGCTTCACTGGGATCCAAATTCATTTCATTAGTTTCATAGTGGGGAAAACCCATTTCGTTTATTAGTGTCATTCATTTTTCGTTTCCCATTAAAGTCAATGGGGGAAGTATTTGCAGCCTATTTTTGGCTGCAGAATTGGGGTTTTCTTATCAATTCTGATGAAATGTCTGGGGAACAATCATCAGAATGAGAAAAGAGCTCCAAGGGACTTAGACTGTGGCAAAGTGGCACCAAAGTGGTATGAATAGCCTAAGGCACTGAAAAGGGGCAAAGGGGTAACAGGAGTGGCAAGAGTGCTTTAACAGAGGCACAAAGCAGCAGCAAGATTGTCAAAAACACACCACAGCTTCAAAAGAGAGCACCGATATCAGTTGCATGAACCCTCGAAGGCAGCACGACAGGCAAAGTGGCATCAACATCCTACAGCACAATGAAGGGGGAACATAGCAAGCAGAAAAAGTGTCAGAAAAAACCACAAAGTGCCGATAAAGGGACAAAGCAACAGGAAGACTAGCACCAACACACTGAGGAACCATGATAGTGGCAAGAACACCACAAGGAGTAGAGTGAGTCGTCTGCTGTATGGCAGCAAGGCAGAGTGGCAGAAAGTTGATAGAGGCAAGATAGGCTGGCAGAGCAGAGGTAGTCAGGTCCCTGTGGTTTTGATAGGGGCAAGACAGGCTGGCCCCGGGGAGAGTTCCCTTTCCTTTGTGCAGGAAAGGGCTCCCTAGAAAGTGTTCGCCCCCTAGAGTGGGATGGTTCCTTTGGCATCTAGTAAGCTCTCACTGGTCTTTTAAAATCTGGTGGACGTAGCAGATATACAAACGAGAATTTTGAAAGCCGAGGTGGAGGAGGTTTCTATGTGAACAGCGGTTCAAAATGGGTCAGCGGGTGTTAAGAGATAGGCGACACCCAGGGAGAGTTCCCTTTCCTTTGCGCAGGAAAGGGCTCCCTAGAATGGATTGGCTTCTAGAGTGGGGCCTGAGTTTTCAAAGTGTGGTGACCTGGAGGAGGTTTCCATGTCGTCAGCGGTTCTGGTTCAACATGGGTCAGCAGGAACTAAGAGATAGGCTACACCCAGGGAGAGTTCCCTTTCCTTTGTGCAGGTATGTTGTGGTTTGATCTGTCACTTCTTCCTGAACTGGTTTACTACCAGAAGAAAATGGCATCTTTTTCATTTGTGAAAGATAATTCAACAGAGGATGCTTTTAGAGCAATAGAGACTGATATTTGTGAAGCAAGAACTGAGCTGGAGATTATTTTTGAATACCCAGAAGCTATTAACTATACTTTTGTACTTCAGCTGATGACAAAGGAACTTGAAGAGCTCTCAGAAATAAGAAAGCTGCTACTCAAGTCCAAATCTACAATATCAACCTATGTTGACTTTGCACCCTACACAGTGCTTCTGTAAACTATGGAAAACAGAGGATGAACTAGAGCGCAACTACCACCAGTTTTCTATAGAATTAGAAACATTAATGTTGGCACCTAAGAAAGATTTAGGGAAAATGGCCCATATTATGAAGGTCATGAAAACTATTGAGCATATGAAATATGTAAGTTCCAAACATCTTAAGTCAGCTTTTTATGTTCTTATATTCCAAATGTTGCAAAACAGGAAAAAGAATATTCTGGAATGAAGTGATGCACAAATACATGAAACTGAAATTAGAAATACTAGAACTAAACTCAGACAGGCACAGTGTTTGAGGTCAGGCCCTTGTACTGACGTAAGGGCTGGACAGTGGTTTGGGATCAGGCCCTTGTAGTGACATAAGGGCTGGACGGGCAGGCACATCAGTTGAGGTCAGGCCCTTGTAGTGATGTAAGGGCTGGACAGACAGGCACAGCATTTGGGGTCAGGCCCTTGTAGTGACGTAAGGGCTGGACAGACAGGCACAGCATTTGGGGTCAGGCCCTTGTAGTGACGTAAGGGCTGGATGGGCAGCCACAGCGGTTGAGGTCAGGTACATGTGCTGATATCTGGAGCATATGAGGCATTGGAGCTGCTGCAAGGCTTTAAATTGCTTTTATTCATCTTGCCATTCACAGGGAAAATTTGGAAACTCAAGCAAAGGCATGTTTATTTTCAAAAACACTAGCATTTCCATCAACTCTGGTGCCAGCCTTGAGCGATGAGGACTCATATCTCCTATCATTGAAAATATATATTCACTAGGCACACTGGTTGGTGAACATGACAGATATCACTGAGCCTCTTTGGCTAGGTGTGGCCAGACAGTGGACTTGTGTACCCAATATGCCAGCGGATCTGTCTGCATGTCCTCTGTGGGCTCTGTGAGATACCGTGTTACTGACATTTGTGCTGGTGTCGCCTTTGCTTGGGTGGGCTGAGAGTCCTTCTTGCCAGCTACTTTCACTCTAGCCTGTTCCAAAACAGATGATTTTTTAGGGGGCAACATGGCTTTGGCGTACTGAAGTGGAGGAGGAAGTACTAGCTGTCGCTGACAGAGTACTGCTCCTGCTTGGGCTTGCACTACTCTCTGAATTGCCCTCTGTTTTCTCCTCTGCTTCATGCCTAATCTGTCTCTGCCTATGGCGCTCCTGTTCATGGACGTTTACTAACAGCAGGTCCTTCACAAATGTGAGACAATCGGACTGTAGGGTGAGTTTCCCTTTCACACGGGGATCACAGACTGAGCCGAGCATGTATCTGTAGTCTTTTGTTAAAGGTCTTAATCTCTCTTGCACCTGCTTCTGTAAAAATTCCAGACAATGCAGCATCTCTGCTGTCATTCCCTCTTCCTATTTAAAGCCCTCCAAATTTTCCTCCAGAAAATTAACTAGAGGGATGATGTCAGCCAAAGTGGCAATTCTGGAACTCAGCTCCTCCATGGCATCCTTGAAGGGCTGCAGGATTGTTACCAGCTGATGCCCTAGGGGACTCTGCACACCTATGTCCATTTCCATAGAAAGGTCATGAAGGGGTGTCTGCTGCTCCACTAACCTCTACAGCATCATATAGGTGGAATTCCATTGGGTGCCAATGTCTTGAATGAGTCGCTTGTTAGGCATCCTCAAATCAGTCTGCTTTTCACAGAGAACCTGCCCCGCCTTCACACTTCTGTGGAAGTGTGCTGCTATGTTAAGAACATAAGAAATTGCCATGCTGGGTCAGACCAAAGGTCCAACAAGCCCAGCATCCTGTTTCCAACAGAGGCCAAAACCAGGCCACAAGAACCTGGCAATTACCCAAACACTAAGAAGAACCCATGCTACTGATGCAATTAATAGCAGTGGCTATTCCCTAAGTATAATTGATTAATAGCCATTAATGGACTTCTCCTTCAAGAACTTATCCAAACCTTTTTTGAACTCAGCTACACTAACTGCACTAACCACATCCTCTGGCAACAAATTCCAGAGCTTTATTGTGCGTTGAGTGAAAAATAATTTTCTCCAATTAGTCTTAAATGTGCTACTTGCTAAATTCATGGAATGCCCCCTAGTCCTTCTATTATTCGAAAGTGTAAATAACCGAGTCACATCTACTCGTTCAAGACCTCTCATGATCTTAAAGACCTCTATCATATCCCCCCTCAGCTGCCTCTTCTCCAAGCTGAACAGCCCTAACCTCTTCAGCCTTTCCTCATAGGGAAGCTGTTCCATCCGCTTTATCATTTTGGTTGCCCTTCTCTGTACCTTCTCCATCGCAACTATATCTTTTTTCAGATGCGACGACCTGCACTTCTGTATTAACGTATGCAAGTATTCATTCTCTTGGTGATTGGACTCCAACCCCAGAGCTGACTTTACTACCAGGTGCAGAGTGTGTGCAAAACATTGGATGCTCTGAAAGCGCCCGTCAGATATTGCCTTTACCATGTTTGCACCATTGTCTGTGACAAAGAACCCTGCCTGAAGATTCCTGTCTTGCTGGTGTAGCTGCCAGCATCTGTCTGATGCATGCTAGAATATTGGCTGAGGTATGGGCCTTATCTATCAGGAGGGTGTGCAGTAAAGCCCACGTCCACCCGGATATATGTTCACTAATAGAGCTGCTGCCTGCCCCTGCCTCAGCCAGGTCCCACCAGTGTGCTGTCATTCATGGCAGTCCAGATATCGCAGGTGAAATGTACACTCCCCTCTGCCTTAGCTAGCAGTGCTTGGATGCAACTGCGACACTGGTTGTACAGGCTGGGGTTGACCTTTCTGCTAAATGTGGTTCTGGAGGGGACTTTGTAATTTGGAACTAAGACCTTCAGCAAATGCTTGAAACCCACATTCTCCAATACCTGCAAGGGCTGGTCATCAAGGGCAATCATTTCCCCAATGCTCCTAGTTACATCTTTTGAGGCTGCCTGCCTCTTTCCCTGGGATAGCGTTACCGAATACCACCCCATTTCCTCCATGGTGAGTTGTCACTTCTGCACATGGCAGGGGGCTGCGGGCCTGCCACCTGACTGCTAGAAGAGGTTGAGGGTGTGGGATGACTCTGCTCCTTTTCAACCACATTATGCTGCCTGGAAAAAGGGGGTCTCCTGACTGGTACTGCCACCATCCCCAGATGTCAGTACCATTGGGTGTTGTTTCTGCATATGATGCATCATGCCAAAATTAGTTAGATGTCCCATTTCCTTGCCTCTGCTAATAGCCCTGGCACAGTAATTACACTGAGCAAAACGCAGGTCCTCTGTCACTTTAAAGTGGCTCCAGATCACAGATTTCTTTTGTGATCCCTTCTCTATAGCCTTCAGGGTGGATGCTGGCACTGGAGTTGAATTAGTGGATGCACCCTGAGAAGCAATGCCAGGGGCATCAGTCACCCTCCATGCCTGCACTGACTGCTCTTCCTCTTCATCATCATCAGTTTCATCTCTCCCCTGCAGCACTGAAGTGGAGGCTAAGACAGAACTAATTAATCCTCCTAAACCTTCTTCAGTTATTACTTCTTCCATTTCTGATGATGAGAATCCCACACAAGATGATTCTTCATCGGAATCAGAAGCAAACAGTGTCTGTGCTACATTTTCAGCACTAACTAGAGTCTGCTGTCGCACTGCTGCTTTTAGATCTTGCCCTTTTATCTTGCATGACTCAGCCTCCCCTTCCCTCACCTCCAAAACAACAGGGTCAGAAACAGGTGGTGGCAGTGCATCATTTTTAAATTTCATTTTTTTCCGGATGGAACTGCCTGCCCCTCCAGAGATTTTAGATTGGAACAGCTCCCTTTTAACTTTAATGGGGGACTGGCACTGCCTTTTGAAGTGCCTCCTCTGCCAGTCCCAATCACTCGTCTACCTTTCCCTGACATCATAGATTTAATGTACTGCCTACTAGGGATTTCAAATAAAAGAATTATTTCTTTATTGGTGAATGAACACCTCTGTACCAATATATGTGAGTGTGGAAAACTACACACACACTCACAGATGCACAGTGCAGTGCCTTGCTGTACACTACAACTGAGACTGCTGTATGTGCATACAAACAAATTTTAACTCCAGAAGATGCCTACTGAGGATTTGGATTAAAAGAACACTGCTGTACCAATATATGTGAGTATGGAAAACTAAAACAGATGCACAGTGCAGTACCTTGATGTACACTACAACTGAGACTGAAATGGATGGCGCGGGCCATCCATTGCTCCTACCATGTGACAGGGGCCAGCCAATGGTACCGATAGCCCCTGTCACATGGTAAGGGCAAAGGACTGTCGGCGCCATTTTGATTAGTGACGCCGACTGCTCGAGAGCGGGAGATCGCTCCCGGGACCCCCACTGGACCACCAGGTACTTTAAAAAAGTTTTTGGGGGGTCAGGAGGGTGGGGGAAGCTAAAGGGTGTGTTTTAAAGGGTCAGGGTGGTTTTTTTGTTTATCGGCTCGAGTGCAGCCAATTAAAAAAATATAAACGATCGGACCGCACACAAAACATTTTCCGATAGTCCCAGAACCTGGAATCGGAACCAATTCCAGTTCCGATTCAAATCTCTAATAAATAGTACAGCAGGAACAGCATCACAGAGCACTGAGAGCAGCGATTGGCTGCATTAGAAAAATGTTTAGCTCTGATACGTTCAACAAAGCGCACAATAGACTTGATTTGGTCGTGGTTATAAAGTAACTTCATTTATTTCAAACGGTGACTCCTTCTTAACATCCCGCACATTCATGGCATACAGTTTGACAGCAGTCCCCGACACGGTCCCGTGTTTCGCCTGTCGGCTGCTTCGGGGGGATTCTTAATAAATCTCAGTGATGACAATTTTAAAGGTCTGCACTGAGATTTATTAAGAATCCCCCCGAAGCAGCCGACAGGCGAAACACGGGACCGTACCGGGGACTGCTGTCAAACTGTATGCCATGAATGTGCGGGATGTTAAGAAGGAGTCACCGTTTGAAATAAATGAAGTTACTTTATAACCACGACCAAATCAAATCTATTGTGCGCTTTGTTGACTATATAATTTACGTTGTAAAGTGCACTTGAAGCTCTGGTTGCTTTGTTTAGCTCTGATACGTTGCCATTCTGGTCTCCTTGCCAACCTGTCTGACCCAGACTATGACAGGGCTGTGAGGTCACTTATGACTCATAGGAAAGGGCTGGTTTTCCTATGGACACTCCCACATGGCCCTCTCCTATTTCAAATGGCCGCTAAGAAATCACTGCGAACCAAAAGAATGAAACTAATATGATATGTTTCATTTGTGGAGGATCGCCATGCATTTCGCGAACCCATGAATCAAATGAACAGGGATGCATTGCGGATTGCACATTCATTGAAAATGAATGCACATCCCTAGTTTACAGCACATCCCTAGTTTACAGCAAATTCTCCCCCCCCCCCCCCCTCAAACTCCCGTCCCCTCAACTCCTGTAAGTCAGTTTGCTTCTACAATTCTGAAACACCTCCTTTGTCCAAGGGTTTAACTTCCTAAAACTTTGGAAAAGGAAAATATTCCACAGAAAAAAACTCTTAAATATAGCATTTTCAGGCAAAATATGCACGTGAACTATGTTGCTATTGACAAATTAGTGCGAAAATATTTTTTAAAAAGCATTCACAAGCAAGGTACAAAAAACCAGAAATGAAATATTTGTTATGAACCGTGCTGCCCGTGGGTTCCCCTGCGAGCAGACTCACTCACCATGCTGCCGCTGCTTCCCCGACGCAGCATGGATGACGCCGTCGGGCCTTCTCTATGCGGCTGGAGCCACGGGCTTGTTTCACCATGCGGCCCGGAGGCCGCACCGGAGGTTCCTCTTCGCCGCGGCTGGAGCCGCGGACTTCCTGCCATCCCCTGCGCGGCCAGGACCGCCGCCGATGTTACCATCTTCGCGGCGTAGGCCGCAAGCCCCTGGATCTTCCTGGTGGCTGGAGCCACCCACGGGGCTTCCTGCAGCGGCAGGAGCCGCTGCTGACATCAGGGCCTGCGTCTAGGCCCAGCCCTGCCTCTTCCCACATCAACGTCGGTGCAGGCCGCTGTCCACAGTCCTGCACAGCTCTCTTGCCTTCTCTTAGGCTCCAGCGCATGCCTCTTCACTGAATTTAAAGGGCCAGGCACAGGAAGTGTGCTGGCCCCACCTAGGGAGTGGACTTCCTGCTTCAGCCCTATAAAGGGCTGCTCCGTCAGTCTGTCTGTGCCTTGCATCGGAGTGACATCTCTCTGGAGGCTCCTGCCTGCCAGAGCCTTGTAAGGTCTCCTGTTCTTCATGGAGCTCCTCGTCTCGTCTCGTCTCATTTGCCTTCATACCACATCTTTGTGTCTTGATGTCTTGCCTGAGGTCCCTGTCCATGTCCTGATGTCCTGTCATGATCTTCCACATCCTGATGTGCCTGCCTGTCCAGATGTTCTTCCCTGCGTCTTCGTCTGGTGCTCCTGAACCTTCTGTTCCTGTAGAGCTGTGGTTCTCAGATGATGTTGTGCCCGAGAATGGAGTGGTCTGCAGGTGGGATTGGTCCCTGTGCTCCTGAGCTTCTGTTCCCGCCAGTCATAGGTGGAGCTTTGGATGACATCGGCTCCGTCATTGGAGTTCCTCCTCGCCTGGATCTTCCCTGTGCTTGTCCCGCTCACCTCGTGGTCCGAGACCAGCCTCTAAGGGCTGTGTAGGGCGCGCAGTGGGACAGGGTGGTCCACGACTCAGTCCCGCGGGTGGGCTGAGTAGGGCGCCCTGAGAGACAGTGCAAATATCCTTCTGCCCAGCTTCTCATCTCACCTGGACTTTGTCAGTTCCTTGTCTCTTCATGGATGCCGTCGCATCAACCCAAGTGTCTTCGTCCGTGATGCCGTCGCATCAACCCAAGTGTCTTCGTCTGTGATGCCGTCGCATCAATCCAATTGTCTTCGTCTGTGATGCCGTCGCATCAACCATAGTCTTGTCTACGTGTCAAGGCCTCCATCTGCCCTCAACCTCAGGCCAGGCCTGCTGCTCCATGCTGTTCCATGCAGCAGATCCGAAAGGGTCGGAGGACCATTCACATTCCAACATCCTGTTGTTGGCCTTGGGAGCTTGCAGGCCTGGCATAGGGTAAGACTCTTAGCCATGCTGGGACATGCCGTCAACCCTCGGTCAGATCCTGGATGTGTCTAAGGTCGGGCTGAGGCCCAAGGGCACACTAAACCACCCCTTCTTAACAATATTCATTTAAGTACAACTAAAAACAAGCAATTAATCAATTACACTTAATATTAGGCAATAGAAAGCTGAGAATAAATAAAAATAATAAAATCTACATTTACTTAAAAATGACAAAATAATCCTAGAAGCATGGTTCATTTTTAGCATAAGTACTTTGACTTTAGATCCCCTGGATGGAAGTTCCCACACAATCAGAAGCAGGCTGTCAGCAATATAGAAAAGCATATGGCTTTAAAGGTACTCTTGGGGATTGTCCATCACAGAATGCTGGGAACAGACAGGGAATAAGATGCAGTTAGTCTGCTGGAGGAATGGAGGGTGCTACAAAGAGGAAAACGAAAGGGGGAAAAGATGTGATGTCGCTATAGGCAGAAGGTTGTTGTGTAATATAGATTCAATGGGATAGGAGCCAAGGAGAAATGTGTGGCCAATTAGGGCGTGGTTAGAACAAGAGAAAAAAATATCCTTGGAAAAACATGAAAAGGGCAGCCGATGAGCAGAAAGTCAAGGAGCTGCCAGGTGAAGCTTGCAAGGCACAGGAATCTGCCAGCAGCCAGAGAAGCAAGTGCTAGCTGCGCGAAGACCATGGTAAGCCTAGAGCTACTACTCCAGGTAGGCAGTCTTGCAAGAAAGTCAGAGAGCCTATGGCTTGGTGTCTGGCTTAGACAATAGCAGGGTACGGTCTTAAAGAGGGTCATAAGCTGTTGCATAGGGCTTTATACCCTCCTGTATATGTATAGCACACTACAGACTGGAGGAATGGACTGTGCTATGATGTAACAGATCCAGAAAAGGAATACAATATACTCTTTCTGCAACTACGCCTGGCCACTTGGTTTTGTTTGGTTTATCCAGCAGCAGTGCAGGGCAGGACATGAGCAGTGACCTATTTCACCACCAGTGAAGGATATTTCAGACCCTTGGGCTTCTTATCTTGTATCTGTAACCCTAGGGATGTGAATCATTTTTGAACGATTAAAATTATCGTCAGATAATTTTAAAATCGTCCAAAATCATTAGAGTGCACGATACAATACAAATGCCCCCGATTTATCGTCAGGGGCATTTGTATTGTATCGTTAAATAGGGCACGGGAAAACCGGCACACCAAAAAAACCCTAAAACCCACCCCAAACCTTTAAAACAAATCCCCCACCCTCCCGAACCCACCCAAAATGTTTTAAATTACCTGGGGTCCAGTGGGGGGGTCCCGGCACGATCTCCAGCTCTCTGGCCACGGCTGCGTTAAGAGAAATGGCGCCGGTGGCCCTTATCATGTGACAGGGCAAAGGTAGCGCTGGCGCCATTTTGAAGATTGGCAATACGGCCCGCGTGCAGGAGGTCGCTCCCGGACCCCCGCTGGACTTTTGGCTAGTCTTGTGGGGGTCAGGAGGCCCCCCACAAGCTGGCCAAAAGTCCCTGGGGGTCCAGCGGGGGTCCGGGGGTGATTTCCTGCACACGTGACGTCGGGAGCCAGGAACCAAAATGGCGCCGGTGCTACCTTTGCCCTGTCACATGATAAGGGCAAAGGGCCACCGGTGCCATTTCTCTTAACGCAGCCGTGGCCAGAGAGAGGGAGATCGCTCCGGGACCCCCCCCCCCCCCCCCACTGGACCCCAGGTAATTTAAAACATTTTGGGGGGGTTCGGGAGGGTGGGGGATTTGTTTTAAAGGTTCGGGGTGGGTTTTAGGGGTTTTTTTGGTGTGCCGGTTTTCCCGCCCTCCCCCGATTTATGATTTTTTAACGATTTTTAAAAAAAACAAAAAACACGACAATCAGATTTCCCTCCCCCCCCAGCCAAAATCGATCGTTAAGACGATCGATCACACGATTCACACCCCTAGTAACCACCACTGCCTATAGAGATTCCATAGGAGATCCTCCAGTAACCACCTTTTGTGTGTGGTTACTGGAGGATCTCCTAACTTTTGCTTTTTATACAGACTGACTACTAGTCAGTTCTTACATGAATAAGCTTACATTTTTGCATGGAACCTGGTCTTGCAAGCAATGTATCGTTGAACTTGAGATTGATTGACGCCATAGATGCCAGTCCAGGTAAACGTCCCACCGATGATAATTGTCCAAAAGCTGTGTCGTTGTAAGGGGTTGGGATTAAAGCTAAACAAGAAACAAGTCAGAGTTATGAGATGCTGAAATATTAGCTTAGTTTAGCATTCATTTCAATATTAAACTATTATGCATTAGAAGGCCGCCAAGTGAAGATCATTCACTTCAACAAGCAGAAATGAGGTACAGCTGTAACCTGTACTCTCCAAACCAGGGACAATTTTGAAACTGGCCAAGAAGCTTTGTATCCACAGACCTGTAAACTGATTTTTCAAAGAGAAATTCCCCATAGCTTTTTTCTTGAAAATGTGCTCCGAGGTATCTGTGGACCTCAAAAATGAAATGCATGCATTCCTCTACCCAGAGCCAGATATGGATTTGGGTGCCTATAGGCAGGATTGGAGATTGGGGGGTGGGAGATCTAGGAGAGCAGATAGTGGGTGAAGTCCCTCTACCTCCACTCCCCTCCAGGGTCCCAGACTGCTATGGCAGTGCCCCTTTGAAGTAAATTTGTAGAGCAGGCTCCTCCTTGACACAGTTACACTCTTCTTTGACTTCAGTGTTTAGAACCTTCAAAATTTGACGCTCTAGACAATTGCTTATACCTAAATCTAGGCCTGCCTCTCACCCCCTCTATGTGCCCCTTTTCGGTGCTGAGGGAAGGGCAACTTTTACTCCAAGGAATTTATCTGAATAACTGCTTAGCTCTCTGGACAAACTCCTTTGAAAATTGCCTTCAGCACATCTACATGCAAGCTGTGAGCAATGTTAACGAGCACACAATAGGTAATGCAAAAGTCTGGATTTATCAAAATACAAAACATGCCAAAAATTTGCTCAAACCCTCTAAAACTATTTCTGGTGGCCATACGTGGCTCCTGAGCCTTAAGCCTATAACCTTTGATTAACATTCTCGTTTTCTGGACTCCAATACAAACTCCTGTGATTTTGGCCTGGTCTTCTGTAAGATGATCACAAAATGTAGAATTATCTGCTAGCTAGGTTTTGGAAAATCCCTGCTGCTCCCCATTAAAAAAAACCATTAAGAAACTTACTCCCAGAAGTTCAGTCTCCCTCCGTAGTAGGAATCATTTAAAATAGGTCCAATTCCACCTTGAACCACCACTGCTCGTATAATTACAGACGAAAAGCCAGCTACCATGATTCCAACTTGGAACACGTCAGTCCAGACAACGGCTTTTAGGCCTCCCTGCAGGGAACAAAAGGGGAATATATGTAGCTGCACAAACATGTCCACAATTCTTTTGTATTCCTCTGCAGATTTTTACATTTCTGTATGTGGTTTTCCTACAATTAATGACATTCTCATTAACCATTCATAAATGCTAACCTTTATTTTCTGAGCATGAGAAGAATCAGATGTGATTTAATTCATTCCACTGGAGTCCTGAGTCTATGACAAGACTCTTTTTTTGAAACAAAAAGCAGCCCTGTATGTTTAAATGATAAGATTTCCATAACAGAAGGAAGGCCTCTCATCTCCTGTATTTAGGAATTAATGAAAATAGGACTGTGACAAGGTAGATCCTGCATGGGAGAGGAGGTAAAAAAAAGACTCCTGAGAAGGCATAAGCCACCTTTTATGTCTTGTTGGGTCCCTGGGATGGGTCTGAAGCCCATTCCAGCTTTAGTCAGGTGCAGGGCAAATACCAGTCAGGGGATGTTTAAATATATAACCTGAAGCTAGGAGTACCTGAGCATGATCCAGCATGGAACTGGCTATGAACCTGGAAGGATGCTGGCTGGGAAAAAACGTTACCTTCTCTGTCTTAAAGAACCTGGAGCTGCACCACCATGAATCCAGGGCACAGAGAACCCAAAGCATTCAACTTCTGATTCTGCTCAGCTTGTTCATTAAATTTCTGTCAATAGTCTAGTTCAAGTACCTCCACTTTTTTTGTAACATCATTGAGTCATTTGGCCTGATTGTTTAAATTGGACGCCATACCTGCTATAAGGTCCCAGATCACATCTAGGGTAACAACTGCTGGTTTAACAAACTGCTGTGGGCACGAGCGGCTTACCCTCAATCCGATAGACATGCTACCAATGTCCGCTGGTCTTGAGATGCCGACTTCTTCTCCTCCTACCATCCCCTCCAAAGCAGCAGCTTGGGCTAGTGGCTCTCCCCCAACCACTCCAGTGGCATCTGAGCCACCCGATTGAGCATGCTCAGTGAGGTCATCGAACTACAACTCAGCTCCTTCGTCGCTGGTTAGCTGCAGAGCTCTTGGCGGCATTCTGGGATCCTTGGGCTCAGTGATAGTTCCCCAGGAGAGTATGGGACTCCTCTCCCTGCCTTTCCAGCGGGTGTTGAAGCCCTCAGCACCACCATGAGTCCAGGGCACAGAGAACCTGAAGCACTCAGCTTCTGATTCTGCTCAGCTAAATCTCAATTACTGAATATGTGTAGGAACAATCCCTAATGAGAGACACCCCTGCTGTCCCTGAGGTAAAGGCAGCGCATTCCCAGTGCACACCTAACGGATTTGGGGAGAGAGCTTTACATTCATGGATTCTGGGGTGAATACAAGTCCTGACCTGTATTTGAACTCTACTCCTGGTGGGCAATTCTCCATTTTCAATGTCTCCTGACAGTAGAATCCTCACAAAGACATGTAAAACAATTGTCAGCTTTTAGTTTAGAAATTATAATGGCCATCAGTTTTGTTAGGGTATTTGTAAACACCGTACACACAGGTGGCAGACAGACACCCATACCACTTAGAGAGAATATCGGTTGGTGGTAATCTGGTGTCAAAAGACTGTGTCTAACTTTCAGATGATTTTCCTAATGTTATATTTTTTTTTTCACTATATACTGTTCTTTAAAATTCCTCCATATTTGCTTAGTTCCCTGTTTAAATTTGACATGGCACCAAAGAGAAAGGGGAAAATTAGGGTTTTTCCCACCGAGCCCTCTTTACCTCCTGGCCAGCAGATGATTGTTAACTTCGCGTCTCCTGTGGACCCCCAGAATTTTGTCGGTGAGCTCCACAATGTAGCACCCGGCAAGGAAGCGTCAATGCTTCCAGGGGACGAGGTTTCCCTCAGCCCCCGAGAACAGGCTCTTCTGCTGGTTGATCAATGCGCCCCCCCCCCCCCCCCCCCGATGATGCCGCCGAAACCCTAGCAAGTATACCTTTGATGGCATCTGTGCGGGTGGGAGCCAAGGATATTGCCATGTCTACCATCACAATTTCGATGGCTTCCGATGGAATGGCAGTTTTTGTAATTGTTTCTTCCTCTCTGTCCTCTGAAAGTAGTGGTCTGGTAAGAGGACAGGTTTATTCTCCTTTTGGGGCTGTTTCTCCTCCGGTGGTTCCACTGTTGCAGCAGATCCTTCAGATGCCTGTTAAGCCAGCAGTTATTATTTTTGGAATCACTCTGGGAACTGATGGAGAATTTTGCCAAGATTTTGTCCTCTTCTGTATCTAAAGTGGACTTGGTATTACTAAACTGGATCCTATGATTGTGCGGCATGAAAGTTCCATTCAACAGCATTCTAGGCAACTTGCAGCAGTTCAGCAAGACATTGCAAAAATTCAAGCGGCACAGTCTATCTCCATTTTGAATAATGGATTTTTATCTTGTAGGCTTGAATTAATGGAGAACTCTTCTCGGCTTAATCTCAGAATTTTGAATTTTCCTAAGATTCTAGACAAAGTCCCAAATAGTTACCTTAAAAAGATATTTTCACCAAGTTCTGAATATTCCACCTGAAGAGTCTCCTCCCATAAATAAGTTTGGTTTTTTTTTTCAAAATAATATTTATTGGAAGAAGGAAGCCAAATAACAATGCTCTGTAATTTTATCCCATAAATAAGTTAACTTTTTTGCCGTCATCTTCTAATGCTTCAGCGAATACCTCAGCTGGGAATCAATTTCCCCCTTTGAATCTTACAGAATTTCTTGAATCATCTGGTCCAGAAACAATAGACAGGACTCCTCTGCTTGTGTCTTTTTGTCTTTTTCACTCAATGCACAATAAAGCTCTGGAATTTGTTGCCAGAGGATGTGGTTAGTGCAGTTAGTGTAGCTGGGTTCAAAAAAGGTTTGGATAAGTTCTTTGAGGAGAAGTCCATTAATGGCTATTAATCAAGTTTACTTAGGGAATAGCCACTGCTATTAATTGCATCAGTAGCATGGGATCTTCTTGGTGTTTGGGTAATTGCCAGGTTCTTGTGGCCTGGTTTGGCCTCTGTTGGAAACAGGATGCTGGGCTTGATGGACCTTGGTCTGACCCAGCATGGCAATTTCTTATGTTCTTATGTTCTTTTGTCTCCGATTCAGATCTTTCTAAAGTGATGTCCCTATATTTTCGGAATCTAAATTCTCCTTTTTATGGTCAAAATCTGCATATTTTAGCTCTCAGAAAAGATGCCCTTGATTTAGGAGCTTCTTTTGTATTGCGTTACCCATGTAAAAGTTTCAGATACGTTTCGTTCAGATACTTTTGGGGTTTTTTTTGCTCCTGAGCAGCTACTAATCTTCCTTAATGCTAGGAAAATAATTATTTCTTCTCCAGTTCTGCCTGATCCTTAGTATTAGAGACCTTTATTAATGTATGGGGGTTCTTACTTGCTACTAGCTTTTTCTTGAGTTGCTTTATTGTTTACTCCCTGGAGTTATTTCTCCTCCTGTTTGTTTCTTTTCTATTAGGGGATTATAATAATGATGTCATGTGTTTTGTTTTTAGTATGTTTCATTGGATATAATGGCAATGTATTTATCTTGAGTTAAGATTGTTTCTTTTTCTTTTTTGTTATTATCCTCATATTGCCTTCACTAAGATTTATGTTGTTTTGTATATTTAAAATTGTGTAAATTAAAAAAAAAAAATTAGATGCACTGCATACAAATACAGTGGACCTCATTATAACAAGGTCCCATACAGCAAATACTGGATTACACAAAGAGCATGTACAGAAAGTACGAATCCCCCATACCCCCTCCCAAAGTAAACCATGCTAGATCTGCTAACTGAAATGTGAATTTTAAAAGCCTAACACGTGCATTAATTAGGAGATGCATGAATATGTCGAGCTCGCGGGGGCCGAGCGGATTTTAAAAGCCACCCGGATATGCGTGCAAATACCACAGCGTGCACATCTCGGAAGTTTTCAGAAAGGGGCAGGGTGTGGTCACGGTCTGGGTGAGGCATGGCTGTTTCAGGGCGTAAAGCTGAGATGTGCATGTAAATATTGATGCGATCCGGTGCACGCCGAGGTCCCCTGCTGCGCAACCTAACTTCTGCTATGAATACCGTGTAACCTATAAAATAAGGATAAATAGGCAGATCAATAGAGTTTTAAAGGTTGGAGATAACTGGGGGAAGTGAAGGCTATCTCTTAACTGGGCGAACTGGTAAAACTGGAAATGGTGTTGGCATGTGACCCTTTTAAAATCCCCCGATTTACGTGGAAGAAGCAGGATTTGCATTTAAGTGCGCAAGTTACAAAATAGCCGCATCCCTGGGCGCAGGCTGATGAATGTGTGCACATGTGCACCCACGTGCCAGTTTGAAAGTTACCGTCCCAGTGTGCAGGTGTAATTTTTGGCAGCAGGAAAGTTAATTTTACAGGCAAGGTTCTGGATATTTATATTTACTAAAGCTGAATTTGCCACAATTTGCCATTCTTGCTTATCTTGACAGACCAGTCACACAATGCTTATTAAAAAATACTAAGCTCTATTATTTTTTTTCCAAACTGATTTTCATTTAGGCAGAGAATAGGAAAAATTCCATTGGTAAAAGCCAGCCCTGGTTGACTTCCACAATACTTTCAAATCACATCAAGGATAGTGACAGTGTTACCTGCACACACAGGCCGATACAGTCCAGTGAGCTCCGATGGAGCGCACTGTTAGCCGGCATTTGGACATGCGTTTGATGCACTAGCTTTACCCCTTATTCAGTAAGGGGTAATAGCGTGCCAAAAACGCGCGTCCAACCCCCCGAAACTAATAGCGCCCGCAACATGCAAATGCATGTTGATCGCCCTATTAGTTATGCCCGTGCGATTCAGAAAGTAAAATGTGCAGCCAAGCAGGACATTTTACTTTCAGAAATTAGCGCCTACCCAAAGGCAGGCGTTAATTTCTCCCGGCACCTGGAAAGTGCACAGAAAATCAGTTAAAAACTGTTTTTCTATGCACCCTCCGACTTAATATCATGGCGATATTAAGTCGGAGGTCCCAAAAGTTACAAATAGTTAAAAATTTAAAAAAAAAATGTAAATAGGCCCGCGGCTCATGGATTGAAAACCGGACGCTCAATTTTGCCGGCGTCCAGTTTCCAAACCCGTGGCTGTCAGTGGGTTTGAGAACCAATACCGGCAAAATTGAGCGTCGGCTGTCAAACTCGTTGACAGCCACCACTCCTGTCCAAAAAGAGGCGCTAGGGATGCGCTAGTGTCCCTAGCGCCTCTTTTTACCGCGGGTCCTAATTTAAATAAATTAATTTACTGAATCGCGCGCACAGGATAGTGGCCTGTGTGCGTGCCAGGAGAGCAGGCGCTTGCCCGCGATTTTTACTGTATTGGCCTGACAATCAGTACAGCACTCTATAGGTTTAATTCAGAGATACCATACTTGTGAGACAGGAGCCGTGTGAATTTATCCTGCTGCCTTGATGTGTCTTTTCTAAACCATGGAATCAACCCTGAAGAAAATGTAACTAATAGTGGAGAAGTCAATAATGAAAGCTCTCTGCAGGACTGCAAGTAGATTATTAAGGGGAAACTCACAGTGGAGGTTCCCTATTAATAATTTGCTGGCCCTGCCAGTACCACAAAAAATCCTTTTCCTTAAATATTGTGCTTTGCAGGTGCCAGTGTATGTGAGGAAAAACGGGAGGAAGTCAGCATGGGAATTTCAAATCGAAATTCCCACACGTGCTTCTGCTTGTCCCTTATCCCCATAGGAAGGAAGGGGACAATATTCAAAGGGACTTTTTTTCCATGGGTAAATATGCGTGCTTGTGGAAAAAAGCCGTTTGAATAATTCCCCCTAAATATATAGGTCAAGAAGAAGACAACATTAGTATATGGCAGAGGTGGCCAACAGTGGTTCTCAAGAGCCACAAACAGGTCTGTTTTTTCAGGATATTCATAATAAATATGCATGAGAGATTTGCATGCACTACCTCCATTGTATGCATATCTATCTCATTGTGGATATCCTTAAACTAAACCTGTTTGTGGCTTTTAAAGTATGGAGTTGGGCACTCCTGGGATATGGCTGTTTGAGACTTGACTCAGGAGTCAGCCAATGTTGCTATGAAAGTGGTTGAGTATCACCAGTTTAGGCCATAGAAAGAGTACTGGATGTGGACCTGCTTCTTTTACAGAAATCAGTGGAGAAATCATCTCTTCAGGACATGAGCTGCCAGTTGAAGCCCTCCGAGGAGACTGGCCAAAACGTATGCTGCATCAAGCTACATTGTGACTTACCAATGTGCAATAGAAAGTGCAGACAATTCCAGTGGCTACCACTGCACCCCACAGGTCAAAGCCCGTGACTGTAAATAAAAGGAAGGAGCAAAAGATTAAGAAAATCAGTTTTGCAAGGTTCTAAAAAATTACATCTAAAAACATTTTTCAAAAGTAACACTGAAGCTAATGAACTGAAGAAAGTAACCTTTGCAATAAGAATTAAACGACTCATGGAACATCAAATGACTGCGCCGTGTATGTTTGATATTTTGGTATTGCAAAGCTGTGGAGATGAGAACAACCTCTCCATTCCTACCATCCATATATATATATATATATATATATATATATATATATCCCTAGTGAATATGCATGAGAAATATTTTCTTACGCAGGAGGTAGTGCATGCAAATATTTCTCATGCATGTTCATTAGGGATATCCTGAAAACCCGACTGGCTAGGGGAGCCCATAGTACCGGTTTCAACACCCCTGTATTACATCATCAGGAAACTGTTATAATGCTAAGAATGCACTCATTTGACCACTGCCAACTTGTAATGCCTGAATATTTTTAATGTATTTTAATTTAAATTAGATTTCTTATTTAGAACAATTTTTTACATTTAATTTTACTTAAAATTATAGTAGAAAAAAACAATTGGCCCATCCAGTCATTCCTGTCCACACTGCTAAGGATATATCCCAGCTGTAGAAACTTGAGCCCTTGTGGGATATTGTTCCTTATCCAAGTCAGTTTTTATTTGGCTTTTTACCCACATGGGTAGATGAGCATACAAATTCCCATATTTAATCCGAGACCCACCTCCCATGTATTACCATCAGTCTTTTAATAATGGTTTTATAAGCTTTTTGATAAAAATTTGCATTTCATACAAAATTTGTTGAAGCCCCAACCTAAATAATGTTAAAAAAAATTAATATGCTGAATTTATGAGCATCTATTAGAAATGGAATTAAATGTTTCTTCCTCTAAGAAGACTCAGAAGACAGCAATCATCTAACTTTTGAGGGTAAAATTTTATAAATAGCCCCTATAGCCCATGTATTGTACTGAACTTGATCTTGTCTGATATTGAGTACAGTGCATGGGCAAATAATGTCAGTGCAAGCAGTGGGATTGAGCTGGATTCTCTCCCTTAAGAAGATGCCACAATATTATCTCATCATGATTATTCACCGAGCCCACCAGATTGGTCTCAAACTTCTTGTTCTATTTCCTCCCTATCCAGGAACATTTCTATCATTAGGAAAGGTGAGGAGGCCACCTCAGGCAGCAAAACATTTTTGGGGGTTTTTTTGGGAGGGGGTCAGCAAAAGGTGCACCTCCCAAAAAAAAAACCCAATACTCCTCGCCGCAGACATGATTACTGACGAGAGACTCGGCGGGGCCACAGCAGATACCATTCTGGCACGGCCAAAAAGACCCGGTAGCGCCCCCATTCCGTCGTGGTCTGAAGACAGGCCCAGGAGAGCTGTGGCAGACCTCTTCCTGCCGTGGTCCAAACAGATGCCCCCGCGGATCCCATCCCACCACAGACCAAAGAGATGTTTGGCGGACCTTGTCCCACCACAGACAGATGGCACAATATTCAATGCTACACAGCTAAATTTGGGTAGGCAGATTTAGCCATATATTCAGTGGCACTTGCTGCTGAATATCTGGATAAAAATAACTGGGCTAATTCATCCAGTTGTCTTATCTGCTCAGTGGGCATGAGTGGAGGAGTTATGTAAGAAGGCACGGCACAGACAGCAGTACAACATACAGATAGCAGGTGCACACTGTTGTCTAAGCAGGAAGGGATAAAGCGCCTGATTCACTTAGCTTTGCTCCCATAAGATACAGAATGGGGGGGAAAGTAATTGAGACCCTTGTTTTTAGAGTCTAGCCTCTGGTGTTCATTTCAGGAGCTGGAGAAAAATTACTGCTCTGGTAAGAAAAGTCCTATCTGGGAACATTTTCAAGAAAATCCTGTATCTTTTGGATGAAACAAAAGGAATACTACATTAGGGATGTGCAGCAGGGACAGATTCGTCCCATTCGGTATTCGTATTCATCGGGACTCAAATCCGTTGCATCCGTTCTCGGGGGACCCCGATCCGTTCATTAGAACTGTTCATTAGTTCACTGTCACATGGTAGGAGCAATGGATGGCGCCGGCCATCCATTGCTCCTACCATGTGACAGTGGCCAACCAATGGCACCGGTAGCCCCTGTGACATAGTGAGGGCAAAGGCTGTCGGCGCCATTTTGAATACCGGCAGCCGACGGCCCAAGTGCAGAAGATCGCTCCAGGACTCCTGCTGGACCACCAGGGACTTTTGGCAAGTCTTGGGGAGTCAGGAGGGTGGGGGGGTTTATTCATTAGTGATACATTGTATTCGTGGGGGTTCTCCATACGTTTCATGACCCCCACGAATACAACGAATATGGCATATATGTTGAGGATTGCCAATACGTTGCAAACGAATGCACACCCCTATACTACATCATTGCCTAGTTTGAGATAGAAAATTGTACTATAAACTAGGGATGTGAATCGTTTTAGGACGATTAAAATTATCGTCCGATAATTTTAATATCGTCTTAAACCGTTATGGAACACAATACAATACAGATTCTAACGATTTATCGTTATAAATCGTTAGAATCGTGAGCCGGCACACTAAAACCCCCTAAAAACCACCCCCGACCCTTTAAATTAAATCCCCCACCCTCCCGAACCCCCCCCCCCAAATAACTTAAATAACCTGCGGGTCCAGCGGCGGTCCGGAACGGCAGCGGTCCGGAACGGGCTCCTGCTCTGAATCTTGTCGTCTTCAGCCGGCGCCATTTTCCAAAATGGCGCCGAAAATGGCGGCGGCCATAGACGAAAAAGATTGGACGGCAGGAGGTCCTTCCGGACCCCCGCTGGACTTTTGGCAAGTCTCGTGGGGGTCAGGAGGCCCCCCACAAGCTGGCCAAAAGTTCCTGGAGGTCCAGCGGGGGTCAGGGAGCGATTTCCCGCCGCGAATCGTTTTCGTACGGAAAATGGCGCCGGCAGGAGATCGACTGCAGGAGGTCGTTCAGCGAGGGTTCCGGCGCCTCGCTGAACGACCTCCTGCAGTCGATCTCCTGCCGGCGCCATTTTCCGTACGGAAAATGGCGCCGGCCATACGCGTATGGCCGGCGCCATTTTCCGTACGAAAACGATTCGCGGCGGGAAATCGCTCCCTGACCCCCGCTGGACCTCCAGGAACTTTTGGCCAGCTTGTGGGGGGCCTCCTGACCCCCACGAGACTTGCCAAAAGTCCAGCGGGGGTCCAGAAGGACCTCCTGCCGTCCAATCTTTTTCGTCTATGGCCGCCGCCATTTTTCGGCGCCATTTTGGAAAATGGCGCCGGCTGAAGACGACAAGATTCAGAGCAGGAGCCCGTTCCGGACCGCTGCCGTTCCGGACCGCCGCTGGACCCGCAGGTTATTTAAGTTATTTGGTGGGGGATTTAATTTAAAGGGTCGGGGGTGGGTTTTAGGGGGTTTTAATGTGCCGGTTTTTCGATTTTTCGATTTTTCGATTTTTAACGATTTTTAACGATTTTTCACGATATTTTACCCCCCCAAACGGCAACAATACGATTCCCTCCCCCTCCCAGCCGAAATCGATCGTTAAGACGATCGAGGACACGATTCACATCCCTACTATAAACCTTGTAAATAATGTGTTTGATGGTTATATCACCAATGAGTATGCAGTTTTCATACAAATTAATGTATAAATAGGCTGAAATCAATGACTTAAATCAAAACTTCCTGCTTGGTGATTTCAATAACTCAAGTTACATCAATCCACTTTACTTTTAATCTAATCTAGTTGCATTTGTGATTTATTTTTTTCATCTATTTCAGCCCATCTCTAAATATTCATCAGCCCCTAAAATCAATGCCATATATAATTCATTAGCCGTCGCTGTGCCATTATTTGGATGTCAATCGATTACAGTCTTCTCTTGCATTTAAGACTTGTCTAGTCATGCCACTGCACTAAAGCTATAACCTCTCGTCTTACCTTGGTTCAGCGCCAGAGCCGGAGCATAGATCACAATTCCAGTATATAAAACCTGGGATAGAAAGAAGAGGAGACAGGAGAACTGTAGAAAGAGAAATCCCGGAGCCCACAGGAGAGGGAATCCTTTTAAACCGGTCAAAAACTGACACTTTTTCTCCTCCAACCCCCTCTCCCCACCAAAAAAAAAAAAAGAAATTCTGTTATTCTTACAATGAGGTTCATATGGGAGAGATCCCATTTAACCAGCTTTTAAATGCTGGCACAATGTTCTATTACTTTTGGAAACAAATCATAGGTTAACATTAAAACTTTACTCAGATGTTCTGACTTGAGTACTGCGCACGCCACACATTGAAGAAAGGCGAATTAATAAAATGTGGACCAAAAAGCTACTTCTTTCCGACCCTTTTCTGAAACTCTAGTGTTGACATCAAGTGTTGCTTTCAAAGCTTCTTAAACCAATTTAACTGCAAGAAGTATGTATGTTGTTCTGAAACAAAAGGGCTCCATCTAGACATACTGCCTTTCATTTCAAGTGGATAAAGACATCAAGGCCACCAGTCAAAACGCATGCCAGCGTCAAATCCATGCAGGCTTTGGTGACCCCTAGCGGGATGAGCAGTGGAACTGATGATTTCACAGAATCTCCTAGCAGTGAAAATCAGACATGTATTTTTAACCCCTTTTTTCACAAACTAAGCCTTTGGATTTGCCTACATGAATACATAATAAAAAGAAAACATCTTCATCTTAGACTACTATAACTGTTTTCTACCATTTTGTGCCAACGAGAAAAACTCTCTATGTCCACATCCAGCCAGAAATATCAAGTGGTACATCAGCAGCAATGAGCTGTAGAGGGCTAATGATTTTCCATTAAGTAAGCAAGGCAAATATATACAAAATATTAGTGCACCTAACTGGTTTATTTACCATCTCATGACAGCAGCCAGTAAAGTGTTTGTTTTTTTTTTGTTTTTTGTTTTTTTTTGTTGGGTTTTTTTTTTCGGTTTTATGGAAGAGTGCAGAAGTTGCTGTCACTTGTTTATAAAGACATTGGTTGTGGACAGTATCTCAAGTCCTGCATGATTTTTCCCAGCCCAAGTTCTAACTTCCTGAACATCAAGCAGGTTTTATCTAAGTTCTAGGAACTATTCCCAAGCATTTTTCCCACATTTTTTATTATAGCTGCATAAATATTTTTAGTACAATGACTAAAGGATAAAATTATTTATCTGAATAAACAGGCAAAATTAAATTTCTTTTATTTCTCACTAATGACTTGCTAAAGATTGGTTGATAAGCAAGCAGTACCCAATGACAAGATTTCATGTTGGGTTTATAGCCTAACAATTCAGCACTCTGCAAGCAAAGAGAACAATTGCATCATTTAGAAGCAAAGCGGTTCCCAAATATATGAGGGACTTTTTTTTTTTTTTTTAAATAAATAAGAACTTTTATTGAATTATATTCATTATATAGAGAAACTAAATATGAGAGATGGTAAAAATTGCATTGTTCTATCAAATTAACTCAGTACAATCCATTTCAAAACTTGCATTTGTATTTCTCTCACATTTCCTTCGCCCTACCATGTATCTCAACCTCCAAAGATTCAGTGCAGGAAACAGGTAAGTGATACAGCAGCTGTGCTTTAATCGGTGATAAAAGGTGTGGTCTGCAGCATGCTGCACTAGCATAAAAATTGCACGTTGGAGAAAAATGTTAATCAGGGGAGCAAAGCAAGAAAGGGTTCTGTTGCTTCGAACAATTGTATCTTTTCATGTAAATTCATTCTCTGAAGAAAGAAGAGTGCTAAGAGTGCTACAGGGATTAGTTTTGGGGCTGGTTCTGTTCGCTATCTTCGTGAAAGAGATTGCGGAGGGATTAGAAGGAAAGGTTTCTCTTTTTGCAGAAAATACTAAGAGATCTGCACTACTATCTCTGTCCTGGTCTCTTCGGTGTACCCCACTTCGCGGGCCACTACCATCTCTATAGGAGACCCCTCCGGTATACCTGCTTCACAGACTACTACCAGAGTTCGGAGGTATTCCCTCAGGGCACTACCGATCCCATCGACCCTGTGTCTCAGTACCTGTATGGACTCTCTCTCTCTGGCATGCCCCACTCCACGGGTAGTGCATCTGTCTCTTTAATAAAGACTCTGTTCATTCTCTGCCATCCTCTGCTGAGACCTAGCCTCCCGACAGTGAGACTCACGGGGCTCCTCCCCATGGGTGGTACCACCTCTCACCGGCCCAGGGTTCACATACCTTCTGACATCACAGAATCCTAACACCTCGGCCCGGTCCCCGAAGATGATGTCATCACTTAGGGCTATTTAAATCCAGCTTACTGCACTGTTCTTTGCCTTGGCAACAGGTCAGCTCTTCAGAGAGTCTAGTTGCTGCATTCCTGCTTGTTCCAGCTCCTGTTTCTGTGTTCCTGCGTTCCTGCTGTTCCTGTTCTCCTGTTCCTGCTCCCGTGGTTCCGCTTCCTTTTCCTGGTTCCAGTCCTCGGATTGTCTTCTCAGTTCTGACTTTGGCCTGGCTTCCTGATTCTTTTATCTGCTGCCCGTCCTGACCCTTGGCGTGTTCCCGGCTCCTGCTTGTCTTCTGCCTGCCTCGACTTCTGGCCTGGTTCCTCGTGCTGCACCGTTGCTGCCTGCCCTGACTCCTGGACCATCTTCGTTCATCCGGATCTCCACCAGCCTCAACCTGGACCATCTACTCTGCTTCCTTCCATGGATATCTGTGCACCAGGAGACCCTTGCCTAAGACCCGCTGGCCCTGGCACCCAAGGGCTCAACCTGAGGGGAACAAGGGCTGGTATAGATGAAGTTCCTGTCTAGTCTCCTGGTCCTGCACTGCCTCCCAGCTACGAGACCCACAGGTGGGTCTTCCCTCAGTGGGAGTTCCAGCTCTTGAGCCGTCTCAAGGGTCCACAGCAGTAACAGCGGATCCCTAAAGGCTAGAGGATGGAAATGAAGAAATAGGGTAACTTTTGTTAACTTTAGGTGAAACATTTCCACATGGTGGTAACATGTATGGAGAGACAGTTACTGCCAACGGAAGGCATGGGAGTAACCTGCACAGAGCGGCAGTTACTACTATGAAGAAATTGCTAGGCAGACCGGATGGACCATTTGGTCTTTATCTGCCATCATTTACTATGTTACTATGTAAATCTGCAATCTGGAACAAGTAATAGGTACTTTTTGATGGGGGTCAGCATTTGGAGACAACTTTTAGTTTTATTTTCTCCAATTCCACCTTTAGCTACTGTAAATTACCCAATTAATTTGTTCACGCCCATGTTTCTCAAAGTGAAAAGTGATTTCTGAGGATCCAGTTTAAATATGGCTGCCTTTGCACTCCTCAGACTTTTTCTTTCCCCACAGCATGCCTCTAGCTCTCCTTCCGCCATATGGAATGTGATTTCCTACTGGCTAAACCATAAGCATGAGGAGAAATGTCTAAAGCTGTTGTGTATAGACTGGGCTGAAATGTAGGAAGAAACATGGCAGCCCCAACCTGAATAGACAATGACATGAAAAGACAAATAATCTAAGGCTGTGTATAAAAACAATATGAGAGAAATACATTTCAAACCACTTCTGGCTGGGAAAAAAGGCATTTCATACTATATTGTACCTATGTCTCTGGGAGACACTGCTATTTACTTCCCAGGTGGAACTTCCTGATTCTAAAAAAATATGTTCATTTCTGAAACTGATTAAAACCAATCATATAAATTCTTAGCCATATCACGAATCAAGGAACTTACAGTTTGTATGATGAACAGTATTGTCCCAAGGAGCCGCACAACTTTATTGAAACGAAGTTCTAAATACTGCAAAAATAGACATTGAAAGTTCAGATTAACATTTTCTCTTCACTTGGTATTCATAGGAGCAGATGATCTCAAATTTTGTAAAGTTTCAAAATGATAACATGATGACTGTTTCATGCGGTGTGTGTTATCGGACAACAACACAACTGTGGATTTGCTGGCTCATGGGACTAAAGCAGTGGTTCCCAATCCTGTCCTGGGGACACCCCCCAGCCAGTCGGGTTTTCAGGATTTCCACAACAAATATGCACGAGAGAAAATTTGCATGCATTGCCTCCATAACATGCACATTTTCTCTCATGCATATTCGTTGTGGATATCCTGAAAACCCGACTTGCTGGGGGGGGGGGGGGGGCTCCCCAGGATAGGGTTGGGAACCAATGGACTAAAGTGATGTTACAAACATGGGCAGGACCGGATTTAAGACTTTGGCGCCCATAGGCAGAGTGCCATGACGGAACGCCTTTGAGGCTGTGCCGGCACATGGCCCTAAGCAAGCAGAAACAGGTTCCTCTTTGGCCTGGATATTTGGCTCCCTAGGCAGTTGCCGATGCCTAAATCCGGGGCCGACGTACTAAACTGTATTAACATCATGCATTAACGCAGTGTTCATCACCTGTATTAACATGCAGTGTTAATGAGATGCAAATGAGGTGCAAGTTACAGCAGATTGTAAAGCATGTGCATAGAAATAAGTGTGGACGGTATCACATGAATGTAACTCCTTCTAGGCACAGTTACGTTTTTTTTGTGTTAATGCATCTGTGCTGTATTTTATGTGTTTTAATGCTGCACTAATAAATAATGAGTTATTGCGCATGCTTTTAAATCTCTTTAACATAGATTTCATGTTAAAGCTATCACAAGCTGGTTTACATGGGTTTGCAATTGATTAATATGTATTAAAAGTAGTGGCAGTAACGCAGGAGTTCAACATGCATTAACACCTTCAATAGCATTAATAAACTTGAGCACAGTGGCCCCTATAGAGCTTGTTTCATCAGGTTCTTTTCCCACAGATACAGAATTGGGAGAAAAGCCTTAATTCAGGCCCACAGCATGAAAGAAATCAGCGTATTATAGAGAACTCCTCGTATTTTGTAAAGAACTGTGTGTCATGCTGTGAGACACAACGTCAAGGCATGCAGTCCGAGGCCCAAAATGAGGTTATTACAGCAATCATAGAGACTTATACATGGGGCCCTTCATTTTCAGTCAAAACAAAAAAATAAATTCCAGGTTTTGTAATCACTATTCAGTTTTTACTGGCTTTCACCCTGATTTTTGTTCCATGTAAACCGATTTGATATGACACCTGTCATGAAGGTCGGTATATAAAAGAATTAAATAAATAAATAAATTTTGTAACTCTCAATGTGCTGAATTTTGCTTTTGGGACCCACAGAGTTCATGAGTGGTCCGGGCTCCCCCAACTCCTGCAACCGAGTTGTCCTCCCACTCACCCCAATACGATCCCTGGTCTTCGTGTCCCAGCCCTGCTGACCAAGCAGCACTTTACACTTCTGTCTGCCGACATCAACCCTAATGTGCACCTAGAAAAATGAGTCACTTTTGAATTGTTCTCATGTCTTCGCTGTTGTAAGAAACACTGGAAAAAAAAAAAAAGCCAAAGAGGAGGAGGAGGCCTGCTTATGTGACTCTGTTCTGAAAGTCAGAATCTAGTATAGGTTACATGGGGTGAGAAGCGGAACTCTCAGTGATAGTCTCTGCCACTCGTGTGACTACAGAGAGATGCAGAGGAGCTGCAGTGAAGCAGGAATCTGTTCCCAGGGCTCTCGGTTGCAGCTGGTGGAATTTCCATTCAGTGATGAAAGTCAGCATTGGCGCTGCGCTTTCTTTTTTTTTTTAGACAATATTCATTTCTATTTACCTGCATTGTCAAGTTTTGAAGCAAGCACCTTTTGACTATATTTTACAAATTTTCCTGGGCATTTTAATTACAACATTCTCCATTTAAGTCTCAGACATCAGAGTTGATTTAAAGCACTCTGATTTGTATCCCAAATATAAGTCCAAGAGTCTTCGGGTTATTTTGGAATATACAGCATGTACCATTTTCTGTTTACACAGACATAAGTATTTATGGAGCCAAGGTGGGGCAATGGCCAAATTTACTGCCACGTAGACCTTATGGGCAAACACACTTTCCTTTCATCCCCTATTACCCGAGTGGAATGCATTTTCACAAGGGTTCTCAGTTTACAATAGCAGCATTGTCAAGCACTAAATAGTAAATGCAGTTCTGCAGATACAAATGATTAAGAAACTCCAGCATACAGAGAGCAATAATTAATTAATTAATTAACATATACTCTCGCTCTCTTTCTACATTTTACTGTTTCTGTGAGTGTGTGTGTGTGGGGGGGGGGGGGTCTTTCTTTGGTACAAAAGTATCATGCCAAACCACTCCCTGCTTTTCCTTTCCATGTGCACATAATTGTGATTATAACAACTGTCAAATATTTTGGCAGCAAAGGGTGTCACAAAGCCACACTAGGAACTGGATGACCAATGGGGCTCAGATCAAGTGAGCCAGTCCTGATGACTTCAGTGGGTTCCGATTTTCCATGCACATTTTTACAGCCGCTCCAGCACCAAAGGCTGTAGGGTTGCAGGCCTGCACTAGCTTGATCGTGCAGTTACATGAAGGGTTTCCCCTAAAAAGAGGAACTTGGGAATTTTGCCAGTTTTAGGCTCCAGCAAATGAAACAAAAGCTGGGTGACACCCGTACTTTGGCTTCTTCTCAATTAGCATTTCACAAACTAAGCAAAATTTCCTTCCTTTAAAACAACAAGTCAACTCAGTTAATTAAGTCTGCTGACCCGAAATGTTCCCGCTTGGTGTTTTAGTTCCACAATGTCGTAACCTATAGTGTAAGAAAAAGCAAATAAACAATCTCCATTAAAAAGGTTGTTTTCCCTAGTATGCACTAGCTTGGTGCTACTATTGCTGCTGAATGCACTAGACCCAGAGCAAAGTGCCTCCTTTTATTGAAAAATGGATTTTTCATTCTGAGTGAGTAGTGCTACGTATCTTGCACTGCAGAAACTTTTAGCAACATTCCATCGGTTTTCCCACATGCACGGCACCTGCTCTCCTAGTAATGATCTAATTAAGAAAAGGAAGGACAGAGGCAAAGCGGTAAGGACCAGCCTGGTGGGCTTTCCTCCAGAGCTATCTTTAGGAAGGTGCCAAGGGTGTAACTGCACCAGACCCCCTTGGCTGGAAGGGCCCTACAGCAGTCGCCCTGCACCAGCCTGAAAGTGGCCTTGTAGCATGGGCCAGTGTCAGGAAGAGGGAGCTGGGCCAGGAGTGAAGAACTGCTTCCTAAACCAGCTCTGTCCCAAAGTGGGGAAAACCGGTGGGGGCCATTGTGAGTCTAGCTGTAAGGGAAGCACAGTGGCGGCAGGCTGTCGGTGAAACACTGGGCCTAGGATAAAACCCTGCATTTCTTTACTGTATCAGGCCCTGCTCCAGCCAAAGGACATAGAGAAAGAGCACTGGATACGGGGGCTGGCGAGTTCACTAGGCAAAACTAGGTGGTCACTTGCTGCCCAACCAGTAAGGGGCAGCAAAAAGCAGTCATATGGGGCTGAGAGCGGCACCTATCCTGCCCTCGGCCAAGAGAAGAAACTTGGCAAGCCGCGAGCAGTGCCCATCCTGCTTGCATCCAAGAGAAGCGGACTTGGCAAGCCGTGAATGGCGCCTCTGTGTGTGTGTGTGTCTGTGTGTGTGTATGAGATAGAGAGAGGGAGCCTGTGTGAAGGAATGAGAGTGCATGTGTGTGTGAGAAAGTGAACCTTTCTCACACAAGATGCCCACTGACCTACGCCTGGAGCCCTGCCATAAGAAATTCAAACAAGGACTCAAAACGTGGTTATTTGAACTAGCATTCACACAATGATATCCGTTTAACTGAAATGCCATTCAATTATCCACCCTCTCCCCATGCCCTGTTTCCCACCCTAACCACATGCCCTCCTCAATCTCCTTCTTCACCTTATATGCCCCCCCTTCCCTTATGATATTAATTAGCTTTAAATAACAGAAATATCCTCGGTACAATATAGTAGTTGTATCCATTCTCAGAACCTGTTTTGTATTAGATACTATTTAGTTTTTTTTTTTTAAGGTTTAATAATTACATCAATATTTTAATTGCATGTTATACATTATTGGATGGTCCACAATCTGTCCAGCCTGTTTTCTGTCAAAACTGTTATATCGATTTTAGTATATGTAATACCTATTAATAATGTCAATGTAAAGCCTGTTGCTAAGTTATTGTTAAATGTAAACCGCAGTGATGTATCTCTTTACGTACTGCGGTATATAAAAACCCTTAAATAAATAAATAAATAAATAAACCTGTGTAAGGGTGTGACTGCCAGAGAGAGAGGAAACTTGTGTGAAGGGGGTGGTGTGCAAGAGACAGAGAGTGTCTGTATGAGGGAGTGTATGTGTGAGAGAGGGAGCCTTTATTTATTTATTTATTTATTTTATTTAGAACTTTTTATATACCGACAACCGTTTGCACATCGTATCGGTTTACAAGTAATTTGAAACTTTTCGGCAATGCCTTTACAGGGAACAATAACTATGTATACAAGAACTAACAAACTAATAAAGATACAGAGTAACAATTTACAAGGTTCAATGGCATATAATCATTAAACTGAATAGAGAGCTGGTTAGGCAAAGGAAAATTACAGGATTTATGACAAAACATTAGGGTAGCAAAAATAGGTTTCAAAAAGGGGTGTTATGATGGCACACGAGTAATTTGTAATCTATACCACCCATATTTCTCCTTATCGTGCCCTTCTGTAAACCGTTGTGATGGTATTTAACTTAACGACGGCATAGAAAAATTTTCAAATAAAAAATAAATAAATAAAAGGGTAGAATAAGCAGCTTAACGAAGTATTTGCACATTATGAGGGAATGTGTGAGTGTGAGAGAGGTAGCTTGTATGAGGGTGTGTGTGTGTGTGGGGGGGGGGGGTGGGTGAGAGGGATTATGTGTTTAGGAGAGAGAGCAATGGTGTTAGTGAGAGGGAGAGAGCCTGTGTAAGGGTACATGTGTGAATGAAACAAGAAACCTAAGGGGTAGATTTTATAAAAGTACGTCTGCGCGTACTTTTGTTCGCGCACCAGGCGCAAACAAAAGTACGCCAGATTTTAATAGATACACGCGTAGCCGCACGTATCTTTTAAAACCCGGGGTCGGCGCACGCAAGGCTGCGCAAAATCGGCAGCCTGCGCGCGCCGAGCCACGCAGGCTGCCTCGGAGGGAGCTTTCCTTCCACCCCCCCCCACACCTTCCCCTCCCTTCCCCTAACTAACCCGCCCCCAGCCCTAACTAATTCCCCCCCACCACCTTTATCACGAAAGTTATGCCTGCCCAAGGCAGGCGTAACTTGCGCACGCCGGGCCAGCTGCCGGCGCGCCATGGTCCGGTCCGGGGGCTGGTCCAGAGGCCGCAGCCACGCCCCCGGAACCCCCCCCCCCGGTGACGTGCCGGCCGCGACATACCCCCCGACATGCCCCCGACACGCCCCCCAGGAAAGCCCCGGGACTTACACGCGT
Organism: Rhinatrema bivittatum; assembly: GCF_901001135.1. Lineage (NCBI taxonomy): Eukaryota > Metazoa > Chordata > Amphibia > Gymnophiona > Rhinatrematidae > Rhinatrema > Rhinatrema bivittatum. The sequence goes on along the minus strand of NC_042618.1, from coordinate 219,244,116 downwards.
CCCAGGGCTTTGTGCACGCCAGCAGCCTATGCAACATAGGCTTGGCACTCGCAGGGGGAGCTTGGGGCAGGTTTTCAGGGGGTACGCGCGTATCTTACGCACGTACCCCTTTGAAAATCTGCCCCTAAGTGTGTGTGAGAGAGAAGAAGCCTGTCTGAGTGAATAAGGGCATGTGTGTGTGAGGGAGAGAGGGTGTGAGAGCAAGAGAGCATATGTATGTATGTGTGTCTAGTAGAGTGTACATGTGTGGAAGAGCCTGTGTGAGTTTGTGCGAGAGAAAGAACAAACGTGTATAATTATGAATGTGCATATATGAGAAAGGAGAAAGTTTGTGTACAACAACCCCCAGTCCCTACCCCATCAGCTAACCACAACAATCTCAGGGAATCTGGAAATCAAAATTTCCCAGGTAGTTTTGTTAGTTTTTAATCATTGATGTATGTGCTGTTTTTCAATTTTTGTTTTGGAGCTGTAACTTTTTTTTTTTTTAGTTTTTAATTATTGGATGTCACTGTCTGCTATTTTGAAATATTTCTTTTACTAGCAGGTTTTCCTATTATTGATGTTACATTTCTTCATTTTATTGTTGCATAATTTTTACTTGTGTGGTTAGGCCGGGGAGGTTGGGGCCGGGGTCTGGACCTGGGGTGTGGGGGGGGGGGGGGGGGGGCAAGGCAGAAGGTTTGCCTAGGGCACCTAATACCCTTGCACTGGCTCTGACTGGATAAGAGAGTTAAAAATCCTGAACTGAAGTTGAGGAGACAGACCTTTATTTTCTTACTTATTGTAATACTTGGCACTTTAGCAAAGGTAACTGTCATTGTTTGGTAACAGTGAAATAGTAATCTTTTAATTTTAAACAGTTCAAGAGCTGCAAAGTCTAGAAGTGTGTTCTAACAGGAGGAATCACCTTACTCCTCTTACACTAATGGTCATTATAAGTGCAATAAGTGTAAAGAACCTAGGGATTCATGTTTGGAATGTCCATAAGATTTTATAATTTGGTTCTCATACGAACAATATCGATGTGCACTTGACAAAACAACAAGAAAACATTCAGCCGATGGGCAGAGGGAGGCAGTTACTGAAATGCCAACTTGTTATAGTGGGATAGAATTGGAAAATGAAGGCAAGCTCAGGAAACTGAGTTCAGGGAGTTGACTATCTTGATAAAAGTGATAGAGTGGGGAGGCAGACTCACACATGCAACCAAAATAAATTCACCCTGATCTCCAAAACTTGTTCTGCAATCTTCCCTACAGACAGCACCAGGAAATATAGTCCTATAGATAGATACAAGAGGCAAGGAATAAATCTGAGACCATCAATGTAGCCCCTAAAGTTCTCATTATAGGAGGAAAATTATGTTGTTTTAGACAAATCACCCCATTTGAAAATATCCTTAATCATAAATGTAATAACGCTAGGATTCCAATTTGATTAATAAGTGAAATTATGGAAACCTGTTCTTCTGGAAGGCTTTCACACCGGTTTTTTTTTTTTAGAGTGAATCGCCTGTAATCGGAGCTGAAGCTTGGCTGCGAAAGCCCCGTTTTGGACGCACAGGTCTCTCACCTCGTAGGTGCTGGTGATCCCCAGCCGGTAGAAGACGGGGAGGAAGATCTCCGCGCTGACCAGCACCACCAGCGCGTAAGTGAAGGCGAAGACGGTGAACATGGCCCCGAAGCGGTAGACCTCGGAGGGGGTGCCCAGGACCGTGACGGCGGACATGAAGCTGGCGGTGAGGGAGAGCGCCACCGGCACGGCGCTCATGCTCCTGCCCCCCATCAGGAAGTCCTTGGAGGTCTGCTGACCGCCGCCGGCGAAGGCGTAGTAGATGCCGATGACGGCGGAGATGAGCAGCATCGCGGCGAACACCACATAGTCCCAGACCGTGAAGGAGCCGATGGACCGGGCGGAGCTCATCGTCCGGCGTGGGGGGGGAATCTGAGGTCAGACAGAGGGAGAGAGGGAAGCCCTGAGGGGTTGGGAGGTCAGAAGCAGAGCGCGGAGGAGGGGGGGGGGGGGAGAAAAGTGCCAAAAAAACCAAAAAGCACGTGAACTTTTACGGTCTTTTTAGTCCGATCCCGCTGGGTGGGTGACAAAGTGAACGTGAAGACCCCGGGATCACACTGAGTGCCTGGGGCAGGGATGCTGCCGGGGCGTTAAGGGAGAGCCGCCGAGTGTCCCTTCTTCTGCACCGGGGATCGGACACCTTGCCCGCCCTCGCCGGGGCTGGAGGCTTCTCCCCGCGGTCGCTGTCCGGCCGCGCCGGTGCTGACGCCGTCTGCGGAGGGGGGACGGGGCTCGTCCACCGCCTCCTCCCTTTATAGCGGGAGAGCGGGCTTGGCGGTGACGTGCGGCGAGGTGAGGGGGGAAAAAGGAAGCAGGAGCTGGGCGGGCGGCCAATGGCAGCAGGCGGCACCTGCCCGCGGAGAGGTAACGCGCAGGCGGCCCGTGCCCGCGCCGAGAGAGCGCCCGAGCGCAGCAGCAGCAGCGCGGCAGCTCCACCCTGTCAAAGAGACGCCCGCTGCCCGCTTAGGTCTTTTGCAAACATCTGTCCGTAGCCGTGCGTTCTTTCGCGGCAAACTTCTCGGGGGCCCGCCACTAATCTCCCCTACCCCACCCCCTGGAAACGAATGATCTGCACGTTGTATTTTAGACGTTCAAAATTACACGGTAGCGATATCGCTGATGATCGTCGAGCAAGCCCTTTTTTAAGCCTTTAGTAGACTAAAGATAAAGGATGGACAGGTTCATTCCTTGCCCCAAACGTCGACCTCAGAAGGTGTATCAGCACTGCAAAGCAAGCCAAAAAGGGCACAGTAATGCAGTCCCTCCTTTACTTGTACCCCAAAACGACCCTACTGGGAGTACTCAGCCGTCAGGCTTTCGAATCCCAGTTATTCACCTGCCACAGCATCATGCCAGACAGTGTGAAAATGAAATAATCGGTGCCCTCTTCAGTAGGGTGCGTAAAACAAGGTATGTTAATTTTTGCGATGGGTTTAAACCTTGCTAACTTTTTTATTCACTGGTCTGGAACATATTATGAAGACGACTCCGAAGTTTTTATAAATATGAATAAAAAAAATAAATAAATGATTTTCTGCACAGTATTTACCAACCTTCATCGTTTTTAATCCCGTTCCTTTGATCCTGGCTGCAATTATTTTCGTGCAAATACAAGCCTTGGTTAAACGGTAAGGTTTGTTCTGTAGAGGCATTTTCTTTTCTTTCCGTTTTAAAGCATTTTTTTTTGTTGTTGTTTCTCTTCCAGTGTATTCTTTTGCCTTTGATGAGTTCTGATTCTTATTATTATCATCATAGCATACATCCCCTGATCTTACTGTAGTATTCTAACAGTTTCAGGGACTCTTCAGCAAATCGGGTAAAGGCTGGTTCATTTTTTTGTGTGTGTGTTTTAAATTTATACTACTGTATTTATCTCCATGGAGTTCTTAGTTTAGACTGTGTTTTCAACTAGGAAGAAGTTTATTTAAAACATATGTGGTGGAGTAACAATGACTTTGTGAAATGACTGAGCCAATGGCGTAGCCAGAATTGATTTTTTGGGTGGGCACAAGGTTAATATGGGTGGGCTGTAGGCATGCAGGTCTACTAGTTGTTTTCTTATTGATAAATAATGCCATATACTGCACCCTAGAATGGTTTTCTAAGTAATTTGCAACAGCCATTATGCATCATGTATGAAACTTTAAAATAATTTACCTCTATTATTTCAAACACTTACCAGCATTAAAAATTCCTTATTAATCAAAATTTATTTTATATTTATTGCAGTTTATAAATGCACACGTATAGAAAACAATCAGATCCAATCATGTAATAAAACAAAAATTAATGTAGTCTTTCATGAACCATATTTGCAGAAAACCAGAAATCATCAAAAATACAATAAAATATAATTAATCATCAGAACAGGTGCAGCACAGAACTAGGGCAATCACATTACAACTAACATGAAAAAAAAAATCAAATTCTGGTGTCACCTCAGCAAAAAATAACCCTCCACTGCTATTTTGGAAAGTAACACAAACTCTTGCAAAGAAAGAGACATCTAGAACCTTGCCATACAGTCACAGCACTGACTCTCAGGATTCAAATAACAGCAACCTTATGAAAAAGCAGCAATGCAAATACTACACCAGGCCCTAGAACATTAATACATCATCTACTGGAATAACAGAACAAAGTGGACTACTACTACAGAGAAACAACACGCTAGCAGAAATACTGCATTTCAGTCACACACACAGGCAAAAACAAAGACTGATCTTTACCTAATATAGAAATAAGAGACTACAAATTAGAAGCAGAAACATGCAGATAAAACCAAAATAGAAAGCCTGAGAAACTAAAATTTCTGAACAGTGGAATACTTAAGAAAGAGCAAAATACAAAAAATATAAGAAATGCACATTTCTAAAGATGACATATTTAAATTACTAACATCTCAAAATACTTTTTTTTTACCTTTGCTGTCTGATCTTTGTATTTTTCTACTCAGTTGGTCCTGGTCTCTTTTTCCTATTTTTGCCCTTGTCGCTCATTTTCTAATTCCTTTTCAGTGTCTTTCTTCTTCTACTGTCCTCTTCCCTTCCACACACTCACGCTTTCTCTCAGAGACTCCCTCACACACTCAAGCTCTCACTCTCATATGCTCTCCCCCACACACAAACAAGCTCACATTCTCTGCAGACACACATACAAGCTCTCACTTTCTCACCTCTCCCCATGCTTACATTCTTATGAATACACAGACACACATCCAGGCACCCATTCTCACCCACACACACAAACCCAGACTCCCATTCTCACCTACAAACCCATTTCCTCATTCTCACCCACACATACACACATTTAAGGTCCCATTCTCACCCACACATACACACATTCAAGCACCCATTCTTACCCACATATTTAAGCTTCCATTCTCACCCCCACACACACACAGACTCCCATTCTCACCCACACATACACACATTCAAGCTGCCATTCTCACCCACACACAAACCCAGGCTTCTATTCTCACCCACACACAAACCCAGGCTTCTATTCTCACCCATGCATACACACATTCAAGCTCCCATTCTCACCCATGCATACACACATTCAAGCTCCCATTCTCATTCCCACACACCCATTATCATCCACACATACACACAAGCCTGCGCACAGCTTCTGGTTCCGCTTCCTCTCCCCAGCAGGAAGATCAGTTGGCCTCTCCTGCTGGCACTGGCCTCCTGCTATCTTCGGGCCGTACGGCCCACGGTCTTCCTACTTGGGGGGGAGGGGAGGAAGCGGAAGCTGTGTGCGGCGCTTCCGCTACCCCCCCCCCCCCCCAACAGGAAGATCAGTGTGCCATACGGCCGCAGGACCGCTTCCCCATGCATGCCATGCAAATGCACGGAATGGCACACCGGGCCTGGGTCCTCCTCTTTGCCGTCGTGGGGATGGGATCTCGCGACAGCCTTGCAGTCCCGGTGCCAGTTGGGTGGGCCTGGGTCCAAATTGGGTGGGCAGCTGCCCACCCAGGCCCACCCATGGCTATGCCACTGGACTGAGCGTTCCTTAAAAAATAAAATAGAATAAATTTCTCTAGAAGAGGTCTGCATTATTAAGTAGAGAAATAACATTTATTTTGTAAAAGAGAAAATTCAACGAAAATGATTTTTACCAATTGACTTGACCAGGTTACAGTGATAGTAAAGGAGGTGATGCTGCTGCTCTTTCCTAATAGACAGTGTACTATGACTTATTACCTATACAAAACTATAGGTTTCATACCTGTTTTGGAGGCTCAAAAACATCGATGTAATGTCCAACCCGAATTTTAGAAGTAAGACTATCTGAATGACTCACATATTAAAAGTTCAGCTGCCCCAGCCCTGTTCATAAAGTGTCAGCGGAAGTTTTAATAAACCTTATCTTGGGCCAATGGACAAAATTCCTGAGTTTGCTATCCTTGAACAAAATAATGGCAAAAATCATTCACTGGCTGGACAGTAGAAAAAAAGTATAAATATAACATTTTCTTTCCAGGGCCACAGTGGTGATAATTTAGGGCAGTGGTTCCCAACCCTGTCCTGGGGACCCCCCAGCCAGTCGGGTTTTCAGGATATTTATTTATTTATTTATTTAAAAGCTCTTCTATACCGTCGTTAAGTTAGATAACCATCACAACGGTTTACAGCAAGGCACGATAATGCATAAAGTAAGTGGTATAGATTACAGTTAGTCATGTGCCATCATAGTGCGGTAACAATTCACTTCAATAAACTATGTGTGTACATTAAGTTTGTCTGTAGAGAGCATATTAGACGGAAAGAATTTAACCTTAATGTGCATTTGTAGGTTACAAATAACAATTTCTAGTTTGGTGCATCCTAATCAATCAACTGTTTTTTTCCTTCTCTTTATCTTTATAAAAAGCTTGTTTAAATAGCCAGGTTTTCAGATTGGATTTGAATATTTTGAAGTTTCTCTGCAGCCTTATTTCGAGTGGCATGGAGTTCCATAGTACAGGTCCAGCCAGTGATAGTGCTCTCTCCCTAACTTGCGTGAGGCGTGCTGTTTTGACAGAGGGAACAGTTAGTAGAGCCTTATTAGCAGATCTTAGGTTTCTTTGTGGGACATGTACGCGCAGAGCAGTGTTAAGCCAGTCAGCTTTTTCATCATGGATTAGTTTATGAATTATGTATAAAGCCTTATATTGAATCCTTTGTTCAATTGGGAGCCAGTGTAGATCGGCAAGCGTTCCTGTAATGTGATCATTCTTTTCACAATGAATATGCATGAGAGAAAATTTGCATGCACTGCATCCATAACATGCAAATTTTCTCTCTGGGCGTCTCGGGCCTGAGTTTGGTCGGCGGGGCTTGAGTCCCTGTCCGGGGCAGCGCCGACTAGGAGGCCTGACTGGCAGCGGAGCGGGTGAGTCGCTGAAATGAACGCCGGATGTGCTAGCCCAGATTTAAAGGGCTTTTACCTTTTTTTCCTTTTGTTTTTCGTCAGTTCCTTTTTCCCTTTTCGGTCCCTGCCTTCTGGCTTCTGGTTGGATTGGAGCCGCTTATGGGAGGGCTGGCTGGGGTCCCACGTGGTCAGCGGGTCTGCAGGGTGGGGCTCGGGCTCTGGGCGTCTCGGGCCTGAGTTTGGTCGGCAGGGCTTGAGTCCCTGTCCGGGGTGGCGCCGACTGGGAGGCCTGACTGGCAGCGGAGCGGGTGAGTCGCTGAAATGAAATGTGAAATGAAATGTGCACATACATTACTAATGTGCACATACATTACTAATGTAATGTATGTGCACACACCAAGCTTGTAACTACAAAAGAGGCCCACTGGGGATTTGGCTTCATAGAGCACCACTGTCCCAATATATGTGAGTCTGCAAAACTGCCCAGTGCCCACTGTCACTGATGCCCAGTGCACTGCCTTCTTGGTTTAAAAGAGCACAGAGAGACAGTGAGTTCAATAAAAAAAAAAAAAAACTGCAGTTAACAAAAAACCCTTGCTTGGCACAGCACCAAAATCAATGAAATATCTTTTCCAATAGCAAGTCTGTCAAACTAGCTAGAAATTGAATATATCTCCCACCCACAACACCTAAATTCTGCTTGCAACCGACACCAGGGGGTAAAATAAGCAGCAAAATGCCACTGCTAGTGCTAGCAGCTTCTCTCAGTGGCACAGAGAAACCGTCTCAGATCAATAAGAATATTTGCAGTAAAAAAAAAAACAGGGCTAGTAGCTGGCACTGCAGCCAAATGCAGAACAAATATGTTTTTCTATTGAAGTAGTAGCCTAGCTAGCAATTGAATACAGATTTGAGAACTCAGACTAGCTCTGAATGCAGCCACCTTCCGCAGACCATCTCCCCAGACTTCCACTGCAAAGAAAGTGTGTGGCACGCCGCGTGCTTAAGTATATATAGTGCTGGGTCATCAGCAAAAGCGCCACCGACCACTGAGTGAGAGCACGATTGGCTGCATTGCCAAAATTCTTACTGCTGATACATTGCATTCTGGTTTCCTTGCCAACCTATCCGACCCACTCTATGACAGGGCTGTAAGGTCACTGATGACTCACAGGAAAGGGCTGGTTTTTGGCTATGGATACATCAAATGGCGTTCTCCCATTTCAAACGGCCGCTTAGAAATCACTGCGAGTGCGCCAAAAGAATAAAACGTATGATATGTTTTATTCGTGGGGAATCGCAATATGTTTCGCGAACCCACAAATACAAACGAATATGGACCTATACGTTGCGGATTCCCAATGCGTTACAAATGCTCACTCCTACCAGTTTGTAATCCACGAAAAGACGTCACCTCCTATCCCATGACTTTTTAGTTTTCTTAGAAGCCTCTCATGAGGGACTTTGTCAAATGCCTTCTGAAAATCCAAATACACTACATCTACTGGTTCACCTTTATCCACATGTTTATTAACCCCTTCAAAAAAATGAAGCAGATTTGTTAGGCAAGACTTACCTTGGATAAATCCATGTTGACTATGTTCCATTAAACCTTGTTTTTCTATATGCTCTACAATTTTGATCTTTAGAATAGTTTCCACTATTTTTCCTGGCACTGAAATCAGGCTCACTGGTCTATAGTTACCCGGATTACCCCTGGAGCCCTTTTTAAATATTGGGGTTACATTGGCCACCCTCCAGTCTTCAGGTACAATGGATGATTTTAATGATAGGTTACACATTTTAACTAATAGATCATAAATTTCATTTTTTAGTTCCTTTAGTACCCTAGGATGCATACCATCCGGTCCAGGTGATTTGCTACTCTTTAGTATGTCAATCTGGCCTACTACATCTTCCCAATTCACAGTGATTTGGTTCAGTTCGTCTGATTCATCACCCCTGAAAACCATCTCCGGAACTGGTATCTCCCCAACATCCTCATTAGTAAACACGGAAGCAAAGAATTAATTTAGTCTTTCTGCAATGGCCTTATCTTCCCTAAGAGCCCCTCATCACCCCAGCAGCATGGTTGTATATATTTTTTGGTCGGGATAGAGAGAGGGGGTCTGACCATCCTTCAGTTTCTATGGCCAAGATGGAGCCTATCTACTCCCCCGTTGATTTGGAAATGCATAATCATGGGGAGATCAGGCCACACTGCTCTTCAACAGACAGGGTGGGACCTCCTCGCATCCTTTCATCAAGGCACTGAATCATGATGGAGACCTGACAGAGTCATTATTCTAGGCCTTGGTATTGACAGGGCTGGATTACTATAACTGTTTGTATATTGGACTTTCAGCAAATGTATCAAGGGCATTGCAGCTTGTGCAAAATGCTGCAGCAATGTTTTTCAGGTTCTAGGCACTACAATTATATAACACCCATTTTGTTTTCACTGACTGCCAATCCGGTGGCAGATCAGGTATAAACTGGCCTTATTAATACATAAACTGCTGAACAATTCTTCTTCAACATGGATATGCATGATGCTCCTTATCATAGGATTCTCTTGGATGTTCCATCCCAACACATGGCACATCTCACAGATACCAATGAGGAGACCTTCTCAGTCACAGGCCCGCTGTTTTGGGTTTCTCTGCCCGAACAATTATGCCAACTGGCTTGTATTCATATGGCCCCTGTGTGTCACAGAGAAGATTGCAGAGTGTATAATGGTGAGAATTTGTTGTTTCCTCCTAAGGGAGATTGTTAGAGGGATGATGAAAAGGGAGAGGTTCCAGATAGTGTGGGGGTCATCTAATGGTCAGAGGGAGTATATGGTAACCCTTGGACTGACAGACTGGTTCAGCCCCTAAGGGCTGGGTTTTGGAAAGGGTATAATACCCTGGTTAGAGCAAGGGCAGGGACTCTCCCAGAGTTACCAAACCAAGAGAAGGCAGCAGCTGGGACCCTCTCCTGGGGTACCAGGGAATAGAGGAGAGAGTTGACAGAGATACTCCAATTGTGTCTCAGGGACCCTGAGTGAAGTAACTGGAATATGGATCTAAGAGCAAAAAGTACATTAAAGAAAAGGAACTGTGAAGGGACCATTTGGAACCAGAAAAGAAAAAAAAAACCTGTGCCCAGTTGGATCCTGGAAAGAGGAGTGAAAATCTCCTGTTTCCTCCTACAACAAGGAGAAGTGAGTAGCTTGAAGCCATCCAGGAGTTAAAATGAGTTCACTGAGATCTACTGTGTTTGACAAGAGAGAAGCAACAGTGTGGCCTTGTATAGGCTGAATAGTGGTCTATATAGATTTTAACATTACTGCTTTGGAAGACTGAGAGCAAAATCTTACTGGATTTATACTTTTTCTACATTAACTGAAGATACTTTGAATAAACTATCTTTTCATTTGGATCACAATCTTTGATGTGGACAGTGGCTTTTTGGAAGTGCCTGTGTGGCTGTCCTGTGCTCACTTTGGCCCTGCAGAATATCTGCCCTCAGCCCACAACCCAGCTGAGAACCATTTTCCTCACTTTGAGTGAATACCCCAGGCTCCCTGCAGCTAAGAAGGTGACTCCCAAAGAATGGAGGGTTACACTCAAATATTTATAAAACATCTCAAAACATATTTATTCCAGCAAATATTTGAGGCAGCTAGTTACAAAGGCTTCTGTGATGTCTCCTTCATTGTTCAAGGTTTACAATTGCATTGCAGTAGATCTATTGAAATCTTAACAGCACAGTTTATGCTTGCTACTAGTTAGGAGGGTAGTTTGTGTTTTGCTAAACTATATTTATTCCATCATGGTTAATATCCTGTAGGAGCTGTAACTTGATCCATCTTTGTTGCTTTTTATGCAAGATCATATTCTATATGATATGTTTATTTTATATATGTTTTAATCTGTACCCCACCTTAAACCATGGATATAGGCGGGTAACACATTTTTTAAATAAATAAATAAGGCATGGCTTCTGATGGCCACTTCACATCCAGACATTGAAGGGGTTGATTTTCTATGGTCTATCCCTTCTGTAGGCAAGTGGGATTTAAATACTCTTGCAGTTGTTCCTAGTAATCCTAAATTGATAATGTTGCTGTGTACATCTGCTTTTAAGGAATCCATCATGGGTGCCCACTGGAAAATCTACTGTGTATAATGTGACAATTTTTAATAGCTATATTTTTATATTAGATCAGTTATTTGATAAGTTATTGCATTGTTAAGTTTGGGATTATGTTCTTATGTTGTAGTCAAGCATTTCTAATATACAAAGTTAAGATTTGGGAAATCTTTGTCAGTGTGTTTACTTAGGGGTGATTAGACCTTGAGATAGCAGGGAAGAGGGTGGGGTAGGATTGGCTAGGGAAGAAACCAGATGGGTTGGGTTGTGCCACTGGCAGAGTCATGACCTGTCACAGGTTTCTGAGTTTCTGATTTGATTTAACTTCCTCAGAAGGTTAGTCATTCCATGCTGAAATACAAAATCCCTTCCTCTTCCCTTGCTTTGCAGTCTCTGAATTTAAAAGCATTTTCTCTCTAAAGGAGCATAAAAATGCATATGTGTAGCTTTTCTAATAGTTTTGTATCAGCATAATTGAGTTTGTGGAAATCTGTCACTTAAACTCTTCTCAGACTGCTTAGAAAAGCAATTTTTATTTTCCATAACTTTAGAAGCTTATGTATTCCAACCAACCAGTCCTTGACCTACAAAAGGTGACTGTGTTTATCCCTCACTACACTTTCTTACTGCCCTAGATAGAGAGCCATAAGTACTAAGGCTGAGACAAGTGGATAATAATATACTCATGCAAGAACATGAGCTTGAATATGGCACTTGGTGAAAAGAAAAGGCCACAAAGCACAACCATTGATGAAAGCATCTGCTTCCCTGCCTGGGCAATAATGAATATTTATTGATTTATTTCGTGTTTTTATATACCGGCATTCAAGATAGGAATCACATCATGCTGGTTTACATTTAACAGGGGGTGTAAAATGAAAATAAATAAACAGTAACTGGTGAAGAGAAACTAAGAAATTACAATAAAATGAGGATGTTCAAAACTGGGCGAAGAAGGAAAGGCTAAAGGAAATTAACAGAAAGAGCAATTATTTACAATGTTCTAGGAATGTCTGACTATGGTTGTCGTTGGATTGTGATTCAGTTGGGGTCTGGAAAGGCTTGAATAAACAACCACGTCTTGAGCCTTTTTCTGAATGTTAGAAGACACGGTTCCTGTCGCAGATCCGGTGGAATGGAGTTCCATAATGATGGTCCTGCTGTGGAAAAGGCCCGGTCTCTAAATGTAATATGTTGAGAGGTTTTGGTATGGGGTACATGTAGTGATTCTCTGTAAGCTTCTCTAATGGGTCTGGAGGAGGTATGTTTTCTGAATGGAATTTGTAGGTTGAGTGGAGTGTGGTGATGGATGGCTTTATAGATAATGGTAATGGACTTATAAATGATTCTATAGTGAATTGGCAGCCAGTGTAGGTCTTTAAGGATGGGAGAAATGTGGTTTCTTCTTCTCGTATTTGTCAGTAGTCTGGCAGTCACGTTTTGGACCATCTGAAGAGGTTTGGTGTGTGACGAGGGGAGGCCTAATAAGAGAGTTACAGTAGTCTATCTTAGAGAAGATTATTGCTTGCAGAACCGTTCTGTAATCTTCAGAGTGAAGGAGTGGTTTTATTCTTTTCATGACATGAAGGTTATGAAAACAGTCCTTAGTTGTTTGGTTGATAAATGATTTTAGATTTAGATGATTATCGATAATAACTCCTAAGTCTCTTGCTTGGGTGATGTGAATGTTGGCCGGCGGATTGGTGGTGATATTACTGTTTTCCGGGGAGATGAGAAGGAGTTCGCTTTTTGAAGAATTTAGTATTAAGTTTAAGCTATTAAGTAGGCAATTGATTTCTTGAAGGAAGATTTCCCAAAATTCAAGTGTTTTAGTGATGGATTCTTTAAGGGGGATCACGATCTGGACATCGTCGGCGTATAAGAAGTGTTTAAGGTTCAGTTTGGTTAACAGGTTGCATAATGGAAGAAGGTAAATGTTGAAGAGCGTGGGGGATAGGGAGGAACCTTGGGGAACTCCTAGGGAGGAATGATGACGGTGTGATTCTTTATTGTGAATTTTAACCTTGTAGCCTCTGTTACCGAGGAATGATTTGAACCAGGCCAGTGCAGTTCCTGTTATTCCAATATTTGACAGCTGATTTAGGAGGATGGAGTGGTTAACAGTGTCAAATGCTGCTGAGAGGTCCAGGAGAATCAGTAAGAAGGAATGACCTTTGTCGAGGCCCATGATGAGGTGGTCTGTCAGGAATATGAGTAGGGATTCTGTGCTTAATGCTTTTCGGAAACCATATTGGGAAGGGAACAGAATATTGTGATCTTCGATGTAATCAGATAGTTGTGTATTAGCTAATTTTTCCATGACCTTGGCTATAAAAGGAAGGTTGGAGATTGGGTGGAAGCTATTGGGATCTTTAGGATCCAGATTTGGTTTCTTTAGTAGTGGTTTGATGGAGGCCAGTTTAAGATCGTCTGGATAGAGTTCCTGGGATAAAGAACAGTTAATGATGTCAGCCAGTGATTTGGAGATAGTGTCAGGGATTAGTAGGAGCAGTTTAGTAGGGATTCAGCCGAAGGGATGTGAGGAATGTTTCATTTTCTTCAAAACTGCTTGGATCTCTGAGGCTGTGATAGGTTCAAAGGATTTGAGAGAAATGTCTTTGTCGGGATGGTGATATGTACTGGAAGGGGAGGTGGTGTTGCAAGTAAGCTGAGTTAGGAGGTTAGTGACTTTATTTCGGAAGAAGATAGCCAGTTCTTCTGCTTTTGATTGAGCTTGGTTGAGTGAAATGTCTGGAGCGTTGATTTGTGTTAAGTTAGATACGAATGCAAAGAGGGCTTTAGCGTCGAAGATGAGGTCATAGATCTTATGAGCATAGAAGTCCCTTTTTGCTTTTAAGGTGGAACTCTTGTAGTAGTGAAGAACAAGCTTGTAGGCAGAGGGTGATGGGTGATGGTGCTTTACGCCATTTACTCTCTTTCTGACGTAAGCTCTGTTTAAGTTTTCGAAGTTCATTCATGAACCACGGTTGCCTTTTGGAGGAGTTGGGGTTGGATTTTTTTGTTGATAGTGGACATAGTTTATTTGCTACCGCCTCTGTTATGTTAGTCCAGGAATGGAGGGCTGCATTGGGAGTGGAGACATCTATGAATGGGAGTTCTAAGGCCAGCTGTTTGCTGAGGTCGTCGGAGGAGCAGGATTTTCTGTTAGAAATGAAGGTTGAGGGAGGTGGATGTTATTGGTTTCTGCCAGCATGATGGTGGTGGAGATTAATGCGTGGTCTGACCAGGGGACCTGCTTGCATACCAGGTGGGATGAGTGTGAGATACCAGAGTTTACAAAGATAAGGTCCAGAGTGTGACCTGCTTTGTGGGTAGGTTTGTTGATTATCTGCTTGAATCCCATGGCTGATAGGGCGGTGAGGAAAGCCTCGCAGCTGGTTGAGCATGTGGGGTTGTCGACATGCAAGTTGAATTCTCCTAAGATTATAGCTGGGGAGTCCAGATTTATGTGTGATGCTGTAATTTCAACAATGGGGGAGGGATCTGCTTCCAGGAGGCCTGGTGGGGCATAAACAAGGAGGATTTGTAGTTGGTCTGATTTGAAGAAGCATGTTTCAAGTTTAGACTCAGATTTAACTGGGTATTGTGCGAATCTTAGATCTTTTTTGGCTGCTAGGAGAATGCCCCCACCCCTTTTTTTCTGTCGGGGAAGGGAGAAAAAGTCGTAGGTCTGAGTTGGTAGTTGATTTATTATTGCTATGTCCGTAGGTTTAAGCTATGCTTCTGTTATGGCACAAATGTCTGGGTTCTCATCTAGAAGAAGGTCATTGAGGACCAGAGATTTCTTGGTGAGGGATTGGGCATTAAATAATATCAAGGAGAATAGAATGAGGCCTAGGATTTGGGTAATCGGTGAGATCATGATAGGGATGAGGGATTTGTAGGTGTGAGGACGGGATAGCATAGATGATTTTCCAGTGTAGAATGTACTGTGATGAAGAATTGGTATTGGGAGACCAGGAGGCATTGTGGCCTGTTGTGTCAAGCAAGATGGCTGTTAGAATGATATATATGAGAGTTGGCACAGGTTTGCTGAAGGCTAAGGAGTGATGATGCTGGGACGAGTTGGATGACAGGCTGTAGTGGAAGAATGATAGACAGGGTTTGTTAGAATGCTGTAGGTGATGAATGCTGGAACAGGTTGAATGCAGGATGAATGCTGGAACAGGTTTGGTGACTGCTGTAGCGGATGAATGCTGGAACAGGTTGAATGCAGGATGAATGTTGGAACAGGTTTGGTGACTGCTGTAGCGGATGAATGCTGGAACAGGTTGAATGCAGGATGAATGATGGAACCGGCTTGATATGGCTGGTGAAGATGAATGTTTGAACAGGATAATAAAAGCAAGAGTGAGATAATGCTGGGGTGCGTTGGTTGACTGCTGGCATAGGAGACTGGAGGGATAGTTGTTAGTCTGAGGAGGTCTGGAGCGAATGTCTTTATGAAAGGTTGTAACCAGTGACCACAGTGAGTAAGGGGGCTGAGGCTACACTATGGTGCTCCACGAAGGGGCGCACAAAGGCCTTATGGAATTTTATGGAATACCTTGTAGGTATCCAAGCACAATGCCTCTAAAATTCACAAGGATCTAAAAAAGGAGCTGCACTATTTGATCGCAATTTGCAACCTCTATTAAAAATCCCTTTATTCCCTTGCACTAACCACAGTAGTGGTGGGTTATAAATTGTGTTTCTTCATTGTGGCTAAAGGGTTTTTCCCATTTTGTATCTAAAGAGAAAATACTCAGTAGATCTGGCCCATACGGAGTTGCTACATTTCTGGAAAATTCCATAGGGCTAGCCATGTTAGTCTGTAGAAGCAAAATGACCAAGCACCTAATAGACAAACTGATTTATTGAGACGTGAGCATTCGAGGACAAGAGTTGGATGCATTTTTGGTGTTCTTATAAACAATTGAGCATTACAGACATATCAGTGTAATACTGATTAATTTTGGTTTTCTAACTCCCTTTCCAAGTACATGCTGTATGACAAACACCAGACTGCTTTGGGGTAGCAAAGTAGTTAAAATCAAGACCTATATGTTATGACAAGATGGAAATAACTTGGCAACAGACCTAAAGTCGAAGCAAGCATTGATTGGTTCAAGGGTACACAATCTAGGTCCCTTATGAGCCCTGTGATTATTGAGTTGATTCTCAAAGAATCACATTCAAGTTTTAATTTTGTTTTAACTTTACCATTTAAGTCCATGATTCTTTTTTTTTATTTAATCTTTATTGGTTTTTAACAATTTATAAAGCATTAAACTTTGTTAATGAAACATAGTGTATCATGTCGGGATCCAAAAGGAAAATATATATCTTATATCAGCATCATTACTACATCAAATTATAAAATTCCCAACATTTACAACATATTAGACCACAAAACTATGAGGGGTAGAGTACCTGCAAATTTGAGGAGTTTATGAATAAAAGTATTAACTATGAAATTATGCGACCAGATCAAACAGCATTATTTCTAATAGACATTATTATTTACTACTTGTAAATAGTAAAGCTTTCTTTGCTTCAACAAACATTTTCAGCTGTTCGGGGTGAAAAAAAAATATAACTATTATTCTCATACTTTATTTCCTGACCTTACGAAGGCAACACAAACCAAACGGAAGAATTTCCTTGCTTTGAAATTCGACGTATTGGCACTGGGACCCTCCTTTATTCTTAGGTTCCCGTGCAAATGCGTAATAAAGTCCATGATTCATTTTATTAAGTTTCCTGATTTAAAAAAAATCTTCAGATATAAGATAGAATCAACGGAGGTCACAAAGTAATATTTCTTGCCTTTTGGGCTCTGGCAGAAGAACACTGCAGTGCACTAAATGTATTGTATTGATTGCTTCTGGCTGTAACCTGAAGACCGCTATTTTTAGCTCTAGAGTAACAATTGCTTTTTTGTGGATGTCTTATTCGTCATTGTCTGGACATCATGTTGTGTGTATATACTTGCATATTTGCATTGCAATTTGTGGAAACAAGATACAATGTCATCATTTTGTTTAGGGAAACTGGTCGGCTTCTTTTGTCAATGACATAAATTCCAAAATGCATGTCTCCATAATTCTTTTTGGTATAAATATAAGTGGTCATCTACACTGGCATCCAAAGACTATCAATATTTTGGGGGTCTGCATAGTGCAGCATTCTACAATCATGCATGTGCGTTGTGCCTTTGCTGGCAAATCTGAACTTGACAAAAAGTACTTTTAATTCAAATATCTAACCCGCTCCAGCTTATTCTGTTTTTACATTCTTGAGTACCTGATAATTTACAGTGTCACCTTAATGAAGAACAAAGCACAAGCTGTGAAAGGAAAGGAAGCTGGAAGGCACAGGCAAAATATTTATTAGCCACAGCAAAATAGTTGGGGGTTTTTCTAAATACAGTTTCCATAACACCTGCTGTGTGTCTAAAAGTAAGGCAGTGACAAACTGATACTATGTCCTATGCATGTGAATGTATTGGATGAGACACTAATCAAACCCTCACAAACTCTTACAAGATTACCCTTTCTATGGCAGTGGGAGGGAGGGGCAGGAATTGTGCACAGGATAAAAATGTCCTTTACAGTTTTCTCTTTTCAGTAGCAGCAGCACTAGCTGGAGTTTTTGCCTGGTCTTGACTCCTGTGATTCATCTTTTGGCCTTTTTTGCTTCCAGGTCTGTTTTGCATCATAATGTAATTTTATTTCTGACATGCTAAAGCTTGGAGCAGTAAGTGGATATCTTTCTTCTGACATGCTAAAGCTTGGAGCAGTAGGTGGATATCTTTCTTCTGACATGCTAAAGCTTGGAGCAGTAAATGGGTATCTTTCTTCTGACATGCTAAAGCTTGGAGCAGTAAATGGGTATTTTTCTTCTGACATGCTAAAGCTTGGAGCAGTAAATGGGTATCTTTCTTCTGACATGCTAAAGCTTGGAGCAGTAGGTGGATATCTTTCTTCTGACATGCTAAAGCTTGGAGCAGTAGGTGGATATCTTTCTTCTGACATGCTAAAGCTTGGAGCAGTAAATGGTATCTTTCTTCTGACATGCTAAAGCTTGGAGCAGTAAATGGGTATCTTTCTTCCGACATGCTAAAGCTTGGAGCAGTAAATGGGTATCTTTCTTCTGACATGCTAAAGCTTGGAGCAGTAGGTGGATATCTTTCTTCTGACATGCTAAAGCCTGGAGCAGTAGGTGGATATCTTTCTTCTGACATGTTAAAGCTTGGAGCAGTAGGTGGGTATCTTTCTTCCATCATGCTAAAGCTTAGAGCAGTAGGTGGGTATCTTTCTTCTGACATGTTAAAGATGGAGCAGTGTTGCGACCGTCACTGCCAACGGCTTCACTCCGCCTACCTTTCTTTTTCTGCGACTCCTCCTGCTCCCTGTGGACATCAGGCTGGCGCGGCGTCTGCCCGCCGTCCTCTCCAGCATCCCCGGACTGGCTTGGGTACTTCCTCTCGACATGCTCCTCAGGTACCATAGGGCATGCGCGCCATGCAGCCCTCATTCTTATTTCCTCTTTGGTGCATACCTCAGGAACGTCCCTCTGTGATGACGTCACGCTGCCCGGATATTTAAGCCTGTACTTTATTGCTAGCTGTTGAGTTAGCAAGGAGATTCTTACGGATGGGATTCGCTCTCCGTACGCAGCTACTCTGCCTCCAATTCTCATTGGACTCTTTCTACTAACGGGGTACCCGCTCCTCGGGGGCCTCTCTGCTTCTTTCAGGTCGCTATCAGGAACCGGTACTTGCTCCTCGAGGGCCCATGTTCCCTGACTCGCTGCCTGAACCTATCTCTACTTCAGCTTGGAAGAATTCGCTACAGACACCATCTGTGAGTACTGTCATCATCCACTCCTCAGAGCTTCTTCCCTGGGACCAGGTACTCGCTCTTCGAGGGCCTGCCTCCGTTCCAGTGCCTGTGCCATTGCCAAAGTGGAACCACTGAGTGAGTACTTGCTAACGGGTCTCTCAGCTCCTAGGGATCTGGTACACGCCCCTCGAAGGCCAGCTCTCCCTATATCGGAGCTCTGCTAATGTTCTGTTGTACTCCTTCTCTCAGTTATCTCCACTACAGCACTTCTACCAGAGGAGCCGCTCTTCCAGCGCCCTGGGGAATACCAGCCCAGCCGGGCTTCATCATCTACTCACTACCGCCACCTCTGGTGGTTTCACTAACTGTCTAAATAAAGATAAATCTCTGTGTTGTGTGTCCCGAGCTAGCCTGACCTCTGGCCCCTCACAGGACTTCCCCCCATGGACATGGTCAGCTGCCACAGTGTCCAAGGGTCCACCCAACTTCACCCAATTACAACAAGCAGTAGGTGGGTATCTTTCTTCCGACATGCTAAAGCTTGGAGCAGTAATGGGTATCTTTCTTCTGATATGTTAAAGCTTGGAGCAGTAGGTGGGTATCTTTCTTCTGGCCGTGCTGCTGTGCAATAGGCTGGACTGACCGGCCCCAAGTTCCCAGGAACTGGCCACGTCTTTTCTTTTTATTATAGCATTAGCTTCTTCCCGAGTGCCTGCTTAAGAAATAACTAAAAGAAAGTAAAAGAAAACACCTTGCAAGAAGTATCATAGCTCAGGGCCTTTAAGAGACTGCCCAATTAAAAAGCCTCAAAATAAATTAAAAACAAATACCTGCAGGAAAATTGTCTTACCGCAAAATAACGGATTCCTTTTCCTTTCCAAGCTGGTTTTATTTCTTTATGTAGTCGCTCTTGATTCAGAATCCCAAAGCGAGCCAGATATTTTCATGTGCCTTAGTTTTCAGCTAATTTTCTTTGTGACTGGCTTGCATTCCTCATCCCACTCTAAATTTGAAAATCTCCTTCCAATTTCACTCTTCGCTTGTTCATGCTGTATTCACACTTTACCTTCAGCAGTGTGATGCCTGTATGGGGTTCTAGTGAGGGTTTTGGCTACTAATGGCACTCTAGTAAGCGAGGCCAAAGGGCAAAACCTTTAAAAAATGTTAAACATTAAAATCTTCTCAGGAATGAAATGGGGTCAGTCCAGTTGCTCAGTGGCAAGTACTTTGCATCGCCGGAAAGTAGATTTGATTCCTGAACTTCCTGGACTGGCTAGATATGGGGACTCCTGCAGCAACTGTACTTACAGCCCCTAGTACATGACTTCCCAAACTTTCATCCAATATGACCCTATTTTTGCCCTTGAAAATTCACCAGACCCCAGAGGACAACCAAAAGAAATTAGCAGAGGTGTAGTTTCCCTACAACAATCATGCCACTCGCACCCTCACTACAATCCAGCTGATCCCCTCATTTTACCTGCACCCCACAAGAGGGCCTCCTCTGTTAACCTCCTTCCCTATAGCATGACCCCCCTCTCAAGTTCTCCCCAGTCCACACTCTTGTATCCTTTTCAGCCTTTTTCACATTCCTTAGCTAATTCTCTCATTCCCATTGCCTTCTTAAAACCCCCAACTGGTCATCTATCATCTCTTCCCTCTCACCCCATCCCCTCCTCACTCACCCCTTTCTCGTTCATCTCCTAGCCTCACCTCTTCCCCTCCAATCCTTCTCTCACACCCTCACCAGCTGATCAACTCTCACCTCCAGCTCGTCTCTTACATCCACCAGTCTATCTTCCTTCACTTCCTCCTCTCACCCTCCACATCCAATCTATTTCCAGCTGATCCAGCTCTCAAACCCTTCCTGCATCTCATCCCTTCCTTCAAACGGTCCCCCTTCTCTAAACATTCCCCTGGCCAGGGTTAGCGGCAACATTTTCCTTTGGGCCCTGGACTAACAATGAATGACAACTGGCGGGAAGTCAGGGCAGGCTGATGACAGGGGCAACATTTTTCTCTTGAGTAGGTTTACTAGTTGTTAAGGAGAGAGAAGCTGTTGCAATCTCCACCTGCCCATATGCACTCAGCCCTCTCCTGCCCCTTATGGCTGGTCATGATTGTGATCTGCAAGCAGCAGTAGCATTAATAATGAAAGTCAGCAAACTCACAGGCCTTGCAGCAGCCCCCTGATCCCTCCTTGTACAGGACTTTCTGTTACAACAGAAACTCATGCGAGGGCAGAATTACCACAGGGCCTGCGAGTGCCTGCTGGCTCACAGGCCCAGTGCTGACTTCCGCTACCAATGTTGCTGGTGCCTAAAGACTGCTATCATTTGAGGCACTTGTGACTCCAGTTGCAGGTTGTATGTCCCGCTTCTGGGGTCCTGACCCACAGTTTGGGAAGCCCTGCCCTAGTAGAGGAGTCTCAGCTATTACAGAATGGCAACATCTAACGGCCAGACTCAAGGTGCATAAGTATGAGTTCTGTTAGAGGCTGTCATCTGTGGTCCCTGACCAAGGACTATTGGCATAATGGCTGAGTTGGATGAGGGGGAGAAGAGGGCCATGAAAATAAGAGAGGAAAACCTGTTTATGCATGAAAGCTCATGGCATCATAGCCCAGCAGAGGCAGATACTGATTGAGCTGGAAGCCTAAAAAGGAGCAGGATTTAAATGATCTGACTAGATTTAACAGCCAAGAAAATTCTCTACAGTTCTTTCTTACCAGTACTGCTTTTTTAATAAGAAACCGCTTCCCCCAGATTATAAAATTATTCATCAATTCTAATTACTTGGACGGTGAGAGGCACTGCTCCCTGGGTCTGTGCTTCACTTTTACACTGCTATTAACTGGATCAGCAGACCAAACACAACGGCTAAAATCTGAAATCGGGTGCATCTTGCTTTGTTTCCAAGTTTCCATGGCTGAGCTACTTAAAGAGTAAATAAGGATTTGCCCTAAGAAATCACTGCAAGAGACAAGAGTCTGAATAGAATCTGCAGTTTACACGTGCAGCACATGGAGAGAGAATTCAATAGATGCACTGCACTCAGGCAACACTCCCAGAGCAATTAAAAGAAAAAAAACCCAGCCTATAAACAGTTGCAACTATATAGAGCCTCATCAGTACTATCACCGAACAGTGTTATTTCTCAGTAGAATTGGTTTGCCTACTTGCGTTAAGTGCATACAAAAAGGGCAATTTTAAAAGGTGTTTGTAACATACTATCATAGCAATTTTCAAAAGCCATACTCGAGTAAAGTGCACTTGCACAGGTAAATCCTATGGAAAATTCAATGGCATCTATTGTAGCAATTTTCAAAAGCCCACTTACACAGGTAAAGTGTATTTACATGTGTAGAACCCAATTTTAAGCATGTAAATGCTTTTTTAAAATTACCCTCAAAGCAGATTATTTTCTTGGCTCTTCCAGCACACCGGATCTTTCGCTTTTGTGGGAAGTGCAGACCGGCGTGCGGATCAAAGAATGCTGCCACATCTCAGAACAGGCCGAAGGCATTTGGGGGGGGGGGGGGCCTCATCTGACTGAATAAGGTTTTTCTCCCATTCTGTGTGCATGGAGGGGAAAAAAAAGCAGAATGAACCAGGTCCTTTTATTTATTATTGTTATAATTTCCTACAATGGAGTTGTAACCTTGGCATAGAATATTTACATGCATTAAAATTTGGTAATCGCTTAACTCTAAGAAGGTCTAAGCAATATACAATAAAACACACATAATTAAAGCATTCAAGACTAAAATCATCCAAGATTAAAATACTTAAAACTGTGGTACAATCTTAATATAAAACAAATATTCTGGTACAAGAAAATTATGGATGTAAGACATCTGGATGTGGTTCGTTTCTGGATGTATAACATTACGAATGGTCTCACATGTATGTCAGCTTAAATAAAAAAAAGTTTTTAACAGTCCTTTGAATGTTTTTAGATAGTCCCATAAGCGTAGCTCTAAGGAAAAAGAGTTCCAAAGAACCGGGGCTGCAACATGAAGACGTGCTGTCTTTAACGAGGGGATGTCTAAAAGACTTCTTTGTGAGGATCACAAATGTCTGGATGGTTGGTACATCTTTAGACCATGGGCATGAGTGATTATTAATCAGTTTGAAAGTTATCATGCCTATTTTAGATTTAATCCGTTCATTGATTGAAAGCCAATGCAAATCAATCAGGACTGGAGTAATGTGGTCGTAACGCTTGATGCCTGCAGTCAAGAGAGCAGATGAATTGATTAGCATTTGTAGTGCTTGCAATGTGCAACTAGGAAGGGCCAAGTAAAGGCTATTACAGTATTTAATAATCGAAAAAATGGATGCTTGAACTCTGGTACAGAAGTCTGAGACATGTAGCAACTTCTTAAGACCAGACAGGACACGCACTTTAAAAAAAAAACCCTGTCTGATTACCATTTTGATATGTGAACAAAAGGATACTGTGCTGTCTAGTAAGACTCCAAGACTTTTTACTTGATTCTGAATTGAAAAAGATGATTTCTCTAGATGAATGAGGTTATCTGGAAAAACAGCCTAAGGGCTGTGGACAGAAAGAAACTGTTTTGGTCATGTTCAAGGACAGTTTGTTGTGTTGTAGCCATGTTTTAATAGTGGAAAAACAAATATTTAGGTGTTCATTGGTGTTCTGCCAGGTGGCATGTAGTCACAATTCAAACTGGATATCATCGGCATACATTTTATAACAATCACTTAGACTACCAATAATTTTACAAACAGGAACCAAGTAAATACTAAACAGAACAGATGAAGGGGAAGATCCCTGAGGTACACCTGTCTTGATGCATGAAGAAGAGGAAATTTTATTCTTAATTTTAATGAACTGCAATCGATTTTGGAGATAAGAAGAGAACCATTTAAAGACACCTCCAGCCATGCCAATTTCCTGAAGGCAAAAAAGGAGTATTGTTATGGCTGCCGGTTGTGGCGATCCGCGACTGGGGCCAGCCACTCACCCGCGGCGTCGGGATGCTCCCAGGGTGCCCGTGGGAGCAGGCAGCCAGCTCTGATGCTCGATGTGCGGCCATGACCACTGCTGAGGCCTGGCCGCGTCCCTGCTGACATTCTCTGCAGCTGACTCCTCCCCTGCTGAGCCTGCTTAGAGCTGCGCACGCGGCTAAGCAGGATTCTTAAAGGGACCACTACCGGATATTGATTTAAGCTTCTTCCGGGGAACTCCCCTGCTGGTTCACTATTTAAAGGCAAGGTCTGCCCCTCAGACCTTGCCTTGATATCCTGGCTCCTGGTTGGTGTTGTTCCTGAGTTCCCGGTTCCTGTTCCTGGACTCTGCTTCTTGTGTTCCGTGGTGTTGTCCTTCTGGTCCTAGTTCCTGCTTCTCCTATTGTTGGACGGACTCTTCTGGCTTCGATCACTAGACCGGCTTCCGACTCTTCTCCTGGCTTTGACCACTGGACCGGCTTCCGACCCTTCTCCTAGCTTCGACCACTGGACCGGCTTCCGACCCTTCTCTCGGCTTTGACCACTGGACCGGCTTCCGACCCTTCTCTCGGCTTTGACCACTGGGCTGGCTTCCGACCTTTCCTTGGCTTCGACTTCCGGATTGCAATACAAGCTGCTGGAGGTGCCAGCGGCCTGGACCCCATGACCTGCAGGAGGCACCTGCATCCAGACCTATCTTCAGTCTTTAGGAAGTCTCCTAAGTCCAAGTGGCTCAGGTCCCTACAGGGGGGACCGTGGGCTTCCGGTGGTGAAGTAACTGTTCAATGTTGGATTACCTGGCCTTGCCTTCTGACGGTAGGGACCTAAGAGAGTTTATTCTTCCTTAACATCAGCTCTACCTTGGACTAAGGGTCCACCATCAGTTTCATAACAGAATACCAAGGCCATGGACCCGGCAGAGGCCTCAGCTCTGCAGGCCATTCCTGGACTGGCCCAGAAAATTATGGAGCAACAAGGAATGTTAGAGTCCATGGGGTCTTCCATTGGGCGACTCAATGCCTGTCTGGATTCGGTAGTCGCGGCTCATGCAGTTCGTCCACCTCTACCTTCATCGTCCGTGATGCAGGGGAATACTCGTCCAGGAATTCCATTACTAACTCCTCCACACTATTCAGGTGAACCCCTCCTGTGCCAAGGATACTTCGATCAATGTAGCATGCCCTTCCATCTCCAGGCCTCCCTCTTTCCGGATGATCTTACAAAGACTACATACATCTTATCCCTGTTGGAAGGTAAGGCCCTGGCTTGGGCTTCTCCCTATTGGAGACGGTCAGATCCAGTGCTGCAAAATCTCCCCAACTTCTTGGAACTGTTTCGAACAGTATTTGATGATCCAGGGAAACAAGTAGTTGCGGGTTCCAGCCTTCTGCAGCTTCGCCAAGGAGGACATGTGCTTGGGGAATACACTATTGAATTCAGAACTCTAGCCTCAGAACTCCATTGGGAGGAGAGCTGTCTCCGGACCATATATTTGGAAAGATTGTCAGCCAGAATTAAGGATGAAATGGCAGCCCGGTAACTACTACCCTCATTGGATTCCCTTATTGAGCTCATAACTAGGATAGACCGTCGCCTTCAGGAAAGGGCTCGTGAAGGCTCGAGCACAAGGAAGCGCTTGGCGAGCTCTACCCCTTCAAGTCCATTTTCTCTGGTCTCTCGAACTTCTTCTGCCACAGAAGGGACTGACAAAGAACTGATGCAGTAGGGACGAGGTCCGCTCTCTCCGGAGGAACGGCAAAGACGTCATAAGGCAGGTCTCTGCTTATATTGCTCATTGTCCTACGCATCCAGGAAACTCCCAAGCCTAGGCTCCACTGGGGGAGTAACCCTAGGCATCACTTCTCCGGCTCCCCCACTTACCCTAAATGTCTCTCTGCTTCTCGGAGGTCACCAATTTTCTACACTGGCTTTAGTAGATTCTGGGGCCGGAGGAAGTTTCATCCTGCAAGATATAGTGGAACAAGTACGCATTCCTCTCCCCTGCCGGGGAGAATAACTCATCAGACGGTTCCTCTGGTTTTCCACATTGCACCTAACCACTCTGAATGAATATCATTCTATGTCATCCAGAAAGCCATTCATCCAGTTGTTCTTGGGATTCCTTGGTTGCAACATCACAATCCTCAGTTTGACTGGACGTCTGAGAAACTGTAGAAAGTGAGTAGGCAAAGTAGGCAGCGTTCATGAACAGAACTAGATGACAAAACTCACATAAGGTCTCAAGGAAGCTCAGGTGCTGGAAAGGTTTAGGCCCTCGAGGAGCGAGTATCTGGTTCCAGGGAAAGCTCTGAGAGAGCGATGGTAACTCACAATTGTTTGTAGCAGCGATAGCTTACAAGCAGTAGAAAATCTTCAGAGTGTCCAGGAACATGGGCCCTCGAGGAGCGAGTACTGGTTCCTATCTATAATCTGAAAGTAAAGAAAATAGTGAGGCCCCTGAGGAGCGGGTACCCCTGGTAAGACCGAGGAGGCAGAGTAGCTTGGGAGGTGTAGCCGAAGCAAACCCTTTCCCCTGCTAACTCCATTAGATAGCGAAATAGAGACCTTTAAATATTGGAAGCAGATGACGTAATCTCATGGGGACGCCCCTGAGGTTCGCACTCTTGCTGGTACTTCAATCAGAGCTCGCGAGTGCGCGCGCGCCCTAGGTCTTCAGGCAACATGGCGGATCTGCAACATCGAGCCGGTCTGGGGACGCCGGAGAGAGATGGCATGGAGACGCCACGGGAGCCAGTCATCCATCAGACCCGGAGGGAGTCGCCACAGAGGTAAAGAGGGCGGAGTGAGGACGTCGAGCAGCGACAGTCGCAACACCTCCGTGATGCGAATTAAGTTGTAGGCTCCCCTAAGGTCCAACTTGGTGAAGACTTGCACACCCTGGAGATGGTCAAAGAGCTCCAAAATTAAGGGAAGCAGATAGCGATCCTTCAGGGTTATGGCGTTCAACTCCCGATAGTCAATACAGGGACGAAGTGTCCCATTCTTTTTGCCCACGAAGAAGAATCCAGCACCTGCTGGTGAGGTCGATTTGTGGATGAATCCTCAGTCCAGGTTTTCCTGGATGTAACGTGACATGACCTGGGTCTCGGAGGACAAGAGGGCATAGGTGCATCCCCAGGGAAGCTTGGTACCCGGTAGCAGATTAATTGCACAGTCAAAGGGCCAATGGGGTGGTAGCGTCTCAGCTTTTCGTTTGGAAAAAACATCTGCGTAAGAAGCATATGGTGGCAGTAGGCCCTGAGGAAGAGCGGGCGCAGTCAAACGGCATACGGGGATACCATATCTAGACAGGAGTTTTGACAAGCCGGTCCCCAGCAGACCAATTGTAGAGTCTTCCAGTCGAACTGGGGGCAATGCACTTGGATCCAGGGGAGCCCCAACATGATGGGGTGTATAGACTGGTCAAGGACAAGGAAGAAAAGATGTTCCACATGAAGTAATTCAGTGTGAACCTGGATGGGGGCGGTGACGTGGGTGACCCGGCCCGGGAGGGGTTCACCCTGAATGGATGAGAGGACCAATGGAACCCGGGCGTGGACGAGGGGAATCCCAAGGAGTTCCACCAAACTCTTCATGATAAAATTACCCCCGGCTCTCGAGTCCACCAGGGCTAGGGTATGGAATTCGTGGTCTCCTGTAGTCAGCTTGACCGGCAGAGTCAGTGGAGGTACGGGTGATGCCAAGCCCAGGAAGAGTCCTCCTTCATATCCTAGGCCCAGGAGTTTCCCGGACGAACCGGACATGATGATAAGATAAGCCCAGCATCACCACAGTAAAGACAGAGGCTGCCTTGCAGGCATCTGCGGCGTTCCTGAGAGGAGAGTTTGCCTTGGCCCAGTTGCATGGGTTCCTCAACTGAAGCCCCAGGATGACCTGGTTTGACCTTCAGAGACGGTGAACTTCAAGGGCGTCTGAAAGTATTAGAAGCTTTCTTGGAGAGCGGAACCTCTCAGGAGTGTTCTTGAAGGCGTCTGTCAGTGCGACCAGTCAAGTCAATGAGGGAGTTCAAGGACCCTAGTAAGTCTGTGAGTTTGTCCTTAATTCTTGGGTTGAGTCCTTCCAGGAAGATGGTTTTCAAGCAGGCGGTATCCCAATGAAGTTCCAAGAATAATGTTCGGAACTCAATTACATATTCGGCGAGAGTCCGGGAACCTTGGCACAGATGTAGAAGAGTCGCCCCAGAGGTCACCTGGTGAGTGGGGTCATCAAAGATGATACAGAAAAGATCCAGGAACTCTCTCAAGTTGCATAAGACAGGGTCATCACGCTCCCCTAGGGAGACAGCCAGGCTAGGGCCTTCCCATCGTCAGGAAAGAGGGTTGGTTGTAATCGGAAGTGCATATTGCACTGGTTAATGAAGCCCCTACAGGAGCAGGGTTCTCCGGAGAAGCATGGAGGAGCGGGTAGAGGAATCACCGGACGGATACCAGAGGTCGATGGTGCAGCAATAGGCATTGGAGGAAAAGTGGGATTCATAGGGCCGATGGAGTCCAAACATCGGTTCAGGCCTTCTACTGCCGAGGCGAGAGATTCCAGTGCCTTCTGTTGCTCTATAATCTTTTGCGCCATGCTTGGAGTGGCTTG
Organism: Rhinatrema bivittatum; assembly: GCF_901001135.1. NCBI lineage: Eukaryota > Metazoa > Chordata > Amphibia > Gymnophiona > Rhinatrematidae > Rhinatrema > Rhinatrema bivittatum. The sequence continues at coordinate 219,215,612 of NC_042618.1, read as the reverse complement.
AAGAGCCGAAGCCTCTGCCGGGTCCATGGTCTTGGCAATCTGTAGTGTTTGACAGGGGAGATGTGGACCCCTTGCCCAAGGGGGAGTTGATGCTACCTGAGGGAGCGAACTCCCACAGGTCCCCACCATCAGGAGGCGAGGTTGAACTGAAGCAAGGGCCAGCTGGGGCTTCACCTATACTAGCCCTGTTCCCCGCAGGTTGAGCCCTTGGGTGCGTAGGGCCAGCTGGACTTAGGTGGGCCCTTGAGAAGATGAAGAAGTCACCGAAGTTTGGTCCAAGGTCGGAAGCCGGAGAATCACCAATCGCCAGTCCGAGGTCAGGAGCCAGAGAATCACCAATCGCCAGTCCGAGGTCAGAAGCCAAGAATCGCCAATCGCCAGTCCAAGGTCAGAAGCCAGAAGATCTGTCCAAAAGCTAAAGGATGAGTGGCAGGAACAGGACTCGGAAAGGCGGGAAGGCAGGAATAGGACTCAGGAAGGCAGGAACAAGAGCACAAATGAAGCACAAACAAACTCACCAAAGTAAGCAAACTCATTGCCAAGTCGAGGAATGGGAAGAGGAGACTTCTATATATACTTCCTGAACCCAGACATCATCCATACAGCTGCAGGCAATTTTGTGATGTGGGCCCTTTAAGTGACTGCAGGGGTGCGGCCACACACCTAGGAGGAGGATGGCCTAATGAGGAAGCAGGAAGTGCTGGCATGCGGCCCGACGCCGCAAAGAGGAGGTTGAGGGGCATCCCCTCCACCGAGGAGTGCGGCAGGAGCTCGGCAGGTGAGGCTGCCCGGAAAGAAGAGACTAGGAGCCCACATTGGGGACGCCTCCCTGCTGCCACAGAGGTGCCGGCGGCGGTCCCGACGCCCCAAAGGGAGGTAAGAGGGGTCAGCCGCGGCCGACTGTGGCTGGGAATTCTACCAAAAAGGGTCATTTCACAAGCGATATAATGCAAATTAGGGGGAGGGGAGGAGTTGGGGTAGGGAGGGGCGGAGTCGGCGGTGGCTTCGCTGCCGGCAATAATGTTACTAACATTATCGTCGGCAGTAGCGCGCTGAATAGGACCACCTTTCACGGTGGCGTTATTCGGTGCGAAAGCCGGCAGCTGGCGCAGCGCCGTGGTGTGAAGGCTGCGGGCTTTCACAGGCCCACCCCCCATTTTCGCAGGATTCATCATTCTACGAAGAATGATGAATCCAGGCCTAAATGAAGAAGCTAATTCTGAGTTGTGATGTTTATGCCATTTGTGTTCACATTTTCTCAGAGATTGACCAACAGATTTGAGAGGTGTCAACCACGGTTGCGGATGAGTTTTCTTGATGCCAACAGGCTAGTGTGTCTAAATCTGAACTTAAGGTGGAATCCCACTTAGAAACAGCAGCTGAGGTATTGGCCATCACGATACTGGGTAACAGAAGTGAAATGCACAATGTAAATTATGTCATATCAATATTGCGACGACGGAGTGAATTGATTTGTGAATAAGAACATAAGAACATAAGAAATTGCCATGCCTGGTCAGACCAAGGGTCCATCAAGCCCAGCATCCTGTTTCCAACAGATGCCAAACCAGGCCACAAGAACCTGGCAATTACCCAAATACTAAGAAGATCCCATGCTACTGATGCAATTAATAGCAGTGGCTATTCCCTAAGGGGCGGATTTTCAGAGCCCTGCTCGCCTAAATCCGCCCAAAACCAGGCGGATTTAGGCGAGCAGGGTCCTGCACGCCGGTGAGCCTATTTTAGATAGGCCTACCGGCGTGCGCAGAGCCCCGGGACTCACGTAAGTCCCGGGGTTCTCCGAGGTGGGCGTGTCGGGGGGCGGCCCGGTCGTCGCGGCGTTTAGGGGGCGTGTCGGCAGCGTTTTGGGGGCGGGTACGGGGGCGTGGCTACGGCCAGGGGCGGTCCGGGGGCGTGGCCGCGCCCTCCGTACCCGCCCCCAGGTCGCGTCCCGGCGCGCAACAGGCCCGCTGGCGTGCGGGGATTTACTTCTCCCTCCGGGAGGCGTAAATCCCCGGAGAAAGGTAAGGGGGGGGTGTAGACAGGGCCGGGCGGGTGGGTTAGGTAGAGAAAGGGAGGGGAAGGTGAGGGGAGGGCGTTAGAGAGGATTCCCTCCAAGGCCGCTCCGATTTCGGAGCGGCCTTGGAGGGAACGGGGGTAGGCTGCGCGGCTCGGCGCGCGCCGGCTATACAGAATTCATAGCCTTGCGCGCGCCGATCCAGGATTTTAGTGGATACGCGCGGCTCCGCGCGTATCTACTAAAATCCAGCGTACTTTTGCTGGCGCCTGATGCGCCAGCAAAAGTACGCCTATTCGCGTTTTTTGAAAATCTACCCCTAAGTAAACTTGATTAATAGCAGTTAATGGACTTCTCCAAGAACTTATCCAAACCTTTTTTGAACCCAGCTACACTAACTGCACTAACCACATCCTCTGGCAACAAATTCCAGAGATTTATTGTGCATTGAGTGAAAAAGAATTTTCTCCGATTAGTCTTAAATGTGCTACTTGCTAACTTTATGGAATGCCCCCTAGTCCTTCTATTATTTAAAAGTGTAAATAACCGATTCACATCTACTCGTTCAAGACCTCTCATGATCTTAAAGACCTTTATCATATCCCCCCTCAGCCGTCTCTTCTCCAAGCTGAACAGCCCTAACCTCTTCAGCCTTTCCTCATAGGGGAGCTGTTCCATCCCCTTTATCATTTTGGTTGCCCTTCTCTGTACCTTCTCCATTGCAACTATATCTTTTTTGTGATGCGGTACCAGAATTGTACACAGTATTCCAGGTGCGGTCTCACCATGGAGCGATATAGAGGCATTATGACATTTTCCATTTTATTAACCATTCCAGAATCGACAAGCTATGCAGTTTCCTCATTGTAATTTCCTCTGTTCTCCCTTTATCTTGCTCCTCCCTCCCCTCTTTTTACCCATTTTCTGATCTAGTGGATATTTGACTGTTTTCTCTTCATTTATTGTTTACTTTCTTTTTTGCTTTAATATCTTGTTTCTGTACCAAAGTGTATACTTTGATTTATAATTATAAATTGCATAAAAGAATAATACAAAAAAATCTACCCCTTAAACATTGCTTCCCCTTCCGGTAGTTCTTTGGGACTGATAAGGTAAGATAAAAGTGCAAATACAAATAGAAATAAAAAAGGTGATGGGTTTATTGCAAAAAGGCTAAAGTAGCTCCTCCCACTAAACCTCTGTTAGTGGATGAACAGATCAGTAACAGAGAAAGATATCATTTAGACCTTTGAGACATGTATTTTTTTTTCCAATTGTATTCAGGAGGTGAATGCCTAGCATGCAAACCTACCATAAGATAGCCACAACATTTTAAGCACAGCTGAAACTGCAACAAACTTTTAATGCCTGCTAGAGAGATTCCTTATCAGGAACTGAAGCTAGGATAGTATTCCCCAATCACTGTCCAGCAGAACAACCTTTCTTTGTGATAAGAAACCATTCTCTTGAGTGGTACAGAAAATGCCAGGAGACAAAATGACTCTCACTTCCTCTGCATACAAACTCTTCATTTTGTGCTGAAGAGAATGCTCACAGTGCTTTTGCTTTAGAGTTCAGGAGTAGATTTTTCACTTGGGCTGCCTAACCTTTAGCCGACAATCTTAACCACATTTAAAGCTGCAACAGTTTGCCTATTGGAAACTCTCCTAAATCTAGCCAGTCAAAATTCATCTTGAATATCAATTAAAAAGCAGAATGAAAATACAAACAAAAAACAAACTTTGAAATGTTTGTATGCTAATGCCAGAAGTCTAAGAAGTAAGATGGGAGAATTAGAATGTATAGCAGTGAATAATGACATAGACTTAATTGGCATCTCAGAGACATGGTGGAAAGAGGATAACCAATGGGACAGTGCTATACCGGGGTACAAATTATTTCGCAATGACAGAGAGGAGCACCCGGGAGGAGGTGTGGCGCTTTATGTCCGGGATGGCATAGAGTCCAACAGGATAAACATTCTGCTTGAGACTAAATACAAAATTGAATCTTTATGGGTAGAAATCCCTTGTGTGTCGGGGAAGACTATACTGATAGGGGTATACTACCGTCCACCTGGTCAAGATGGTGAGATGGACAGTGAAATGCTAATAGAAATTAGGGAAGCTAACCAAATTGGTAGTGCGGTAATAATGGGAGACTTCAATTACCCCAATATTGACTGGGTAAATGTATTATCAGGACACGCTAGAGAGATAACGTTCCTGGATGGAATAAATGATAGCTTTTTGGAGCAATTGGTTCAGGAACCGATGAGAGAGGGAGCAATTTTAGATCTAATTCTCAGTGGAGCACAGGACTTGGCGAGAGAGGTAATGGTGGTGGGGCCACTTGGCAATAGTGATCATAATATGATCAAATTTGATTTAATGACTGGAAGAGGAACAGTGTGCAAATCCAAAGCTCTCGTGCTAAACTTTCAAAAGGGAAACTTTGATAAAATGAGAAAAATTGTTAGAAAAAAACTGAAAGGAGCAGCTAGAAATGTAAAAAGTGTCCAAGAGGCATGGTCATTGTTAAAAAATACCATTCTAGAAGCACAGTCTAGATGTATTCCACACATCTTGTTTATAACATTTAATGCTATATTCCCCTTATATCTCCCCCCCCCCTAAATTTCTCTCTTGTTAACATGTTACTTTTGTTCGATGTAAAGGGCTACCCCAGGCGCCTGTTTGCGTTACACTGTGAACCGATGTGATATCATTGATGAACGTCGGTATATAAAAATTTTTAAATAAATAAATAAATAAATTAAGAAAGGTGGAAAGAAGGCAAAACGATTACCGGCATGGTTAAAAGGGGAGGTGAAAGAAGCTATTTTAGCCAAAAGATCTTCATTCAAAAATTGGAAGAAGGATCCAACAGAAGAAAATAGGATAAAGCATAAACATTGGCAAGTTAAATGTAAGACATTGATAAGACAGGCTAAGAGAGAATTTGAAAAGAAGTTGGCTGTAGAGGCAAAAACTCACAGTAAAAACTTTTTTAAATATATCCAAAGCAGAAAGCCTGTGAGGGAGTCAGTTGGACCGTTAGATGATCGAGGGGTTAAAGGGGCACTTAGAGAAGATAAGGCCATCATGGAAAGATTAAATGATTTATTTGCTTCGGTGTCTACTGAAGAGGATGTTGGGGAAGTACCCATAATGGAGAAGGTTTTCATGGGTAATGATTCAGATGGACTGAAACAAATCACGGTGAACTTAGAAGATGTGGTAGGCTTTATTGCCAAACTGAAGAGTAGTAAATCACCTGGACCAGATGGTATACAACCCAGAGTTCTGAAGGAACTAAAAAAATGAAATTTCAGACCTATTAGTAAAAATTTGTAACCTATCATTAAAATCATCCATTGTACCTGAAGACTGGAGGATAGCAAATGTAACCCCAATATTTAAAAAGGGCTCCAGGGGCGATCCGGGAAACTACAGACCGGTTAGCCTGACTTCAGTGCCAGGAAAAATAGTGGAAAGTGTTCTAAACATCAAAATCACAGAACATATAGAAAGACATGGTTTAATGGAACAAAGTCAGCATGGCTTTACCCAGGGCAAGTCTTGCCTCACAAATCTGCTTCACTTTTTTGAAGGAGTTAATAAACATGTGGATAAAGGTGAACCGGTAGATGTAGTATACTTGGATTTTCAGAAGGCGTTTGACAAAGTTCCTCATGAGAGGCTTCTAGGAAAAGAAAAAAGTCATGGGATAGGTGGCGATGTCCTTTCGTGGATTGCAAACTGGCTAAAAGACAGGAAACATGGACAATTTTCTCAGTGGAAGGTAGTGGACAGTGGAGTGCCTCAGGGATCTGTATTGGGATCTGGAAAGAAATACGACGAGTGAGATAATCAAATTTGCAGATGACACAAAATTGTTCAGAGTAGTTAAATCACAAGCAGATTGTGATAAATTGCAGGAAGATCTTGTGAGACTGGAAAATTGGGCATCCAAATGGCAGATGAAATTTATTGTGGATTAGTGCAAGGTGATGCATAAAGGGAAAAATAACCCATGCTATAATTACACAATGTTAGGTTCCATAATAGGTGCTACAACCCAAGAAAGACATCTAGGCGTCATAGTGGATAACACATTGAAATCGTCGGTTCAGTGTGCTGTGATAGTCAAAAAAGCAAACAGAATGTTGGGAATTATTAGAAAGGGAATGGTGAATAAAACGGAAAATGTCATAATGCCTCTGTATCGCTCCATGGTGAGACCGCACCTTGAATACTGTGTACAATTCTAGTCGCCGCATCTCAAAAAAGATATAATTGCAATGGAGAAGGTACAGAGAAGGGCTACCAAAATGATAAGGGGAATGGAACAGCTCCCCTATGAGGAAAGATTAAAGAGGTTAGGCCTTTTCAACTTGGAGAAGAGACGGCTCAGGGGGGATATGATAGAGGTGTTTAAAATCATGAGAGGTCTAGAACGGGTAGATGTGAATCGGTTATTTACTCTTTTGGATAATAGAAAGACTAGGGGCATTCCATAAAGTTAGCTTGTAGCACATTTAAAACTAATCGGAGAAAGTTCTTTTTTACTCAACGCACAATTAAACTCTGGAATTTGTTGCCAGAAGATGTGGTTAGTGCAGTTAGTATAGCTGTGTTTAAAAAAGGATTGGATAAGTTCTTGGAGGAGAAGTCCATTACCTGCTATTAATTAAGTTGACTTAGATAATAACCACCGTTATTACTAGAAATGGTAACATGGAATAGACTTAGTTTTTGGGTACTTGCCAGATTCTTATGGCCTGGATTGGCCACTGTTGGAAACAGGATGCTGGGCTTGATGGACCCTTGGTCTGACCCAGTATGGCATTTTCTTATGTTCTTATGATCTGACAATATACGCTCACTTAATTTAGCAGAATTTTTTTTTCATTTAAAAGTTTTAAACTTCACTATCTTATGAGTTATTTCTTTGTGAAGGAATTTGCGGACTCTTGCTCAAAACAATAATTGTAATATTGTCTTTATTGCTATTTTCTTCTGGAAGCTTTGCAGAGTTTGAAAGAGAATACACAAATTGCAAGAGGAAAGTGAAAATAATTAGGCTCAATTCACCCGAGATTATTTTTGACTTTTGGAGAAAGTAGTTAGGCCACTTGAATGCGGAAATGAAAGACAACGCACACACACACACACACACACACACACACACACACACACACACATATGGTGATACCTTTGAACCTTATATAATTTTATTTTATTAACTTTTTCAACTTCTGGAAAACAAACAGAGCCAAAAGCTTGACCAGACCTGTCAGAAAAGCAGAAACGTAGCAACCTTTCTTCGCTGCCGCGCCCCCCCCCCCCCCCCCCCCAATTCAGAATGTGCAGGAGAAGCAAGGACAAATACTCTGTCAACGCCTTCCACTTCACCCACAGACGTGCTTGTAAATCCCCATTATTCACCCAGAGACAGTATATACATGCCATTCTGTTGAGTAAACATACCACAAATATCCATTAAAAATTGTGAGAGCATGAAATAATAAAATCTTGTCCAACCACTGACTAGGATTGACTGAAATGTTATATTAGATATAACAACAATGGGCTTTATTCTTACTCCTCACTTCATCTGCCCTTCCAACCAAAATAGAAAATTAATTAGTCTTTGTTTACGCCACAGGAGGGTTTTAATTGAAAGCCGTGCCTTGCTTAAATGTTTGTTTGAACTTTATCCTGTTCACTATAGGATATGTTTGTTTGTTTAAAATCTTCAGTTTTGACTAAATGGATTTACAGTCCAACCACACTCTTAACCCTAAGTTAATGTATGAGGAAGATCCGACCAATGATCACCAGAAAGATAAACATGAGAAACACTCTGCTGTTTTCTGAGGTTCTTCATTATGTTTGCTTCATTTAAGCCCAGCCACTCATCAAGGAGCTCCTCCTCCTCACATTCCCAGGCAGTTACTCACTGCATTAATTTTTCTGAAGCCCTATTGGGCACAGCAGCCTGGTTACATATCTAGCCATAAGACATGTTATCTTCATAACCTATCCGGATCCTACGATTCTAAGCTTGCCCAATAAATCACCCGATCGATTAAACACAAAATACACCGCCACTAAGACAGTCAAATGTACCTATGCAAATCTGTGCTCACTGGCTATCTCCAGGAGTTGCAGGTGATTTGTATGATACCTCCTGGGTTGCAGATATATACTCATTTATTTTTTTTTAAATTTTACATAAGGTTTAATCCTCCCAGTTTGGCTGGAGTCCAAATTGTTTAATGTCCCCATAGGGTGGGATGGAATGGTAGCACTTTCAGTTTGAATTGGTGACTAAAAAGCTGGCTATAGACAGAGATAAGTGTCTGATTTTTAGAATGTAAACATGACATGCCAGTTTATGCTATGTACGGATTGTTTTTTAATTTATTTGGTATCTTTCATGTGGGTCTTTAACACAAAAAAAAAAAAGAATCAGTTCAATGAATCAATAAATGATTTCAACATCAGTGCTCCCGTCTGATATCTGCTTGAAGCCCACTGAGGGCCGGAGGCAGCGAAGTATCTTAGTAATAGCACGTTAAAATTCTGATACTGATTCTATTAGTAAATTAAGTTTTATTTTTTGCACATTAATATCTCTTTTGTTGTTTACATTTAAGGTGATATCTCCTCCATATCGTACGTACAGGCAGCATCCTCCATTCATGAGTCAGACCTTACATTTGATCCTAGCCAAAAAAGGAAAACAGCTGAGGAAAGATCATACTGATTCATTACAATTACAAACAAGAGAAAAACAGCAATAAGTCATGCATTGTGAGAACAACATACTAGGAGCTTAGTATGATGTGTCATAATAAAGGTAAGACCTCCTTCTCTTGCAAAATTGTCTAGTATCAGGCAAAGCTTCAAGTTGGTTTATATCATAGGGTGTAATAAAGGTGAAAACATGCTTGTCGAAATCTCTATGTAGTTCACATACCTTGTAAGTTTGCATAGGTATCATTAGGATACTAAGTAGTTCTGGTGGATTTTCTAGAACCCACTTGCAGTGTAGAATAAAATAAGCGTGTTATTGCATGGGACTTCTTTACAATTTCAAATACCATAGCACAGGCTTCATATAACTGTCCTTCAAATGTGTTTAGAATTTGTTTCAAACTTGCTTAAGGGACACTTACCCTTGCTAGCTTCTTATGTAAGAGGCCAAAGTGGAGTGAGTAGGGATGGAAGAGGATGTATTCAAGCAAGAATAGCAAGGGGTTGAAGGACAGAGGGGATAGAAGAGTGAAAAGCAATTGCTCTTAAACGAGCTACACCAGTGACGTCAGGGTGTGGCAGATGCCAAAAAAGGATGAACCACTGCACTGCAACCCTGCAATTCAGACTGTAAGTGCGCACTGGGTAATAAGGTCAGTCCCTGAAAACAGTGCTGAAAAAGATGGAGAACGGAAGCTCAAATATTACACACCAGAAGACACATTTTTATACATCCGTAAAAAGAAATGTGCAGCTACTTTATAATATATCAAATAAGCTTTCATATGATACATTTGTAATACAAATTCTTAATTATGAAATAGTTTCCTCCTCCTTTTCCTTTGGTACCAGGTTCCCCCGTAAAAGAGATGTTTATAGGTTCTTCGCATTTTATTGATTTCTTTGGATGTCTGAATTGCTCTACTCTTCTGAGTATTCAGTTACAGAAATGCACAGACTCACCATAGTTTGTATTAACGCTCAGCCCAAAATGCATGACTGCACTCTGCAGCAGCGTGCATGGCATCTTTTGCGCAGAGGAAAAGGACAGAAAGGCCAGGCCCCAAGGTCAGGAAAAATCTGCATTCTAAAGGCTCATTTGTTGCTTGCGCATGGGATCTGAAATCTGAGAATAAAGAGCAAGGCTATATGCTGACTGTGCTCGATTTCCTTTCTTGTAAGTCAGCCCTTACTAGGTACAGATAAGACAAAAACATAGCTTCTGCGCCAACTGTTTAGTTTGGACTGACTAATATTTTTGGCAGAGGCCTCCTTTTGGAACTGAATTCATCCTTCATAGTTTCAGCATTTCTATGTCAGCTCTCTTTTTAAGTCCTGCTTGCCTAGCTTATTTAACCTCCTCCTCGTTTCTTTACGCTTTGATTTGCATCTGAGTCAAGCTGCTGCTTCTTCTCAAGAGAGATGCTGGATTGCACAAAGCACTGTACCCTGAAGCAATCTGCTCAAACTGATGAATCAGCTTTAGGAAGAATACTAGTCTTCAGTGCCTGTCCTACTATGCATTGCCTAGTCCCCTCATAGATATGGTGAAACTGAAGAAAACCTGCGCGGCTATGCCAACCAGGATTCCATTGTCCTGGTTCTCAGTAAGGCTCCCTTAATTCTCATCTACATAGGAATCGCCAAGGCCATCCTGAACAGGGCACACTGAGTTCCACATTTAGGGTGAGTGGCATTGCCATCATTGCCTCATCTACAACACTATAATTTCAGCGCTCTAGGACCCTGCTACAGTTGATCACCCTGGGCCTTGCATTCTACTAAGGTCAGCCCTGGGGATCAAAACAGATAAATACATGCCCACATAAAGGAAAGATCAACTTCACACCATTTGATGGCGAGCTTAATTAAGTAGTTAAATTCCATATAAAACAGCTCTGCCAAAATAACTATAACATCCTTGTTAACCTGAAATGAGCACGTTCCAGCTCTGTGAAATTAAAATACAATGCAGAAAGTACTGATTTTATAACTTAAGCTAACAGGAAGAGTGGTGGCAGATGAGGGTTAGTGTAGATAAATAAAAGCTAATTAACACACTTAAGGCCTGATTTCAAAATAACGTATGCATATAAAACTCAGTTTTATGTGTGTAAATCAGCTTTTTAAAATTGACTTGGGGTGTGTGTGTATGAAAGTATGCACAGAAAGGATTCTGTACGTACTTTAACATGCAATGCAAAGAGATATTCTAGGGTGGAGAAACCATTTGCCTGCATACTTTTGATTTTCAAAAGCATGCCTCTAAATGCACACATACATTCCCTAGCAGGTATAAATTATTATAATTATTAAAAACATTTATTACCCGATCTCTCCACAGTTTGCTGTGGGGTGTTGCAGTTGGGTACTGCTGTGGAATAGTGGACCCTTGGGCCGACCTACCATGAGAGGTGGGGTAGGCCGGGAGGCGGAGCCAAGGCTCAAAGTGTTCACCAGGTGATTGCCCGGAAACCAGGGACCCCCCAGGAGGGACCCGTAGGGTTCTGGCTCCTTGGGACTTGGGTACTAGAGAGAGTCCAGCAATAGAGAACCAGGAAGTCCAAAGATAATAGAGTCTCTAAGTGAGCAGACGTGAGTAGGAGCAAGTAGAAACCTGGAGCGGGGTCCGCAGCCAGCAGGTGAAGGCAAGGCTGAAGCAGGAACAGAGACGAGCCGGGATCAAAGGCAGGCGGCAACAGAGCGTGGTCAAGGACGAACCGGGGTCGAGGCAGGCAGCAGGCAGAGCGTAGTCAGGAGCAAACCGGGGTCGAGGCAGGCAGCAGGCAGAGCGTAGTCAGGAACTCCAAGGTCAGCGGCAGGAACTCAGCAAGACGAAGCGCAACTCAGAACTACAAGACTGTAGTGAACCTCGTTGCAAGGCGATGATGGAACGTCCGGACGCCGGTTATATCTGTCTCAGAGCGTGACGTCATCAGCGCAGGCGGGGCTCGACTTCTGGGTTCTGGGCGCTCAAAGTGGCCGTACTCGCGCGCGCGCGAGGCCGCGGTGAGAGAGACAGGCAAATGGCGGATGCCACATGGAACTGAGCACGTCTTTGGGTCCTGGAGACCGCGGAGTGTGGCGTCCCCAGACGCGGAGGTAGGCGCTGGTCACGGGGAAGAGAGGGGAAGCGGTGCAGACCACAACAGTACCCCCCCTTTACGGCCCCTCTTGAGAGGCCCAAGCTTCTCGGGACTGGGGATCATAGCAGTGCTAGTGAAGACTGATTTTTTTTTTTTGCTTTTCTCTGTCTGATGCAGCACACTGAGCAGAGTGCAATGCACTCATGTTATCTATCTGCAGACAGACTGAAGAGAAGAGAAGCACAGCCTTGACAGCCTTCTCAATTCTCTAAATGTTTTTGGTTTTGTGTGTATGTAAAAGGAATCAGCCAGTAGTGCACACACATATACTGTGTGTGTGTGTGTGTGTGAGACACATTTTTGCACACAATCTGAGGGGTAGCTCTAGAAAGATAGAGATTAAGTTTGTGCCACTGACTACAAACTGTACTTGGCAAGTTGGCTCTGTACTTGTTAAGCATTGAAGTAAAATCAGTCTGTGAACTTGATTGAATGTGTGTGTGGCAGACACATTCATTTAGGGCCAGATTTTCAAACCTACGCGCGGGCGTAGATTTGTGCGCGCAACCCGTCACGCACAAATCTACGCCCGATTTTATAACATGTGCGTGCAGCCATGCGCATGTTATAAAATCCAGAGTCGGCGCGCAAGGGGGTGCACAATTGTGCAACTTGTGTGCGCCGAGCCGCGTAGCCTTCCTCCGTTCCCTCCGAGGCCGTTCCAAAATCGGAGCGGCCTCGGAGGGAGCTTTCCTTCCGCCTCCCCCACCTTCCCCTCCCTAACCCACCCCCCAGCCCTACCTAAACCCCCGCTTACCTTTAATTTTTAAGTTGCGCCTGCCTCCGGGCAGGCATAGGTTGCACGTGCCAGCGACGGCTGGCCCACGATCCCGGGCACAGTGGCAAATGGCCGCTGTGCATGGAGGCTCCAGCCCCGCCCTCGGACCGCCCCCAGACTGCCCCATCCCGCCCACTCCCCACCTCCTTTTTCAAGCCCCGGGACATACACTTGTCCCGGGGCTTGCGCGCGCCGCCGAGCCTATGCAAAATGGGCTCGGCGTGCGCAGGAGTTTTTTTAAAGGGTTACGCACGTATATTATGTGTGTAACCCTTTGAAAATCTACCCCTTAGTACTAGAGTGGTGGTACTGAATGCTGGTACAATATCAATAAAGTCTGTTCTGATACCAAATCCCCAGTAGCCACTTCAAATTCCATCGTGCCACTGCAAGGAAATAGGAGGGAATGGCAGAGGCAGAGGATTGTGTGTTGCTGCAGAGCCAGTCCAGCCTGTGACACATACAAGCAGTACTAGTAGCAGGGAGAAAAAATGGAGTTCTGCCCTTACATTTAAAAGAGACTTTTTTTTTTAGTATTAGAAAGTCAGGAATGGAAACTGGCTCAAGTCATAAGAAAATGAAACTGTGAGAGCATATACCACTGCTGCGTTTTCCTTTCCCTCTTATTTTGGAGCAGGGGCAAAAGATAGAAGAGCCATCCAAAGCTGATGTTAGCAGGGCAGGGGCATGGACAGGGGCAGCAGAAGTGCAACACCTAAAACCAGCAGCAAGCTCCTCCATAATTACTGCTTCTGAAGTAATGGAGGCAGTATTTTCAAGAATTGATTATGAGGAAGAATCATTTCTGGGATTCCCTAAATCAGAAGATACTGAACAGCTAATAGCCAAAGAAAATTTGGGAGCTCTAGTCAGTAGCATCTTAGCCTCCAGTGAAGAGGTAGGGGAGGAATACAATACTGATGATGTTGAGAGCAACCCCCCCAGGCTTATCAAGGCCGCGGCGTCTGATGTCAGGATTTGGGCGGAGTCAGCTCTGGCGGAAAACGGCCTAGAAAAGCACCCAAGTGGCGCGCGAGTGCCTAGGAGCAGGGCGTCCATGGGAGAGCTTGCAGCGGTGCCGCCCCAGCGGGGGCGCCGCCACACAGGCCCCAAACCAATCCTCTGGAAGCGGGAGCAGGACCGGGAGCCCGACGGTAAGGGCCTGGCCGCAGTGCTCGCGGCCAGAACCGCAACACTAGGCCTGTTTAAATCTCACCAGCTTCAAATCCTCCTCATCTATGCCCTGCCTGATCTCCTGGACACAGATGCCTCCCCCATAGTAGAAATCATAGCCAAACATATTAACCTAGACGCCCCTGCTATGATCTTAGGGGACTTCAACCTCCACGTCAATTCAATCCCTCTCTCTACTAACTGCAAAGCATTCCTCACCTCCCTCAAGGCTATGGGCTTCAAACAAATTATCAACAAGCCCACCCATAAAGCAGGTCATACCCTAGACCTCATCTTCATAAACTCCAGCTTCTCACCTTCAGTCCCCCCGGAATGCACACCAGTTCCTTGGTCTGACCATTCATTGATCTCTATCACCCTCACGAGAAAGGAAAATCTCAACGCTCACCCCACTCAATCTACATTTCACTACAGGAGATCTTGCTCCCTGGAGGTCCTCAGTGAGCACCTAACAAAGGAACTTCTCAACTTAGACGTCTCAAACCCCAACTTGGCTCTCCTCTCATGGCACAGTATCACAGAATCAATAGCGAACAAAGTATGCCCTCTTGCAGCCAAAAAAATCATTCAGACACCTAACAGGAAACAACCATGGTTCTTCAATGAACTCAGAAACTTAAACAAAACCTCAGACAGAGAGAGAACAAATGGCGTAAGTCCCCATGCCCAAGCACACTAGCCGCCTACAAATCAACCCTACACTTTTACAGAAACGCCACTCTTCGAGCTAAAAAAGATTTCTACGCTCACAGAATCCACGACCTCGTCTTTGACCCTAAGGCTCTATTCTCCTATGTATCGGATCTCACAAAAACCACCACCCTGTCCATCCCAGATGAACAGGCACAATCAAAGGCAAACGAACTGGCAATCTTTTTCCAGAGCAAAATATCTAACCTTTTAACACTCCTGCCCCCCAACTCTACCTCTACTCCCAATTCCATCTCTCCCTCCTCAAACACCAGAACATTACTGGAATCATTTGAACCTACTTCCGCTCTAGAGATAGAATCTTTAATAAAGAAAATGAAATCCTCATACCACCCCCTCGACCAAATCCCAACTAAACTACTCTTATCGGTGCCAGACACCATTTCTAAGTACCTAGTGGATATCATAAACTGCTCACTATCTCAAGGAATCTTCCCGGACATCCTAAAAATCACCACCCTCAAACCCCTTCTCAAGAAACCAAACCTAGACCCTAAGGAACCCAACAACTTCCACCCCATCTCCAACCTGCCTTTTGTGGCTAAGATTATGGAAAAACTAGTCAATATCCAATTATCAGACTACCTGGAAGACCACAACATTCTCCACCCAACGCAATATGGGGTAGATTTTCAAACAAGGCGCGTTGGCGTACTTTTGTTGGCGCTCCAGACGCCAACAAAAGTATGCGGGATTTTAGTAGATACGCGCGGAGCCGTGCGTATCCGCTAAAATCCTGGATCGGTGCGCGCAAGGCTATCAATTACGTATAGCCGGCACGCGCCGAGCCGCGCAGCCTACCCCCGTTCCCTCCAAGGCCGCTCCGATTTCGGAGCGGCCTCGGAGGGAATCCTCTAACGCCCTCCCCTCACCTTCCCCTCCCTTCCTCTACCTAACCCACCCCCCCGGCCCTGTCTAAACCCCCCCTTACCTTTGTCGGGGGATTTACGCCTCCCGGAGGGAGACGTAAATCCCCGCATGCCAGCAGGCCGCTAGCGCGCCGGGACGCGACCTGGGGGCGGGTACGGAGGGTGCGGCCACGCCCCCGGACCGCCCCGGGCCGTAACCACGCCCCCGGACCCGCCCCCAAAACGCTGCCGACACGCCCCCTAAACGCCGCGACGACCGGGCCCACCCCCGACACGCCCCCCTCGGAGAACCCCGGGACTTACGCGAGTCCCGGGGTCTGCGCGCGCCGGTGAGCCTATGTAAAATAGGCTCACCGGCGCGCAGGGCCCTGCTCGCCTAAATCCGCCCGGATTTGGGCGGATTTAGGCAATCAGGGCTCTTAAAATCCACCCCTATGGATTCTGCAAATCACTAAGCATCGAAACCCTCCTCATCTCCCTTACAGATCACCTCATCATGGGTCTGGACTCTGGACACTCCTACCTTCTAGTGCTTCTTGACATCTCGGCCGCATTCAACACGGTGAATCACTCCATTCTCCTTAAATGACTTTCAGACATCGGGATAACAGGTACAGCCTTCAAATGGTTCGACTCCTTTCTCAGTAACAGAGGCTACAAAGTAAAGATCAATAACAAGGAATCTCCTCTCATCAACTCCTCAAGAGGAGTACCACAGGGCTCCTCTCTGTCTCCCACACTCTTCAACATATACCTTCTTCCCCTCTGCCAGTTTCTCACAAATCTAAAACTTAAACACTATCTCTATGCCGACGACGTACAAATCCTGATCCCAATAATCGAATCCCTCTCAAAAACACTTAAGCTCTGGGACAACTGTCTCCAAGATATCAACTACCTCCTCATTAACCTAAATCTGGTTTTAAACACGTCTAAGACAGAAATGCTCCTTATATCTCCCAACCACAATGATAACCTTCAATCGACCACACCAACACCCTGGCCAGCCAAGCAAGAGACCTCAGAGTTATGAGTATTAGGGGTGTGCATTCGGATTGACCGCATTAGTAAAACGCAACTCATATTTTTTTTTTACTTAAAAAATTGATTCGACATAAACGATCGGATTTCCCACATATCGAACATAGATATGTTCGATATGTGGGAAATCGCGATTGTTGAGCCAAAATAAAAATATAAACCCCCTCACCCTCCTTAATCCCCCCCCCCCCGACTTACCACAACTCCCTGGTGATGGAGCGAGGAGTGAGGACGCCATTTCTGCAATCCTTGGCGAGAAGCATGTGACGTCGGCGGCACGTCGAGTGACGCCGGCGTCACGTGATTCCCGGCTCGTTCGCGCCGGACGGCTCGTTCGGCCCAAAAAGAACTTTTGGCCAGCTTGGGGGGGCCTCCTGACCCCCCCAAGCTGGCCAAAAGTTCTTTTTGGGCCGAACGAGCCGTCCGGCGCGAACGAGCCGGGAATCACGTGGCGCCGCGTCACTCAGACGCGACGTCACGTGATTCCCGGCAAGTTCGCGCCGGACGGCTCGTTCGGCCCAAAAAGAACTTTTGGCCAGCTTGAGGGGGTCAGGAGGCCCCCCCAAGCTGGCCAAAAGTTCTTTTTGGGCCGAACGAGCCGTCCGGCGCGAACTTGCCGGGAATCACGTGACGTCGCGTCTGAGTGACACGGCGCCACGTGATTCCCGGCTCGTTCGCGCCGGACGGCTCGTTCGGCCCAAAAAGAACTTTTGGCCAGCTTGGGGGGGTCAGGAGGCCCCCCCAAGCTGGCCAAAAGTTCTTTTTGGGCCGAACGAGCCGTCCGGCGCGAACGAGCCGGGAATCACGTGACGCCGCGTCACTCGACGTGCCACCGACGTCACATGCTTCTCGCCAAGGATTGCAGAAATGACGTCCTCACTCCTCGCTCGATCACCAGGGAGTTGTGGTAAGTCTGGGGGGGGGGATTAAGGAGGGTGAGGGGGTTTAATTTTTTTTTTTGCACATATGTACATATACCCAACTCATTGGATTTTTTTTATGTCCATATTGGCCGCAAGTGGGACCCCCTTTCGGACATAAAAAATATGAACATAAAATTTTGCTCTGCACATCCCTAATGAGTATAATTGATAACCAGTTAAATCTAAAAAAGTTCATCAACAACACAACCAAAGACTGCTTCTTCAAACTTTCAGGACTTCAGATCTGTACTCCAGGCCATTATATTTTCCAAATTAGACTACTGCAATTCCATTCTACTAGACCTTCCCGCCTCCTCCACCAAACCACTTCAGATGCTTCAAAACTCAGCCGCTAGAATCTTAACAAATTCCAACAGAAAAGACCACATCACAGCCATCCTAAAAAATCTGCACTGGCTCCCTGTAAGCTTTAGAATCTTACACAAGTGTCACCATCATCCACAAATCCATTTACAACCGGACCCCTATCGATATCCACTACCCACTCACTCTGCACACCTCTTCCAGACCCATCAGCGAAGCTTACAAGGGCTCGCTACACCCTCCCCCATCCAAATCTACACTCCACTCATCCACCAAAGAACGAGCCTTCTCGACAGCGGCACCAACCATCTGGAATGCTAAGCCCCCTAACCTTAGACAAGAACCCTGTCTACCAACGTTCAGAAAAAAACTCAAGACTTGGCTATTTCTACAAGCCTTCCCTTAATCAGGGACCTCCCCAGCTATAGTAACATTCCAAGGCCCTCTAGTCGATGCACCCCAATTCCGATATTGTACATGACTTGATATTGTTTAATTCTGAGTTACCTCTGCCTCTGGCTCCTCTTCTTCCCAGTTCAAGTACCCCTGTTTTATTGTAACTTTTCGCTATCTTTGTTTATGTTAACGTTATTTCCCCCTTGTTCCTTGTAAACCGATATGATATAATCTGTATCATGAATGTCAGTATAAAAAAGCACTAAATAAAATAAATAAATGTGTGACACACTGAATATATGACAGTCACAAAGCTAATCCCACCCCCACTCCTGACCCTCAGTAATGGGTATAAAGCAGAACTAGAACATTCCCATTACAACTCACCATACAAAAAGATATTCTGGGGTTATCTCATTAATAACAACACAAACTCCCTCTACTACCAGGCACAATAGCACTACTTATAAAAAGACAGCAGTTCACCACCAATGCATGCCCTATTGAGAAAACACAACAAATAAGGTGAGGTATTTTTTAGGGATGTGAATCGTTTTCCATATCGTCTTAACGATAGAAATCGTGTGGCAGGGCAAGAAAATCGTCTTAGGCACGATTTTTTAGTTAAAAAATCGTTAAAAATCGTTTTTTCCGATTAGTGCGCACTAACTGGGAGTTAGTGCGCACTAACTGAAAATGATACAATTTGACACTTTTCAGGTCAGTTAAGGTCAGTTTAGGAATGAATATGTATTCCTATTGGCTGCCCTCTTATTTATTCATGTTACCAAGTTTCCTACTGACAGTATATGGGGGATGGGAAATGGAAACAGTTGGTAGCTTGACAAAACAAGTAATGTGATCAGTCAATGTGACTAGAACTTGTGCCCTAACCCTGATACCAGGGGTATTGTGATCTTCCTGCACACAGTGCCCTATCCCTATTAATACCAGGAGTGTTGTGATCTTCCTGCACACAGTGCCCTATCCCTAATACCAGGGGTGTTGTGATCTTCCTGCACACAGTGCCCTATTCCTGATACTGGGGGTGTTGTGATCTTCCTGCACACAGTGCCCTATTCCTGATACCGGGGGTGTTGTGATCTTCTTGCACACATCCCGATATCAGGGATAGGGCACTGCATGCAGGAAGATCACAACACTCCTGGTATTAATAGGGATAGGGCACTGCATGCAGGAAGATCACAACACTCCTGGTATTAATAGGGATAGGGCACTGCATGCAGGAAGATCACAACACCCCTGGTATCAGGGATAGGGCACTGTGTGCAGGAAGATCACAATACCCCGGAGGAGTGAGGGTCAGGCAGCTCCCCCCTGTCTGTGAAGCCAGCCTCTCACTAGTAATGCAGGGAGGGAGCTGTCTCAGACTTCACCATCCTCCCCCCCCCCCCCCCTTACCCACACACCATTCACTAGCTGGGACATGGGGGAAGTCAGGAGTGAGGGTCAGGCAGCTCCCCCCTGTCTGTGAAGCCAGCCTCTCACTAGTAATGCAGGGAGGGAGCTGTCTCAGACTTCACCATCCACCCCACCCCCCCCCCCTCACCCACACACCATTCACTAGCTGGGACATGGGGGAAGTCAGGAGTGAGGGACAGGCAGCTCCCCCCTGTCTGTGAAGCCAGCCTCTCACTAGTAATGCAGGGAGGGAGCTGTCTCAGACTTCACCATCCCCCCCCCCCCCCCTCACCCACACACCATTCACTAGCTGGGACATGGGGGAAGTCAGGAGTGAGGGTCAGGCAGCTCCCCCCTGTCTGTGAAGCCAGCCTCTCACTAGTAATGCAGGGAGGGAGCTGTCTCAGACTTCACCATCCTCCCCCCCCCCCTCACCCACACACCATTCACTAGCTGGGACATGGGGGAAGTCAGGAGTGAGGGTCAGGCAGCTCCCCCCTGTCTGTGAAGCCAGCCTCTCACTAGTAATGCAGGGAGGGAGCTGTCTCAGACTTCACCATCCTCCCCCCCCCCCTCACCCACACACCATTCACTAGCTGGGACATGGGGGAAGTCAGGAGTGAGGGTCAGGCAGCTCCCCCCTGTCTGTGAAGCCAGCCTCTCACTAGTAATGCAGGGAGGGAGCTGTCTCAGACTGGTATCAGGGTTAGGGCACTGTGTGCAGGAAGATCACAACACTCCTGGTATTAATAGGGATAGGGCACTGTAAGAGATGACTGTAGTAGATTGAATAAAGATCTGATGTTTCTGCTCTCCTCACACCAAACAAAAACAACACACAAGCAGAGAAGCCCTTCTTACAAAGCTGAGCTAGTGAGTTAAGTAGGAGGAAAAGTAAACATACTGGTGCCAGTGTGGCTACTTAAAAAATACACTTACCAACAATCAATTACATATATTTGAACTGTGTACAGTTCCAGCCAGGACCACCTTTCTAAAATGCACAGTGATTGGCAAATTCAACATGCACTAGCATTTCAGGTGCCTGCTAACAAAAATAATAAACAAACAAGTTCTAGTCACGTGAGTGCTGATCATTACATTACTTTTTTTGTCAAGCTTCCAACTGTTTCCATTTCACATCCCCCCAACCATATTGGTAACATCAATAGATAAGAGCACAGCCAGCCAATAGGAATACATACATACATATTCATTCCTAAGTGACCTTTACTGACCTGGGAAGTGTGAACACTTTGTTTCATTTTCTGTTGGTGTTCGTTAGTTTCCAGTTCCATTTCCCATCCCCCCAACCATCACCTCAGTGGTAACCTTGGTAATATCAATAGATAAGAGGGCAGCCAGCCAATAGGAACACATATTCATTCCTAACTGACCTTCAGTGACCTGGAAAGTGTTTATTTGTATCATTTTCAGTTAGTGCGCACTAAATCGAGTTAGTGCGCACTAACGGGGAGTTAGTGCGCACTAACTCGAGTTAGTGCGCACTAACACGATTTAACGATTTTTAACGATAAATCGTTAGAATTTCTATTGTATCGTGTTCTATAACGATTTAAGACGATATAAACATTATCGGACGATAATTTTAATCGTTGAAAAACGATTCACATCCCTAGTATTTTTACTAGCCTACATTCTTGTTAAATACCTCACCTTGGTCATACACACAAGATTAACCTTCACCAAGTACAGAAAGATCACAAATTACAAATATGGAGCCAGAAACTGGAATGGAAAGCCAAAAAAGCCACTCTGCATGCAGTGCAAACCTGCAGAAATGGAAACAGAAATATGGCACTTAACATAGTACCAGGATCTGCAATAATGCACACAAACTAATCCACACAAAGTCACACCTGTATTATGGAATGCACTCAAATGGAACAACCCTACCTATAAAAAGGCAACACTACAAATATTAAACCAGGCCCTAAACACCAATACACTTCCAATTAGGAAGACAGAAAAAGCCAAGCTTCAAAACAGCTGATGAACAGAACATCTAACAATTAAAAACTCTTAAAAATTATTTAAAATTCTGTAAACACCAATAAAATATTTCAAAACAGCAGACACATCACAATATACCCAATAATTAAAATGACAGTCAATCGGGAAAAATTAACTTTAAAAGCCACCTTTACATATCCTCTCCAGCAGTTCTCCTACTCCTTTCCCTTAGAGACCACACCAGATGTTGGAATCTGTGGGAGGGAGCACTAGGGAGTTCTACCGATTCTGGGGGGATGTGTGCCCATGGATCACGATCTGACTGCAGAGGGGAGCTCCACATCCGCGGCAGGCAAGATGTGTCCCAGCATGGGAGGAACAGGCTGACCACTGCCTTAACCTCTGTTGAACCTGCTCGCACTGGTAGAGACCCAACAATGCAATGCTGGTCTCTGGGGTAGCCCTCCAGCAACTCGATAGCCCTTTCGGATTTGCCACTGGGTAGTGGCAGATGCGGCAGGACGGACAGAGGTCAAGGACAGGTGATGGTACTGGAACCTGGAACAAGACGAGACCTCAGCCTTAGACTAGGCTGACGGCTTGAAGAAGATGAGGAAGCTCAGAGTCTCAGTTGAAATGAAGACACGTGGAGCTTGGGACTCAGACGAGATGAGGACGTTTGAAGACTCAGATGAGACAAGGACACTTGGTACTTGGGAGCTCAGAAGAGACAAAGACATGAGGTGACTTGGAACTCAGACGTGACGAGAACGTGGGGTGGCTTGGAACTCAGGCGCAAGACGCTCAGACATAGGTGACGATCAGAAGTTGATTCTGGAGAGTCAGGCGAAGATTCCAGATACTCCGATGAAAATGTGGAATTGGGGAAGACTCAGACGAGGATAAGGACTCAGGATACTCAGATGAAGACAGAGGCTTAGGAACTAGGAGGAATCCAGGCAGTGCTTGAAGACAGATCTGCTGGAAGAGGGCTCCAGCCACCAAACTCAGACACCAGATAGAAATGAATTTACTCTCAGGAAGTTCAGCTGAAGATGAGGTCTGGGGCGAACGAGTTGAACCCGTAACTTAAGGAATGACGGTACTTCAGGATCGGAACCTGACAAAGGACATCAGAAGTGAGACATGGAACATCAGGTTTGGAATGTAGGACATCGGCTATGAATGGACACTGGTACCTCAGGACATCAGGACATCTATGGCATCTGGACATCAGGGGACTTCTAGAGAAGAGGACCACAGGGATGACCAGAACATGACAGACGAAGATATCAGAAGGCTGAAACATCTGGACATCCAAAGACAACGGGACATCAGAACATCCAGAGATAGGGAGATGTCAGGACACCTGAAGACAAGAAGACATCTGGAGACATGGTGACATCAGGACATCTGAAGACATGGAGACATCAGGACATCTGAAAACAAGAGGCCGGGATCCGACAAGAAACCAGGACATGGAATGAAGATGACGACGGAGGTTCAAGAACCATAGACAAAGACAAGGAGGACCAACGAAGAACAGAGTGCCTTGAAGAAGTGAAGAGGGTTCACGGAGGACTCCTGGAGTGAAGAGCTGGAACTAAAGATCCAGGAGAGGTCTGACTCCATGACCAACTCCTTGCGAAGGCGATGACTGACTGAAGGCTGAGCCCTTTTGAAGGGCTGAAGAGGAAACGCCTTGATGACATCATGAGGAGGAGCCAGAAGAACTGGCCATTTAAATCCCGTGGAGAGGCTCGGCCCCGCATCTAAGGAGGAAGGCGGGACTTCGGACAGCAGCCATGCAGAGAAGAGGAAGGAGCAAGCCTGAGGCATTGGGGGTGGCTCCTGCTGTGAAGAAGAACTGAAGATTGATGGTGGCTTCCAGGCCGCGTGGAGGAGCTCTGGAGCAGCCCCCAGGCGCGAAGAATCCGAGGAGTGGGGGGCAGCCTGCAGGCCGCAGAAGAGGAATGTTGGCAGTGGCCTAGCTATGAAGAGCCGGAGTAGGTGGCACCCAGGCCACGGGAGGAGCAGCGGAGTCAGCGGTGGACTCCAGGCCACGAAAAGGAGCATCGAGGGCGGCCTCCTGACCGCAGAAGAGGTGGTGCTGGCAGCGGCCTCCAGGCCATGGAGAATGAAGGCGGTGGCGATGGCCTAGATATGAAGAGGAGCGTCAGTACGGCTGGCCCGCCGCATGAAGAGTGACTATGTCGGCAGCAATGGTGGCGACCTCCAGGCCGCATAAGGACCCAGATGGCGGCGGCTCCCTGCCGCGGGGAAACGGCGGACTGACGGCGGCCTTCAAGCCGCAGAGGAGTGGCGGTTGGCGGCAATGGCTCCAGCGATGTCGGGAGGCTGGCAGAAGAAAGAAAGGTAAGGGGCTACTTGTGAGCTAGTCTCACAAGCAGAATCGCAGCACCAGAAGCAGCAGTAGTTGCTGAAGCTGTCTTTACGGTTCTCTTCTTTAGAGACTACAACCAATCTCTTCTCTCTCTCTCTCACACACACACACACACACACATATCAGTCACACCCTCAGGACCAGTTTCTGTCTCTCACACACCAATCATCTCCCTGACCAGTCTCTCTCTCTCACACTAACACACACAGATACACATATACCATTCATCTCCCTAATCAGTCTTTCTTACACATACACACATCATCCCAATGACCAGTCTCTCTCAATCACACAATACTCTCGCTCTCTTATTTACACACAAGCTCTCAAGCACACACGTTCTCTCTATCTCATTTATAAACTAGCTCAATCACACACATGCCCCCTCTCTCTCTCACAGCTACAGCCAGTCAGAAACATGCTCCATCTCTCTCTTGCACACACACACAGAAGCACCCTCCCTCGCTCACATTGACACACACAAGCACAATTGATTGCCACATATAGTGAACTTCATTGGAGATACAATTTGCTGAAACTGTCACCAGAAGTCGCTTCCATAAATGTTTATTGAAAAATTGCAAAATTAGAATCCATCGATTCTTGACAAGCCCCTGATGCAGCTGTTGTGCGAAACTCAGCCAGAGTTGGGCTCTTTTAACCGCGTCAATATTGTGTGAATAAAATATCTCCAATCTAAGGCGACGGGTCTGTTTTGCTCGTTTTGCCTCACATACACACCACACTCACACACAAAAACACCCTCCCTGTCTCACATACACACCACACACACACAAAAGCACCCTCCTTGTCTCTTATACACACCTCACATACTCACAAAAGGACCCTCCGTCTCACATACACATCTCACACACATACAAAAGCCCCCTCCCTGTCTCACATACACACCACACACACACACAAAAGCACCCTTCCAATCTCAAATACATACATGTACGTACACATATACACATACACCGGCCCCCAGCTGAACAGCTTGTCATTGGCCCTGCCGGCCTGGTCTCGGGTGGCAGCGGGCAGCAGCTCAGATGTTTGGCCCTGCTGGCCTGGTCTCAGGCAGCAGTGGCCAGCAGCTCCGATCTTCAGCCCCACCAGCCTGGACTCTGGTGGTGGCCAGCAGCTCCGATCATCGGATCTTTGGCCCCGCCGGCTGTGGATAGCATGCGACACACCAGTTGTGAATCGCTGTTCTGCAGTATGAGCAGAGAAGTAATAGAGAAGAAATACCTTCAGGACCTTACTGGTTCTAAACAAAGTATAAATACTGAAACTATTGAGCCTTCACATTAAGTGGAGTAGGAAAGAAGAAAATTCTTTTCTGAGACAGTTATATAATCATAGGCTCACTTTAGGTGATAGCAAGTGCGCTTTAGATACTGACATTCCTCAGTATACAGCTTTATTGGCTATTCAAAACACACTAGTTATTAGGCCACAACCAGTTTGTATTCTGACTGATTTATCTTATTGAGTCATTGTGTAAGAATTTGTTTTGCTTTAAGTCCATTTTTTCATGCAAATTAAGGATGCAGGATTGGGTGCCTCTATGGCCCCTATTTTGAGGATCTTATTTGTTTGACACTGATTTTTTTCCCCCAAGATATTTTCCATTGGCATCGATACATAAATTACATTATTTTGTGTGGAGACCTGGATTAACTCATTGGATTGTAAAATTTACCATGGTTTATCATAAGCATCAAATTTCTTTTTTGGATATACTGTTGTGCCGGAGGTGGACCCTTGGGCTGAGGTGGGGTTGACGCAACCCATAGGTAGGGACCTACGGGTCCCCACCATCGGCAGGTGGAGTGGGCTGATGGACAGAGGCCAGCTGGAGCTTCACCACTACCAGCCCTCGTTCCCCGCAGGTTGAGCCTTTGGGTGCTGGGCCAGCTGGACTTAGGTGGGCCTCTGTGTAGAGTCGATGTGGAGATCGGTTCGGGCCAGAACAGCAGGTGAAAGATGGTATTGTCTTATGCTGGACGATGTAGGATACTGGAAACTCAGGCGACAATGGAACGGAAGCAGACAGGGGGCGCTCGAGCAAAAGCAGGCCGAAGTCTGAATGAATCAAGTCCAAGCGATAAGCTTAAGAGGCATTAAGGTACAGGCTTGAGTCAGGGCTGGAGGCAATCTGCAGATGGTGCAAGCATGGCAGAGGTCTGAACACGTAGGTCAATGAGTAGACAGATGAGGCAAGGCCTGGATCCGAAGATAGGCAGTAGTGTAGTCAGGCGAAGCAGAGGTCTGGGTCTGGAGGTAGGCAGTAGCGTAGTCAGGCGAAGTGGAGGTCTGGGTCTGGAGATAGGCTGTAGCGTAGTCAGGCGAAGCAGAGGTCCGGGCTTGGAGAGAGTCAATGGCGTGGTCAGGCGAAGCAGAGTCAAAGTCCATGTAGGCAATCCGTAGAAAGCAGCAAGGCAGGAACATAGGAACAAGGAGACAGGAACCAGGACAAAGAGGAGCAGGAGCTTAGAAACAAATCTCTTAAGAGGCAATGAGTACTCGACTAGCGAGGGGACCTGTAGCAAAGGCAAAGCTAGGGAGCGGAGCCTGCGCTTAAATACAGTAGCTCTGTTGACATCATCATCCGTTTACAGAGCTGAGACTATCTCACGTGAATGACATATTTGGTGAGTCACTTCCATTGATGTCCTCAGTTCGACTTCTAACATTTAAATGAGACCCGCTGTGGTAAGTCATTTTCAATGTGACTAGCATGGAGATGAATTTGCATTCTTGATGTTCTTCAATGTACGTCAGTACCCTGAAGCAGAGTCAACCCTGGGACTAAATCAACATTAGATATTTAAGTTTTTCAACCTCTGTGAATTTCAAGACTGGACTCATTGTCTTTCGAGGCGTTTAAGTGAGAATCTTTGGTAATGAGTTTTCTGCACAGACAAGTTTTTCTATTTTTGCTTAAAATGTTTTATCACTTGGAAAAAAATGCTTTCACAAAAAAAAAAAAAATGCACTTGCTATCACCTAAATTGAGCCTATGATTCTTTAACGGGTTTGGAGGGGAATGCTCTTCTTTCCTACTCCACCATAATATGAAGGCTTTACATGTTCAAGAAGTTGTCATTTTATGATTTAATAAAATAAATAATACATTTCTCATAGTTGATTTAAGGCATCCTTGTAGAACGGTTTTACTAGTTTCACCCTTTTAACCACATCATTCATCCTGCTTGATGCCAATAGGATCACTACCTACAGAATCAGTGTTACTATTTCATAGCTATTCCAACAAAGAAATCACACAATATTTTTATATGGTAAAATATCGGAATTCAACCACAAAAACCATTCTTCAAAGGAATGCTGATTTAATCCCAAAATAAGTAAAGTAATACATGTTTTACTGGAGCCCTAAACACAAGAATGCCCTGCAGCAGTGAAAATTCAACACCTAGATAAATAACAGTTTTCTTAGCTCCAGAAAATGCTTCCAGTATGTCATGGATTATTAACTGTAATGAATTGCTTTATAATTGACAGTGGCACCTGAAATACAGAATGTACAGCTGCAGGCATGTATTCTTCAAATAAACATTTCAGGTTGTGACAAACTATTGTGAACTGGACAACCCTCCCCCATCCACTTCTCTCTCATCCTCTTCCCACAACTCCAACTACAGCAATATCCCCTTTTCTGTTTCTTTCCATCACCTCTCAACACTAGATTGGCAGGTTAGGGTGGTATGCAAACTTTCTCTCTGCCTTCCCAGACCTGAAGCCAATACTGCTCAGACATTCTCTCTCCCTCACCTTCCTCTACCTGGGGCTGAAGGTTCTGAGGGGATAATCTCCCTCCCTTACTCTGATTTCCTGAAAGTAGTGAGGAGGACTCCCCCCACCCCATCATGAAATATCCATCTCCAATGTGGTCTTAAGGCCAAAATGTTTGCCCATCCCTTTTCTATAACTTCAAATAATTTCCATGGCAACTCAGTGTTTCCTGAATGGTCAAAACTCCTTGTTTTCCTGTACATTCAAAAGTCATGGTCTCTAGACAAGGTATAGTTAGAGATGTGAGTCGGCCGAACCTTTTGAATCAGGCTTCGTTATCGGACCGCCGCAGGAAATTTCGTTTTCCCGTGGTTAGGGCAGATTTTATTTTGTCTGCCCCCCGAAATGATGCCCAAAACCTGCCCCAACCCTTCAGATTAAAAAAAAAAACCAACAACCCCCCCCCCCCACAAACCCACCCCAACCCTTCAAATTTAATTAATTGCAACCCCCACCCTCCTGACACCCAAGACTTTTTTAAAGATGGCCCGGCGCCATCTTAAAAAATGGCGCGGGCCATCCATTGCTCCTACCATTTGACAGAGGCTGGTCAATGGCACCGATAGCCCCTGTCACACAGTAAGGGCAAAGGGCCATTGGCGCCATTTTGATTAGTGGCAGCCGATGGCTCGAGAGGGGGAGATCGCTCCCAGGACCCACTGGACTACCAGGGACTTTCGGTAAGTCTTGGGGGGGGGGGGGTCGGGCAAGTCTTGGGGGGTCAGGAGGATGGGGGTTGCAATTAATTAAATTTGAAGGGTTGGGTTTGGGGTTTGGTTTTTTTTAAGGAGCCCTTTCTCCCCTCCCCAAAAATGATAAGAAAACCACACGAAATTTCATGGGTTTTCTTATCGTTTCGGCATCCCCCCCCCCCCCCCCCCCCCCCCCCCCGAAACATGACGAAATAGGAAATATCTCTTTATTTCCTATTTTGTCGCAAAACGAATGCACATCCCTAGGTATAGTAACCTAGTAAATGACAGCAGAAAAAGACCAAATTGGCACATCTAGTCTGCCCAGTTCAGATTCTTCCACTTGGGATAGATGAGCATATAAATTTCCATATGTAACCCAACACCACTCCCCCATCCACCATCTAGTCTTTTACCAGAAACCCTAACCATTTTCCCAACACTATCCTTCATATCCATCCCAGAATATGTTAAAGTATTCTGGAATGGATTACCTCTAGAGGCAGAACCACTCGGACCTTGCTGTCTTCCTCTATGATTCTTACAAGACCAACACTAAATCCAACAACTTAGTCCTCTTTCCATGTTTCTAATAATCCACATATTCACCAAAACATCCAGTCTCCCCATGCTCACTAAAAGCTTGGGTTTTTTACTTTAAGCATGGTCACTCCATGCAGTTAACACCAATGCCTTCCTTGGAAGCTCAATGCAGCCATTTCACTGTTGTTAGGGTCATAGGGCAGGGTCTGCTTGTGAACAATCTCCACAAGTGAATTGGTGGTGTGCAGCCCAAAAAAAAATAAATTATTTTTTAATTGTGTTCTTTAAAATTTAGTTCACACTAATTTGATTAATGAGCACTAAATCAAAACAAAACAAACAAAAAATAAAAGCACCCCTTTACTACTACTACTACTGGGGGTCTTTGTGACAACTCAGCCTGTAGCTGTATCAAAATACAAACCATATGGTATACTATCAATGACTGTGCTGCTAAGGTCAGCACCAGATTACAAGAAGCGCATGTGACTGCCTACAGAGGGCACCATCACATAGCTTGGTGATATCTAGTGCCAAAGGAATTGCAGGAGGCACCTTACTGTCCCCTACTGAATTTTGTTCTTTTATTTCCTTAGTTCCACTAGTTCCTATTAGTTTCTATAAATCCTGAATGTGAAGGAGGGTAAATAAAAGTCAGATACCTGATCCAAGGACAATGTGTTCTTTTTGAGCCAAGGACAGAAGAAATTTATCATCCTGTGTTAAGCATTGTTTTTCAACTTAACAATGCTTTGAGTTGCTTATTATTGTAAACAACTGTCAGAAAAGCATAATTCGAAAGGTAACACCTTTCTCAGGAGACAGAATGACCTCCATGATATTCTCACTCTCCCACGGTCTTGAAGAGTTTTAAAAACATTTGTTTCTTGCATGGAAATTAAAAGCATAGCCATTCAATCCATCAGATCAAATTGTGATAATGGATTGAATTTTTTTTTTTATGCTTTCCAACATATGGAATGTTGGAAAGAATCACACAAAAGGGATTTAGGTCTGTCCATCTGTCCTCATGACAGAAGGCATGGAAATCTGCCATATTTGGCATGCAGGGAAAAAAAAAAGAAATATCTTAGAAGTGGCTAAAAACCAGAAAAACTCTCCCAATAAATCCTCATTGCTGTCTAAGGAATACATTTAGTGGCGGTGGAATCTTAGCCCCTCCCCCCCCCCCAGCAGCTAGGCTCAGAGCAAGAAAAGCACACAGGGGGAAAAATAGTAATCACACATAAGCCACACATACACACCTCCACATACACCCACTCCATACACTAACCCCTTACAGATAAACATGTGCCCACAAAAACACATCCACATGTAGAAATACCTACATATAACTCTCACATACACATCCTCATACCTCTCCCCTTCTATATACAAACACACATATCCCCCACATTAATAAACACCCATTCACACTCACTCTCATCCAACCCTTCTCCACATATCACTCAACCCACACCAAACATCCACATATACAACCCCCTCCCAGAGTAGCACAGTAAAGTAAAAGACAGCAGATAAAACCCAAACATGTCCATCCAGTCTGCCTAGCAAGTTAGTCCTCAACAACACCCCTAACATCTCCACATACACCAATACACACCCCCACCCCACACACATCGCTATATGTCCCCTACTCCCATACACTGCCTGTTGCGACCGTCGCTGCCCGACGTCTCCACTACGCCCACCTTACCTCTTTGGCGACTCCCTCTTTGCTTGATGGAGGTTTGGCCGCCGTGGCATCATCTTGCCATCCTCCTCCGGCGTTCCCGGACCGGCTAGACACTGCACTCCGCCATGTTTCCCAGAAGCCTAAGGGTGCGCGCACGGTGCGGTCCCGACTCAAGTACCAGCAGTGGCGCGAACCTCAGGGGCGTCCCCCTGAGATGACATCATCCTCACTGGTTACTTAAGGGCTCTGAATTCGCTAACTAATCGAGTTAGCAAAGGAAAGGATTCCTAGCTTCCTCCAGGTATCGCTGTGCATGGGATTCGCTCTCTGCATACCTTGCTACTCTGTCTCCTCGGACTTTACTAGAGGTACCCGCTCCTCGGGGGCCTCGCTCTCTCTCTTGTTTTTCAGGTCGCAGTCTGGAACTGGTACTCGCTCCTCGAGGGCCCACGTTCCTGGACCTGCTACTGAATACTAGAGATGTGAATCGTGTCCTCGATCGTCTTAACGATCGATTTCGGCTGGGAGGGGGAGGGAATCGTATTGTTGCCGTTTGGGTTTTAAAAATATTGTGAAAAATCGTTAAAATCGTGAGCCAACCCCCTAAAACCCACCCCCGACCCTTTAAATTAAATCCCCCACCCCCCCGAACCCCCCCCCCCCAATGCTTTAAATTACCTGGGGATCCAGCGGTGGTCCAGATCAGCGGCGGTCCGGAACGGCCCCCTTAATTGAATCCTTTTGTCTTCAGCCGGCGCCATTTTGCAAAATGGCCGCCGCAAAATGGCGGCGGCCATAGACAAAAACGATTCGATGCAGGAGGTCGTTCCGGACCCCCGCTGGACTTTTGGCAAGTCTTGTGGGGGTCAGGAGGCCCCCCCAAGCTGGCCAAAAGTTTCTGGGAGTCCAGCGGGGTTCAGGAAGCGATTTCTTGCCGCGAATCGTTTTCCGTACGGAAAATGGCGCCGGCAGGAGATCGACTGCAGGAGGTCGTTCAGCGGTGGTCCGGAACCCCCGCTGAACGACCTCCTGCAGTCGATCTCCTGCCGGCGCCATTTTCCGTACGGAAAACGATTCGCGGCAAGAAATCGCTTCCTGAACCCCGCTGGACTCCCAGAAACTTTTGGCCAGCTTGGGGGGGCCTCCTGACCCCCACAAGACTTGCCAAAAGTCCAGCGGGGGTCCGGAACGACCTCCTGCATCGAATCGTTTTTGTCTATGGCCGCCGCCATTTTGCGGCAGCCATTTTGCAAAATGGCGCCGGCTGAAGACAAACGGATTCAATTGAGGGGGCCGTTCCGGACCGCCGCCGTTCTGGACCACCGCTGGATCCCCAGGTAATTTAAAGCATTTGGGGGGGGGGTTCGGGAGGGTGGGGGATTTAATTTAAAGGGTCGGGGGTGGGTTTTAGGGGGTTTTAGTGTGCCGGTTTTCCTGCCCTCCCCCTTCCCCCGATTTACGATTTTTTAATGATAAATCGGGGGAATTGGTATTGTATCGTGGCCCTAACGATTTTTGACGATTTAAAATATATCGGACGATATTTTAAATTGTCAAAAAACGATTCACATCCCTACTTGAATACACTTCTGCCAGGAAGTCTTCGCTGCCTAGAACACCAGTGAGTTACCATCTCTCTCTCAGAGCGTTCCCTGGAACCAGGAACTCGCTCCTCGAGGGCCTAATTCATTTCCAGCTCCTGGGCTGCTTCTAAGAGACTATTGTGTGAGTGCTACAATCAAGGTTCTGTTCCTGAACTCTGCATACCCTGCCTACTCACTATATTCAGTTTCTCTACAGCTCAGTTATCCAGGATCGCTGTTCCAGTATCTGAGGGACTACAGCCCAGCCGGGCACGTACAGCTCACTACTGCCACCTCTGGTGGTTCAATATACTGTTTAATAAAAGAACTAGTGTGTGTCTGTCTCCATTCTCTGAGCCTGACCGGTGGTCCCTCTCGGGATCTTCCCCCGGGGGCGTGGTCATCTGCCACCGGCCCAAGGATCCACCCACAACTATCTCAAACACTAACACTGCCCCACACATCTTGCAGTTCCCATGCACACTTCAGAGAACCCAACATCCATACCCCTCAGTCCCCATCACACCTCGACACACCCACCCACTTTCTCACGCACCCTGCAACCCAAAGCCTACATGCCTTCCCCCAGACATTACCACTCTTCACTCCCTTACACCATCCCAACATATACAAAATGCCGCCCCACTTTCCCACAAGACCCCATATGTACCCACACCCTGGAACATACCCTCCACACCTCTCAAAACACAGCCCCTTTCCCTCCAGTCTCCCTATTCATAATCCTCCACTGACAAGAACAGCACTCACACATGCATACCCACACCCCCATATACCTCCTCTCCACACAACTCCATACTGCAATCATTTTTCATATCACTGAAATTGTGTTTATTTTAAAAACTGCTTTACTATCGGGCCGATACAGTAAAGTCCGCGGGAGAGCGGGCGAACGCCTGCTCTCCCGGCGCGCACATAGGCCACTCTCCTGTGCGGGCGATTCAGTATGCAAATTAGGCCTGGTGGTAAAAACAGGTAAAAGGAGGCACTAGGGACACTAGCGCATCCCTAGCGCCTCCTTTTGGACCGGAGCGACGGCTGTCAGCGGGTTTGACAGCCGACACTCAATTTTGCCGGCGTCGGTTCTCGAGCCCGCTGACAGCCACGGGTTCGGAAACCGGAAGCCGGCAAAATTGAGCGTCCAGTTTTTGACCCGACAACCGCGGGCCGACTTCAAATTTTTTTTTTTTTAACTTTTGGTAACTTTTGGTAACTTTGATTTGGTAACTTTTTTTTTAACTTTTGGTAACTTTTGGTAACTTTGATATTAAGTCAGAGGGTGCACAGAAAAGCTGTTTTTACTGCTTTTCTGTGCTCTTTCCCGGTGCCCGAAGAAATTAGCGCCTACCTTTGGGTACCTGCTAATTTCTGAAAGTAAAATGTGCGGCTTGGCTGCACATTTTCCTTTCTGAATCGCACGGGAATACCTAACAGGGCCATCAACATGCATTTGCATGTTGCGGGCGCTATTAGGTTCGGGGGATTGGACGTGCGTTTTCGGCCCCTTACTGAATAAGGGGTAACGCTAGCGCATTGAAAACGCACATCCAATCAAGGGTTAACAGTGCATTCCGTCGGCCCACTGTACTGTATCAACCCGTATGTGAGGGAGTTATGTTGGTGACAACTACAACTCCCTCCCTGCCACACACAAAAGCATAAACTACACACACATATGCACACATACATACCCAAACACCTACAGACATGGAGATATTTTTCTTTTCTTTGTAGACATAACTCAAAGGTTTGGACATGTTGCAACAAATATAGAAATCATACTAAGGCATAACATGTACTCAGTCTTTAATGTAAGAACCCCATCATCCCACCTGTAAATAAAAGCCCTCGGCTGGTGACAGGGATTTGGATCATTCTGTGAAGATCTTCAAAGCAGAGCTCTGTTTTACTGAGCATCAGAGTGACTATGTAGGAGTTTTCAGAAACTAGTATTTCAGGAATAAAGTAATAACAGCTGCAGTCCAAGGACTATTCAGGAAGGAAAGAGAGGTTAATATCATTATTTAAATCTTTAAGAAGCACAGTCTCAGTTAAAATCTAATATGCTTCCATGGCAGAAGTAAATTGGGCAGATGATTTATTTATAAACACTTGATATTCTGCCTTTTCCAAGCTACTCTCAAGGCAGATTACAATTTTTATTTTATTTTATTAGGTTTTCTATACCATCATTAAGACAAGCCATCACAACGGTTTACAAATTATAAAATACATTATAATTATAATATGCATTATAACATACAATAGTAAAAACAGTTGGCATTTAGACTAATAACAGCAATAAGAATAAACTAAGAATAAATCTTACTAGATAAACGAAGCTTGACCGACGTGCCGCAAATGCGCAGTAGAGACCAGCTCTACCGCGCATGTGCGGGCGAGCACGTCGGTCTGAGCCAGCGTCAGAAAGAAAAAAAAATGGCAGCGTCCAGTGGCAGCAGCGGGCGGCGACGGCGGTAGCGAGCGGCGGCGGTACCGGCAGCGGGCGGTAGCGAGCGGCGGCGGCGGCAGTAGCGGGCGGCGGTGGTAGCGACGGTGGTAGCGGGCGGCGGCGGCGGTAGCGAGCGGCGGCGACGGCGGTAGCAGGCGGCGGTAGCGGCCAGTAGCGAGGGAGGGAGAAGAGAGAGAGAGGGAGGGACGGACTGAGTGGGAGGGAGGGACGGAGAGAGAGAGTGGGAGGGAGTGACTGAGTGAGAGGGAGGGACTGAGTGGGAGGGAGGGATTGAGTGAGGGGGAGGGACTGAGGGGGAGGGACTGAGTGAGAGGGAGAGGGGGGACTGAGTGAGAGGGAGTGGGACTGAGGGAGGGAGTGGGACTGGGAGAGAGAGGGAGGGAGTGGGACTGAGGGAGAGTGAGTGGGACTGAGTGAGTGAGAGGGAGGGAGAGAGGGGGGAGGGAGTGACTGAGTGAGAGGGAGGGACTGAGTGGGAGGGAGGGATTGAGTGAGGGGGAGGGACTGGGGGGGGACTGAGTGAGAGGGAGGGGGGACTGAGTGAGAGGGAGTGAGTGGGACTGAGGGAGGGAGAGGGAGGGAGGGAGTGGGACTGAGGGAGAGGACGGAGGGAGTGGGACTGAGTGAGAGTGGGACTGAGTGAGTGAGAGGGAGGGAGAGAGGGGGGAGGGAGTGAGTGAGACTGAGTGGGAGGGAGGGACTGAGTGAGAGGAGAGGGAGGGTGGGGAGGAGTGGGTGAGGGGGGGAGGGAGGTAGGGGGTGGTGAAGAGTGAGGGGAGAGAGAATGAGGGGGAGGTGAGAGACAGAGGGATGTAGCCCGTTTTAACGGGCTTAACGGCTTGTATAAAATAAAGATATAAAATAGATAAAGATAACAATTAAATAAGTAAAAAGGTTAAGAATTAGAATTTCTTAATACAATAGACCAACAATTAACAATCTATCGGGCCGATACAGTACAGTGTGCTCCGACGCTAAAAATCTAGGTGCCTAACTCTGCCTCAATAAAATCCCCCCCCACGAACTTCCAAAGGAGCGCACTTTTAGCCGGCATTTGGACGCGCGTTTTGAGCGTGCTAGCTTTACCCCTTTTTCAGTAAGGGGTAATAGTGCGTCCAAAATGCGCGTCTAACCCCCCCAAACCTAATAGCGCCCGCAACATGCAAATGCATGTTGATAGCCCTATTAGGTATTCCCACGCGATTCAGAAAGCAAAATGTGCAGCCAAGTCGCACATTTTGTTTTCAGAAATTAGCGCCTACCCAAAGGTAGGTGCTAATTTCTCCAGGCACCGGGAAAGTGCACAGAAAAGCAGTTTTAACTGCTTTTCTGTGCACCCTCCAACTTAATATCATGGCGATATTAAGTCGGAGGTCCTGAAAGCTTAAAAAAGTAAAAAATTTTAAAAAAGAAAAATTTAAAATGGGCCCGTGGCTGTCGGGTCGAAAACCGGACTCAATTTTGCAGGCGTCCGGTTTCCGAGCCCGTGGCTGTCAGCGGGCTCGAGAACCAACGCCGGCAAAATTGAGCGGCGGCTGTCAAACCCGCTGACAGCCGCCGCTTCGGTCAAAAAAGAGGTGCTAGGGACGCGCTAGTGTCCCTAGCGCCTCTTTTACCGCCAGGCCTAATTTAAATAAATTAAGATACTGTATCGCGCGCACAGGAGAGTGGCCTGTGTGTGCGCCGGGAGAGTGGGCGTTTGCCCGCTCTCCCGCATTTTTACTGTATCGGCCGGTAAAAGAGGACACCGGGAGGCAAATAAAGATACAATTAAATATACAGGGGGATGAAATTGTTAATTTAGGGTCACAGAAGGAATGAGATGAAATGGGGAGTTAAGGTAAATGGGAGACACAATAGAGCAATTATATGGGGGGTTAGAGACCTGATGTCATGCAGATAGAATCACTGTATAAGGATGATCGTCCCAAATTCAAGCTCCAGTAATCAAGGGATAAAGGAAGTCTTTATTAACATTGTTGCTGCTTGTTACCATTGTCTGCCATCATATTCAGTTTTTCTGTGGGCATTTATTAGATAATATAAAACCGTGACTAAACATATAGGGGGTAATTTTGTAACAGCCCGCATAAGAAAATTGGCAAGGTAGACACCAAGACAACATCAGACTGAGCAGACAATGAAGCAATAACTCCCAGTGGTCTTACCTCTTTTAGATATTTCCTTAATTAAATTTATTTTTTCTCTTGCAATGAGTAAAAGGAAGGGGAAAGTCACTACTTCTCTGATGGTCATCATGGGATCTACAGACTCTAAAGTCTCAGCTTCTGGCAAATGGCAGTCCAAATGCTCTTTTAGAGGGGCTGCTGAGAAAATGGTGAGGCTTCACTCAGCCCCAAGGATTCGGTTCTGCCTGTGTTGAGGGATTCCTCTGTATTGGAGGCATAACAGCTTTGCTGGTGGACCCTTTGGATAGTGCCGATGTTGCAACTGGAGGACGCACCATTGAACACCACATGAAAGTGAAGCTTGGAATACCACTGTGTGCTCTGGAAGATTTGTCTCTTTTATTTAAAGACATTAATGAGGTTATAACAGTCTTTTGGTCTTCCTTCCACATTTTCTAATGTGTGGAATACATCTAATCTGGGCTTCCAAGATGGTATTTTCAAACAACATCCATTTCTATTCACAAAGTTTCAGTCTATTTACCATGGTTGCATCACCCAGGTAAATTTGCTGCCACTCTTGGAGGAGTGATAGTTAACTAATGGGAGGAAGCAGGTTCTAGCCATCCCACCCCTTCAATTCCCCACTGGAGTGGTACCCAGACCTCTCCCTCCATTGTTGGATGCCTTAGTGAAGAAGAGCCCTCCCCAACTAGATCCATGATTATCCTCCCCAAACCACTCCCAAGCCCCAATCCCAGTGGCAGGAGGAGTGTCTCTTGTCAGCTGTTCCTATGCTGGTAAAATGTCAGCATGAAGTACCGCTTCACACTTTGACTACATGTTATGCAAGGTGGGGAGGAGGAACGTCTGGGGAGGGTTACCATGAATGCATAGGGCTCCAGGGGTTATCAGACCACAGAGAAGGGGGTCCCCAAACTACAGACCATGGGCCGGACTTGGACCATCGACCTGCTTTTATCTACCCTCCAGCCTCTCGTGTGGCTGGATCTAGCCTGCAGAGGAAGTGCTTTATTTTAATGCATGGTGGAAAAAAGGCTGGCAGGGTTACCCAGGCACTGCCAGTGAGAGACGACCCAGCAAACTCATGACAACCAGAGCCACTGGAGGGAAGGTCAGGCCCCACCAGCAAGAGAATATCTGGCTGGATCGTCTGGTGAAAAAGGGAAAGGAGGGAAGGGGCTGAGAGCAGGGGAGGGGGAATGAAAGGGATAGTAAAGGAAGGAAAGAAGGGTGGGGAGTGAGATGAGAGGGAAGGGCATGAATGAGAGGGGTGCATGACTGGAGGAGAGGAGGATAGAAGGTTGTGAATAAGAGGGGTGAGTGAATAGAGGAGAGGACAGGAGTGAGGGGGAGAATGAATGAATCAGAAATTAGTAGAACACAGATGGGGTGAGAGAGGGAAGGGTATGTAGGATAATAGTGAGTGAATGGAGGAAGGGAATGAATGAAGGGGTGTAAGAGAAAGGTGAGGAAGATAGGTGAGAGAGGGAAGGGTGGATAGTAGTTTTGAGACTGAACGAGAATGGGTGAGTGGATGAGAGGGGTTGAGAGAGGGAAGGATGGAGTGCGGGATGTGAAGGTAAGGGAAGGGTGGGGATGCAGTCCCTCCTCCCCCTGCCTGCTCCTACCTATCTTCCTCAAGGAGCAGATGCAGGGGAAGGGGAAGGTACAATCAGGGTTCCTAGGGTTGTGGAAGGTTTGCCAACTTTTGAGAAACCTAGAAATACCACTGGCCCTCTATCTGCCACCTCTTGAAGATGTTTATAATTTCTGGACTCAAAGCCAGGGCAACAAGAACACTTCGACTCAACAAAAGATTTTAAAATATAATTTATTCAGCTGTTTAAAAGAGAGTCCAAGACAAGTGTTCCTGGGAGATGCGATATAAATGCCCTCTATCAGTAATAACTAGCATCTCAGTGAATATATGACATGCCCTGACTTATATAATCAAAATACAGCACAACCGACGTTTCCAGAATGAATGACGTGACTGCCCAAAGACTTCTTTACAAAGATACATTATGCTGTTGTCATGACAATCTATCATGTATAGGAAATGCTTGTGAGGACATCCTCCATTCAGTTGTAAAAATCATTCATTTACTAGTCTTTCCTGAAACCACCCTTCCATGATAAAAGTTCCTTTATCACCCTGGCTTTGATGCACTGTGTTCTTTATAGTATCCTTTTGTTCTTCTTTGTTGTGTAAACAGATAGCAGTCTTAGTCTTGAATAGAAGCTAGGCTTGAATTCCGTCGGTTGGCACCAGGATTTAATTTAAAGCTGTAACCTCAAAGGCATCTTCTTTTTACCTGGTTCCTGTCCGTTGAGAGAGGCATCTGCAAGACAAAAGCCTGCAGCCTGGACAGTCATTGATGCCTTTCTGGCCTTTAATTATATGCTGTGCAGAGCTTACAAGTTTCCTAAATCTTCTACATCCTTCGAATCTGTGATAGTCAGAAAGTCTCTCAGAGTTCATTCACCTCTGACAGGCCACAGTACAGCAGAGGCGTCTGGGTATTTTTCCTCTTAATATTGTGTATCTGATCAATCATATTCTTCAGTTCCCTCTATGGGACACCTTTAATAGACAGGTGTCACATCAATCAATCTTCGATGATGAGCCATGACAAAGGAACTTAAAAGTGTGTCCTAACCACTAACCTTGGTATTTATCAGGTGTAGTGCATAGGTGTGTGTCCCTCTAGATTCCTAATTAATATGAATGATACTCCCACAAGCATTCACTAGTTAATCAAACAATAACATCAAAACTAATTTTCACTAGGTAGCTATTAGCTCTATAATGGAGCTATACAGATACCTGCATTATAAAAAGGCCCTACTTCATAATAACATGATCACATATGTTATCTTTCAGAATCAAGTAAGTACATAATAGTGGTATAACATGTAAAGATAAGTACACAGAGAGACCAGTATGAAAGTACTATGTTTCTCATACAATACTAGATATCTTGGGCAAATCTTTTCAATGAATACTGTTGTTGTGAACAACTACCCAGGATAATATTCATTAAAATGACAAGCAGGGATATAATCAATGCACCTTACCAGAAAAGTAAAGGAACCAATGGAATAGAAGAAACAAGAATCAATAGAAGAACTCATACTGTGTTGTGCATACATGATGTGGGATAAATTATAAAAGTGTTGCAAAGCATAAGACATATTCTAGTCATATGCTGCAGTGATGGAAGATCAAATACAAAGGCATATGCATGATAGGCAAAGGCATAGCAAAAGTCTGAAACATCATACTAATTCTGTAGGGTAGTTATAGTGCTATCCAGTATTATGACAACAACCCGTAGCAGTGAAAACCCTCACTGTATGGCCAGTCCTAATTCACTTGTGGCAATCATCTGTCCAAGAGATAATACAGCTGTGGATGGCAAGGGTTCTAAACCAATTTCAGTCAAGGGGTATTAATTATTAAGGTAGCTGATGGCTAGTAATACTGCTTCGTCTTCAGATACTTCTAGGGGAAATGGGGCTCATACCCTTCTTAAATGATGGTAAGCCTAAGTGTAATTGGGAATAATCATAACAACAAGTAAAAGCTAACACTATGAGAAAGTCTTTAGCATATTATGTGAACTAAAACAAAATAATGTACTTTGCAGAATTGATAGACCATCAGTGTGAGTCTTTGAACAGGGAAAGGAAGGAATGTAATACAAATCGAAGACAGAACTAAGAAAAATGATATCTTCCCCTTTGGAATCCTAAATAGAAACCAACTAGCTTATAAGTCACAGATAGGGTTTATAGTGAAAGGGCCAAGATAAGAAGAAAAGAACAATGAGCAATTAATATACCCAAAGATATAGTAATAAAATGTTACAGATCCCCATAGCAGAGCTCCTCATGTGTAAGGTATGTATTTGTTTCAAGGAGAACAATCTCATAATAAGCATCACAGGCTACACTAGTAAGAAATCTTTGTGAAAGAAAGTGAAACAGTCATTAGGTAAAATCTAGTAAATAGTGGCATAGTAAAAAGATATTCAAAGAAGGGTTCAGCGAAAACATTAGAATAAAAAATAGAATATTGAAATATTAAAGATCAGCAAAGTGATTACCCTAAGTGCAAGCTGCAAAACAAAAGAATAGGAATAGCTTATAACTTATGCTGGTGTGGAAGAGAAATATAAAGAGATCTCCCTCTTGAACCCTAAATTATCATATTTGAA
This sequence comes from Rhinatrema bivittatum, assembly GCF_901001135.1. NCBI lineage: Eukaryota > Metazoa > Chordata > Amphibia > Gymnophiona > Rhinatrematidae > Rhinatrema > Rhinatrema bivittatum. Next base: position 219,174,455 of record NC_042618.1, on the reverse strand, counting down.
TCACACTGAGACACAGCACCCTCTATGTGATCAAAGCAGCTTCCATAGATAAAGATAGAAAAACCTAGTACATATGCATTTAGCTGATTCAGCATATAAGTATTATAAAGTCTAAAACTGGAAAATACTACTTAACTTGGAACATACAAACTAATAAAAACAGCATCACTTCAAATAATATCATTAACTTGAACACCTAAGTGCTGACAGAGAATGAAAGAACCTAGATTCTGCATAAAGTCATTCCCACAGAACAAAGAAAAAAGCAAAAATCAGGTATAAATTGTAAGCCTTGCAATCCATATAAGATGTAAGAAAGTCTGTGACCAAGAATAATTTCTGCATTCAGTGCGTATATAGTTCTTTTAGTAGGATTCAGTGATGATGTCAGGGCAGAATCTCTTAGCTCCTTAGATTAGATGCATGTGTATGAAGTCAAACCTAAATAAAAGTGCAACAAAACCGATTAAGTAGTAAGAAAATACTTTTATGTCACGTACTCCCTATATTTAATTTGCCAAATAATCCCCACATTATTTCAAAACATCATGCAATGGTCCAGACCACAAACATAAATACTCAGACTGTACATTAAAACATATATGTCACAGCACTGACCACATAATGCATTCATTCATTCATTCCTCAGTTTACACATGTAACATAGAACAGACAACATGACAAACGTTTGAGCTCAAAAAGAAAAAAAAAGTACTTTAAAATATAAAAGAATTGGATCGATCCACAAAAGAAAACAAAACTCAGGATTAAAAGTAGAATAGATCTATTAAAAATGAAAAAGGAATCAAACTGGAATAAACTGTAATCTTCATTTCCCATGGAACAGAGACAGATGTACTTTGTGCTTTGGTACTCTGAAAAGAAATCTAGCATATGACAATTAATATAATGATTAAAATGAAATTTAAAAAACAACATTACATGTTCCTTAAAAGTCAAACTGCTGTTATACCTTAATTCAGAAAAAAGCAGTCATAAAGCTACTTTCCTTTCTATGATGGTCCACCCCTAGGAGGCGCTGTCCCCTGTGATAAGAGCTACTTCCTTTTACAAATCTAAAACCTTTTTGTTTTCCTATGCTTGTAAACTCCTAACTCGCCTTCTAAAAGAGAAACTTAAAACAGACAACTTTGCACTTAATTAGAAGTCATTTTATTTCCATCCAATATGCATATGTTCCACAAAGTTCTTACTACCAAATCCTGTAAATACCCTAAATAGAAATACGAATCATTTCCAAAAGCACAGACATATCAGCTAGGAGTCTGGAAGTCTGCAAAATAAAAGGATGGCACATACTAATATGCATTAACCAAAAGTTTTTCTTACTGGCACATAAATAGATAATAGGCATTGCTGCTTAACTCTCTGCTGTTCACAGTCTCACAATCTTACTCCTTTACATATCGTCTAACCAGTCCACAATACAAACGTCCAATACCTGAACTCCCATCAAAACAAGCAACCTAATTCATTCCCTTACTTCTAAAAGTTAGCAGCTAGTGAGATATAATCAAAACTGGGAACTATCCTAAGAATATAACATAAATACTGTAATTAACACATACTGCCGCATAAAGGTCATGCATATTAGTGCCGTCCGTTTATTTCTGACCTGTGTTTAATTTAAAATAAATCATATCTTCACACAATTAAATGCAACTGACTTACATCTTTTCTCTACTTTTACCCAAAACATTCTAAATTTCCCAGCACACAGCCTTCTGCATATTCATTCGTACCTACCAGCATCATCATAAAAATAAATCTCTTCCCTCTTTAACATTACGTCATCTCTCATCCCTAATATTCACTTTCCCCATACTTTCAACACAAATTTCTGTTTTCACATTAAACAGATCAATTCATTAGTCTCTCTTCTATCACCTTGCACTTCATCCTTTGACATACTCAATCAAATATTTATATCAAACAAAAACCTTAAAACTCTTACTTCAGCAGAACTGTGCAATTCATTTTAAAAGTGACTCACTCCCAAATTTATTTTTTTTTCTTTCTTCTCAAACACATTCCTAAGGGGGGGTTTCACCTCCTCTCCCGCCAAACAACTGTTATACTCAATGAATAGGTTTGTTAAGTGATAAAACACTTAAACAGATCATTTCATTAAAATGGAGTCGCTCTCTTGTGCTATATATATATTTTTTTTCCTTCCTATCTCTCTGCCTATACCCCTGACCAAAGAAAAAAAACGATACATCCCTCTCCAATGATAAATCAAAGCTGATTATGAATGGCTTTAAATAAACACAGGTTCATGCTTTCGTTCTTACCAAATGAAATGAAACACACTGCACATAGTGCTCAAATCTCTTCACAATAAACTCTCGTTAATCACACAATTCTAAAAACTTAGATGCAAATATGAGCATCTCTGCATTAATGGTGGGAAATAAAACCAAAAACTAAGAGAAACAGATAAGTATAAGAAAAAATGTGTGAAGCTTGCTGGGCTGGTTATTCTTCTTCTACGTTTACAGTAAACATAAGAATCCTTGTGGCCAGCCATGGCTACATCATTCAGCCCTGTACCTTGAGGGGGAGGGGGGAGAAGCGAAACAGCATAAAACTGAAAAAATTCATTTCTCTGGTTAATGATACCCTAACAGCAATCACGCGTTAACTCCAAAGCAAACTTAAATATGAACTGATAAAAATAAATCTCATAGACTAAAATAAACTGGATGCATTTATGTACCTCTGATCACAGACAGCTGTAAACTATAATATCCAGCCATGCAGTTTCTAGTTTTAAAAGCACCGCATTTGTTTTTGTTTAACAACTAAACTTTGGTAAAAATCCACTAACGAAAAACACCTGATCATACTAATTATAACTTTCAACTTACCAAATTTAACTTATTCCCTCTTTCTCCTTCTGAATCTACACAATCACCACTGCTCTACTCAGCAGCTCCCCAGGTGTAAATTGAAACTGCTGCCGAGCCCAAAGCCATGCGGTCTGAGGACAAAAGACCCCAGACTGACTAGTGCTGGCTACCCCTCTGTTTTTTCAACTGTTCAATCTGATTTTAATCAAATCATCAACTCATGTCCTGTCTCCCTAACATATATTAAAGAACATTTTGCAAAAAGGTATTCTAATCCCGATGTAACACACAATCTATATACACTGTACAACAAATAAAATAAAAACATTGATACTTACAGATTTTTCCTTTTTTTTTTTTTTCTCGTTACTTACTCACAAAATGGATCCAACGTCATTCCACATCTGCTCTGAACTCATAATTCTCCGGGATAACCTCCACTCATGAGGGCAACTCACTATCTTTGAACGGAAAGCCAAATTTACCCATTCAAGAACCTAGTATACTTTTGTCCACCAAAAGTAATACTACAGCTTATTAATAATTAATAATTATAATAACAACAGCTATTAAAGTCCCATCTGGGGTGCCAAAATGTTTATAATTTCTGGACTCAAAGCCAGGGCAACAAGAACACTTCGACTCAACAAAAGATTTTAAAATATAATTTATTCAGCTGTTTAAAAGAGAGTCCAAGACAAGTGTTCCTGGGAGATGCGATATAAATGCCCTCTATCAGTAATAACTAGCATCTCAGTGAATATATGACATGCCCTGACTTATATAATCAAAATACAGCACAACCGACGTTTCCAGAATGAATGACGTGACTGCCCAAAGACTTCTTTACAAAGATACATTATGCTGTTGTCATGACAATCTATCATGTATAGGAAATGCTTGTGAGGACATCCTCCATTCAGTTGTAAAAATCATTCATTTACTAGTCTTTCCTGAAACCACCCTTCCATGATAAAAGTTCCTTTATTACCCTGGCTTTGATGCACTGTGTTCTTTATAGTATCCTTTTGTTCTTCTTTGTTGTGTAAACAGATAGCAGTCTTAGTCTTGAATAGAAGCTAGGCTTGAATTCCGTCGGTTGGCACCAGGATTTAATTTAAAGCTGTAACCTCAAAGGCATCTTCTTTTTACCTGGTTCCTGTCCGTTGAGAGAGGCATCTGCAAGACAAAAGCCTGCAGCCTGGACAGTCATTGATGCCTTTCTGGCCTTTAATTATATGCTGTGCAGAGCTTACAAGTTTCCTAAATCTTCTACATCCTTCGAATCTGTGATAGTCAGAAAGTCTCTCAGAGTTCATTCACCTCTGACAGGCCACAGTACAGCAGAGGCGTCTGGGTATTTTTCCTCTTAATATTGTGTATCTGATCAATCATATTCTTCAAAGATTAGAAATGTTCTATGTGGCCCTTCCCTTGAAATGTTTGGGGACCTCTGCCATAGAGGAAGATAATATACCAAGTTATTATACCTTAAGTTAATGGGCTTAATAAACCTTTAAAGCAAATTATGGGCAAAAAGTGAGCTCATATAGCGATATACTAGGTGTGCTCTAGTGGTTGGAGCAATGGGCTGACAACCAGGATTCAGATCTCACTTGCCTCATTCCTTGTGACCTTGGGTAACATCATTTCACCTCCCACTGACTCAGGTCGTCACTTAGGGGGTCATTTGTCAAAGTGCTATATGGCATTTTCACATGCGTTACAGCAACTTTAACGCATGCAAAAGCACCATAACGCATGGTGCGATGCAAATGAGAAAAATAGGAGGACAAGTGGGCTGGGCACACAGTTTTGCGAGGCCATATCACACGGCTTTAGAGCCAGCCTACCTGCCAGGGCCCTTCTACAACCACGGAGTGGGGGGGGGGGGGGGGGGGGTGGAGAGAGAGAGAGTGAGGAAACTCACCCAAAGATGAGATTTGTGCAATGTTCTCTCAACCTAACTTGATGTTACCCAGGTAGAGAGTCCATCAAGCAATTTGTGCTATCAGCGCTTCGCATAGGTATTAGCGCAAATTGCAATAAACTTCCTATTACCATAAAACATGCCCCTTTTCCTATCGCATGCGATATTTAGTGCATTTTGATAAATCCAGGCCTTAGATTGTAAGCTCTTGGGAGAGGGAACTTATTGCACCAGAATCTTAAAATTGCTCTGAACCGTCCTCAGCAACATTTGGAAAAGTGAGCTAAAATTCTAAAGAGAGATTATTCAACGTGGTCCTTTGAGCATGTGTGGATGCTGGATATATTTCACTTACAGGCCGATGCAATACCTTGTGCTGCAGCCAGTGCATGGCTCAACATGCGATTGGACGTGTGTTTTGGACGCGCATCCATAACCCCCAATGCAAAATGGGGATCAGCACATTCAAAACATGCGCCGAATCGAGTGTGTTGGTAATAGTGCTCATCACTTGTAAATTACATGTAGATGAGGCTATTACCTAATCACTGTGATGGAAAAAATCTCCCATGCGGCCAACGTGCCCTTGCAACACGGCAAATTTAAGCTGGCCTAAAGGTCTTCCGCACTCAAAGGCTCATTGTTAATAGCCAAAATTCCTGCTTTCTGTGATACAAAGTAGGAGGTACCACAGAAAGTGGAATCATGTAAAGAAAACAATTTGGGGGAAAAGAAATTTCTGGGTGCCCAATATACACCCACAATATATGCAATCCAGGTCATGTATACTGTGGGGATATACTGTGCTGGTAGCGGGGGAAAATAGACACTCATATTGAGCGTTCACTTCCTAATCCGCAGTGACAGCCACTTTTCCTGGGCGCCCGATGCCAAGGAAGCGCTAGGGACGCATAATTTCCCCTAGAGCCTCCTTTTTACTGCAGCAGCTAATTTCAATATTAAATTGGGTGTCTGGGAGAGGTGGATCAGCATGCGTTAGGAGAGCCCGTTTTACACATGCCAATATTGCATGAACTGCTAAAGCCTGAACTGTGCAATTTCAAACTGGCAGGGTAACCAAGGTAACCTGCCAATGTTAATGCAACGTAGTATTGTGGCCTCCCCTGTGTCCTCACTGAGCAGGGGGGCTGCAGAGTACAGATCTGTTGCTAGGGGTGGAGAGGAGGGAGAGATGCACATTTTGAGTATTATGTATTTTATTGCATTTTATTTGCTTGTGAATAGGTATACATTGACTGTATTTTATTGTAAACTGCTCTGGCCAGATCTGGTATCTGATGAGCGGTATATAAGAAATGAGAAATAAATAAATTTAGGTCCTTGTAGTTTTGTTTTTTTTTCCCCAACTTGGCTTCTACCAAATCACACATCACTCTGGATGGTGTTCCAATAAACTTTAAGAAAATAAAAGTTCAGTTGTAACAATCTGAGAAGAGAACACTTATCTGGAGATAAATCAGCTTCTTCTATTTTATAGTCACAAGTCACACTCTCTCAGGATCTACTTGGTATTGCAGGATCATCTACTGAACAGTCTCTGGAATTGTTGCAACCATCGCTGCTCGACGGCTTCACTCCGCCTACCTCTCTTTTTCTGCAACTCCTCCTGCTCCATGTGGACGTTTGGCTGCCGCGGCGTCTGTCTGCCGTCCTCTCCGGTGTCCCCGGACCGGCTTGGGCACTGCCTCCCGCCATGCTCCTCTGGAGCCTTAGGGCGCGCGCGTGCCACGCAGCCCTCATTCTTATTTCCTCTATGGCGCGAACCTCAAGGGCGTCCCCCTGTGATGACATCACGCTGCCAGGATATTTAAGCCTGTACTTTATTGCTAGCCTCTGAGTTAACAAGGGATTTCCTACGGATGGGATTCGCTCTCCGTACCCATCTACTCTGCCTCCAACTTCTAATTGGACCGTCTGCTAACGGGGTACCCACTCCTCGGGGGCCTCTCTGCTTCTTTCAGGTCGCTATCAGGAACCAGTACTCGCTCTTCGAGGGCCCATATTCCCTGACTCGCTGTCTGTGTCCACCTCCTCTTCAACTTGGAAGAATTTGCTACAGACACCATCTGTGAGTACTACTACCATCTACTCCTCAGAGCTGATTCCCTGGAACCAGGTACTCGCTCCTCGAGGGCCTGTCTCCGTTCCAGCGCCAGTGCCATCTCATACGTGGAACTGCTGCGTGAGTACTTGCCAACGAGTCTCTGCTCCCAGGGATCTGGTACTTGCCCCTCGAGGGCCTGCTCTCCCTATCTCGGGGCTTCTCTTTACTGGGGACTCTGTGAATGTCTTATTGTACTCATCTCTCTCAGTTCTTTTCACTACAGCACTGCTACCGGAGGATCCGCTGTTCCAGCGCCCTGAGGAATACCAGCCCAGCCGGGCTCCTTCTTCTACTCACTACCGCCACCTCTGGTGGCTTCACAAACTGTCTAAATCAGTGGTTCTCAACCTTTTTTTGGCCGGGACACACCTGACAAATGGTTCTCATATGCGTGACACACTGAACATGTGACCATCACGGGGCTAAGTGTAAACATGCACTCTGCATCCACAGGAATCCCCTCAACCCTCAGCTATGAGTGCAGAGCAGATCTAGGGCATAACCTGTACAACTCACCATACAAAAAAAAGATATTCTGGTTCTGATGACATCTCAGTAAAAGCAAAACAAACTCCCTTTACTACCAGGCACAATAGCCTTCCTTATGAAAAGACAGTAATTTACCACTAATGCATATCCTATTGAGAAAACACATCAAATAAGATTGATACAAATGCCTACATGCTAGTAAAACACCTCACTTTGGTCACACACCCAGAACTGACCTTCACCAAGTACAGAAAAAACACAAATTATAAATATGGAGACAGAAACTGGAACGGAAAACCAAAAAAGCCACTCTGCATACAGTGCGAACCTGGAGAAATGGAAAGAGAAATATAGCACCTAACAGACTCAGGATTTGCAATAATGCACACAAACTAACCTGCACAAAGTTACACCTGTATTACGGAACACACGCACACAGTAACAACCCTATCTAAGAAATACAACTATTAAACCAGGCCCTAAACACTAAAACATTTCCTATTGGGAAAACAGAATAAGCCAAGCTGCTACAGAGCCCCACACAGAAATCATTGTAAAGTTATACCAAAAATGTTACAAAGCAGCTGCTGAACAGAATAATATTCAATTAAATACTCATAAAAATTATTAAAACATGTCCAAATATCAATAAAATATTTCAAAACAGCAGACATCGCATAATACCCAATAATTAAAATGGCAGTCAATCAAGAAAAATAAATTTAAAAAGCCACCTTTACTTACCTTCTCCAGCAACTCTCCTACTCCTTTCCCTTCCAGGCCAATAGCACTAACCAGAAGCAGCAAGGGCTGCTGAAGCTCTGTCCTCAATCTTCTTCCTTAGCACCCACAACCAGTCACTCACAACACACACACCCCCAAATAGACCCCACGACCAGTCTCGGTCTCTTTCACACCAGTCATCTTCCTGACCAGTTTCTCTCTCTCACACAGAAACACATCACCTCCCTGACCAGTCTCGCTCTCTCAATCACACTCATGTTCTCTCATATACAAGCTCTCAATCACACACAAAAGCTCTTACACCCATTCACACCAGCTCTCACCCAGGCTTCCATTCACACCCCTACACACAAGCTCTCACCCAAGCACCCATTCACACCCAATGACACAAGCTCTCACCCAGGTACCCATTCACACCCACAGACACAAGCTCTCACCCAAGTACCCATTCACACCCACAGACACAAGCTCTCCCCCAGGCACCCATTCACACCCTCAGACACAAGCTCTCCCCCAGGCACCCATTCACACCCTCAGACACAAGCTCTCCCCCAGGCACCCATTCACACCCTCAGACACAAGCTCTCACCCAGGCACCCATTCACACCCACAGACACAAGCTCTCACCCAGGCACCCATTCACACCCTCAGACACAAGCTCTCACCCAGGCACCCATTCACACCCTCAGACACAAGCTCTCACCCAGGCACCCATTCAAACCCAGACACAAGCTCTCACCCAGGCACCCATTCACACCCACAGACACAAGCTCTCACCCAGACATCCATTCACACCCACAGACACAAGCTTTCACCCATGCATCCAATCACACCCATAGACACAAGCTCTCACCCAGGCATTCATTCACACCCTCAGACACAAGCTCTCATCCAGGCATTCATTCACACCCTCAAACACAAGCTCTCACCCAGGCCCCCATTCACACACAAGCTCTCACCCAGGCCCCCATTCACACACAGACACACCAGCTCTCACCAAAAATAACTTCTTCCTTCATTGCAGGGATGGGCTCCGGTTCCGCCGTGGCTTTAATCCGGCGGGCCTTCTTTTTTCGGCGCCACGGGGATGGGCGCCTCAGTCAGAGGTCGGGTTTCCTCTTCGTCGCTAGGGGTCGGGTTTTCCTCTTCACCGCTACGGGGCTGGGCTCCCGTAGCGGCCTTGCACCATCGCGGTCGGGTTTTCTCTTCACCGCTACGGGGCTGGGCTCCCGTAGCGGCCTTGCACCATCGGGGTTGGGTTTTCTCTTCACCGCTACGGGGCTGGGCTCCCGTAGCGGCCTTGCACCATCGGGGTCGGGTTTTCTCTTCACCGCTACGGGGCTGGGCTCCCGTAGCGGCCTTGCACCGTCGCGGTCGGGTTTTCTCTTCACCGCTACGGGGATGGGCTCCCGTAGCGGCCTTGCACCGTCGCGGTCGGGTTTTCTCTTCACCGCTACGGGGATGGGCTCCCGTAGCGGCCTTGCACCATCGGGGTCGGGTTTTCTCTTCACCGCTACGGGTTTGGGCTCCCGTAGCGGCCTTGCACCGTCGCGGTCGGGTTTTCTCTTCACCGCTACGGGGATGGGCTCCCGTAGCGGCCTTGCACCGTCGCGGTCGGGTTTTCTCTTCACCGCTACGGGGATGGGCTCCCGTAGCGGCCTTGCACCATCGCGGTCGGGTTTTCTCTTCACCGCTACGGGGATGGGCTCCCGTAGCGGCCATGCTTCGTCGGGGTTCTACACTGCTATTCCTCCCACCCCACTCCCGGGCAGTGCCATGCCTGCCTCACCGGCCAATCAAAGGCTTCCTCCCTTCTTCCTACTACCACTGGCAGGTGGCAGGGAGGAGGCTTCCGATTGGCCTGCGCGGGGGAAGGCAAAATGAAGGAGGCTTCCCATTGGGCAGTGGGGGTAGGAAGAAAGGAAGCTTTCAATTGGACCGCGGGGGCTGGAAAAAGGGAGAAGGAAAGTACAATGGGGCAGTGGGACACCGGGAGACGCGACACACCTGCCGGTGTTTGGCGACACACTAGTGTGTCGCGACACACCGGTTGAGAAGCGCTGGTCTAAATAAAGATATCTGTGTTTGTGTGTCCAGAGCTGAGCCTGACCTGTGGCCCCTCACGGGACTTCCCCCTGTGGGCGTGGTCAGCTGCCACAGTGTCCAAGGTTCCACCCAAACCTTACAAAACATAACAGGAATTTCCTACACTTTCTAGGACACCCCTTGGTATCTGAAATCCAATTGTTATACTGTGCATTAGCAGGACAATGTCTTCTATTTATGTTGAGTACTGGTAGGGTACAAACTCTTCCCTTCTGCTGCAGCAGGTTGGTAGTGAATCTTTCTCTCCCAAATTGTGTAGCACTTTTCTACCATTGGGTAACACTGACTGGAGCATTCAATACGAGAAATTCTTCTATAAAGAGCTCACTTGACTTCAAAAGCTGCAAGCTTTCTCATCTCTCTATAAATTGGAAGACAGCCTACAAAAGCACCCATCTTTGGGCCTGCAGCTATTCCCCTTGCACATAATAGCTCCTGTAGTGCACATCTCCTGCAGCTCATTGTAGAGCAAAATACTGCTCTCACTCCTCACACCACAGAACTTCTTCTAGAAAACTGGGTCTCCATAGCATAGCAGGAAGAATCCCATATGGCACCAGTTCTCAACTGGTGTGTCGCGACACAGCAGTGTGTTGTCAAGCACATGCAGGTGTGTTGCCACACTTCCTGGTCCCCAGCTGGCCCAACTCCCCCTGCCCCAGCAAGATGTGAATTTTTCCTCTGCTTGTGCTTGAAATGCTGATAGCTCAGGTGGAACGTGGCAGGAAAGCTAGAAGCACTTAGCGGTACTAGCAGCATGCTCTCTTCTTCCCACCCCCTGCGGCCTGGAAGACGAAGTGGTGTGCAGCAGCTGCGCAGGTGGGAGGAAGAGCTAAAGTGCAAGTGCATGCAGCATCGGCCCAGGGCAGAAAGAGGAACAATGTTAGTCCCTGCAGCCAATGGGATTCCTTTCTTGAGGTCGCAAGGGCTAGAAAAGGAGGAGGCTGCTGCTGTGTTGCCACTAATTATTCTTCAGTTTGTGGGGGGGGGGGGGGAGAGGGCGAGAGTGAGTGAGTGAGCATGTATGTTTGAGACCCTGTGTTTGTGTGAGAGAGAGAGCCTGTATGTGTGTGTGATTACGAGCAAATGTGCGTGTGATTGAGAACCTGATTGTGTGAGACAGCATGTGTGCGTGTGATTGAGATCCTTTGTGTGAGACAGCATGTATGTAAATGTGTGAATGAGAACCTGTATATGTGTGACAGCATGTGTATGTATGATTAAGAGCCTGTGTGTATAAGAAAGCATGTGTGTCTGTGTGTAATTGAGAACCTTACCATTGGAAACAAATTAGTAGAACTAGGGGTCATGATTTGAAACTCCAGGGAGGAAGACTTAGAACCAATATCAGGAAATATTTCTTCACGGAGAGGGTGATGGATGCCTGGAATGCCCGTCCAGAGGAAGTGGTGAAGATTAAAACTGTGAAGGATTTCAAAGGGGCATGGGATAACCATTGGATCCCTAAAAGGATAGAGGATGGGAATAAACAAAAAAGCTTAACCGGAACGGAGCAGCAGTTACTACCCTTAAGAGAAACATGGGGGTAACCTGCACGGAGTGGCAGTTACTACCCTTAAGAGAAACATGGGGGTAACCTGCACCAAAGCGGCAGTTACTACCTTGGGAAGCTTGCTGGGCAGACTAGATGGACCATTTTGGTCTTTTTCTGCCGTCATTACTTACTATCGGCTCGATACTGTAAGGCCGCGGTAGAAACAGTGCGGCAGTGTCAGGCGCACCCTTCCTCCCCGCACGCACAGTTCTCTTGACCTAGCGCCTGATACTCTCTTCTAATTGCATGCAAATGCATGCCGTGGCTGTAAAGCGTTAGGGAAGGGTTATGCCCGCGCAACCCATTTTACTGTATAGGCGCTTAATACAGCGCCTATACAGTAACCTGGGTGCGCTGGTACCTGTCATTTCAAATGTCATTTGAAATGACAGGCACCAGGAAGTGTAAAAAACAAAATTTTTAAATACCTGTCGGAGGGCCGCGTGGGTCCAGGCGGCCGGTGGGCGGCGGGATCCGGGGGGCGGGTGGTCGCTGTTAAATCTAGGCCGCGGGCGGGTGGGCGCCTGTTCCAGGCGGCGGCGGGGGGGGGCGGGTGGACGCGCGTTAGTTTCAGACGACCGGCGGCGGGAGCCGGGGGGCGGGTGGTCGCATGTTAAATCTAGGCCGGGTCGCACAGGCGCGCATTCATTCACTGCCGGTGGGGGCTGCCTCCGGCAGTGAATGAATGCCCGCCTGTGCAACCCGGCCTAGATTTAACACGCGACCACGCGCCCCCCGGCTCCCGCCGCCGGTCGTCTGAAACTAACGCGCGTCCCCCCGCCCCCCCCCCCCGCCGCCTGGAACAGGCGCCCACCCGCCCGCGGCCTAGATTTAACACGCGACCACCCGCCCCCCGGATCCTGCTGGCCGCCTGGACCCACGCGGCCCTCTGACAGGTATTTAAAAATTTTTATTTTTTTTTCTGACAGGTTTTATGTGTCCCACAGCATTACATTTTCTCGATCATCTCTGTATCGCTTTTTTTTTATTGTGTTTTATTGTTTTTGAGTATCTTAAGCGGTGTCGATGGATTTGTTACTAGACTCACAGTCCTAACACCTACTAGGGGGAGGCGGTAAACTAACACGTTAAGGCCGCGGCAAAACAGCGGGTTACTAAGGAGATAATCTGAGCGCGCGTTACGGTATCGGAGGGGAATAGCTAATTCCTTCATTATACAGCATTATACAGCTAATTCGTTCATTTACATGCCGCGTGCGGAAAGAGTTATGCGTCTGTTTTAAGAAGCGCTAAGGACGCGTGAAACTGGAGACTGTATCGCTGGATCGCCTTACGCGCCCGAATTGTGCGCTCCGAGCACGTTACAGACGGGCAATCTTCGACCGAACGATACTGTATCGACCCGTATGTAAGTGAGAGAAAGCATGTGTGTGAGTGATTGAGAGCCTACGTGAGAGAGACAGCATGCATATACGTGTGTGATTGAGAGCCTGTGCAAGAGAGAGAAGAAAGTTGCAAGCAACTCCCTCCTGCTAATTCACAACAATCTCAGGACTCCTGGAAATCCAATGTTCTCAAGTATGAGAGCAGAGCCTTTTTTTAATCTTATTTTTAATTATTGGGTCTTTGTGTCTGTTGTTTTGAAATATTTTATTGATGTCTAGAATTTTTTTAATGAGTTTTTAATTACTATTCATCAGCTGTTTTGAAATAATCTGTTCTTTTTATTAGTATAGTTTTACTGCTATTGATTTTATGAGGATTGGTGATGTTTCCCTTTTTCCTTTGTTGCACTGCATACAGAATCGCTGGCTTGTTGTGGTTTCTAGTTCAGTTTTGGTCTGCATGTTTCTATTTATGCTTTATAGTCCCTTTATTCCTTGTTAGGTGAGAGTCTGCACATGTGACTGAAGTGATGTATTCTATTCGCATGTAGCTTTTAGGTAGGGCTCTATAGCAGCCTGGCTTATTCTGTTTTCTTAATACCAGTACTGGAGTTTTAAGGCCTGGTGTAATATTTTAAGTGTTGCCTTTGTTAGGTAAGGTGGTTACTGTTTTGAGTGCCGGAAGTTGATGCTGTTCTGGTATGGGAGGTTTAAAACTTATATAATTTCTGTTCAGAGCGTACTCATCTTTCCCTTGTGTCATTCAAACAATAAAAGTAAGACGGGGCCTTTGTTTGTTTTATTTCCACGGTGGACCGTAATGAGCAGTGTGTCACATATGTGAGCGTTGTCCGTCAGGTGTGTCACGACGGGCGAAAGGTTGAGAACCACTGTCATATGGCAACCTCCTTAACGGGTGCTCTTACAAAGGGACCATACCATCTCCTTACACGCCACCAACACATATCATGTTCAAAAGGAGCACATTAAGTCAGCGGGAAGGCTAGAAGGTTCCTATATTATATAAGTATTTTTTCTATTTAAAAGGGTTAGGCCACGGGGAAGATAATGATGCAAGATGCGAGTGATGCCCGAGGATCCTATGGAGATGCAGAATCGCTTCCGAAATTTTCCTTATCCCGCTTCGCAGCATTAAGAACCACAACCGCCAACGTCCTTAAAATGATAGCAACCTACCCCCATACACCCAACCTGCGCTCACTCCCGGAGGTAAGGGCAGACTTAAGGGCGGAAGCAGGCTATAACCACGCCCCCCCCACGCGGTACGCGAAGACGTTCCCAACAACCCTCAGTCAAGATGGCTGCCCCCAGCTGCTAGCGGCGTGTGTGTGTGTCTGGGAGGCGAGTTTCTGTGCTTCGGCTCTGGCCGTGAGATTACAGCGTGCTAAATCGGGCAGGAGTCATACCTGTGGGCGACATGAAGACAAAATCCTCTCACCATCAATCCGAGAACACTTTCAAGGTATTAGGGGCATTAGGACTCGGTGTATTGTTTACGATCACATGAGTGCATCCAGCTGGCTCATTCATTTTATGTTTCTGTTTAGGTTTTAAGTCCTCTGGCTTTTCGTTATGTTATACATCTTAATCATACCGTAGAACGGATGCCCGCCTTGCTCCTTATCTGTGTAACGCGAGGTGGTTGCTTGCCCAAAAAGTTAGATCTTTTTGGGCAAGCAACAATGAAATAGTCGTTTAGCACGATTTTATCGTTATAAGCGGTCGATAAAAGTTTGTTCCCTCAGTACCCCTAGTCCACTGCCAATACCTATGCAGAGATAACAAACCTGCTGTCTCCTAAAACAAAACAAAAGCTAAATAGTCAACAAATAAACATTCTGAGCACTTGGTTTACAGTGGTTCCATTCAGGGCCATATCTAGGGATGGGCGAAAGGGACAGCTGCCAGGACACTAAAAAGTGAATTTAAAAAAATTATGCATGTAAAAATCAGCAGATATGTATGTAAAATGTATGTTATTCCATTAACCTCAGCAAAAACACAAAAGGAATCGCCACCCACATTCACTAATCACACCGTTTATGTCAAGATTAAATCAAAACAATCATTTAAAGTGATAAATTGATAGAAACAGGACTGCATCAGCAAGCCTTTGTCAACGTTCACAATAAACTTATTGAGACGTCCGGTCTTCTCAATCATTTGCAGCCTGTTTTTTCAGAAAGTTTTTAAAGCCCACAGTGACTACTTCTCATCGGGGCAATGCAGAATTCAAAAGCCAAAATATTCAAGAGCCCACGGCGAATATCTCTCATAGGGGCAAAACTGAATTCAAAGAACAATGTCTCTAGCAACAAATTTTCAATGCGCTGAAGTTGAGGTATTTTTGTGGGATGACATAGCACATTCAAATCGCAGACACTTGATCAGATCACATTCATTCAAACAACATCGTACCGATGCCTTCTTATAAACAGGTGCCTGGGATGCCAACTCAACAGCGGCCGTGTTTCGCAGCCTGCCGGCTGCTTCTTCAGGAGTCTAATTTCTAAACGATAAATACCATAACAAAAAATCAGCATGTATAACTTCGTAAAAGCTAGTACTTAACTGACAACGGTGCGGTCACCTATTAGAAGTAGGACCGAAGTCTCAAGTCATCCTCTCCAACAAAACGCCGAGCTAGAGACCGCATCCAACTAGTCTGACTAATTAAATAGCCCGCTCTTTAGCGGACGTCATGACGTCATACAAGACGTGTGCGATCGTCAGAACTGGGATGTGAAGGCGAGAACTCATCATAAAAAGACATTCAACTCCAATGCATTATTGAGACCCTGAGGATGGACAGTGTTTAATCGGTGAATCCATTTTTGTTCAGCTTGAAGCAGCTTCTTGTCAAAGTCTCCGCCTCGCCAGGAGGGAATCAGCTGTTCCAATACACAGACTCTTAAACTTTCAAAGGTGTGTGCAAAATCCATACAATGGGTGACCAAAGGAGCAGTGATTCTATGCATATTAATACAAGAGCGATGTTCAATTAGTCTGGTTTTCAAAATTCTCTTTGTTTTGCCAATATAGCATAATCGGCAGGGACACTGTATGATGTATATAACTCCTGAAGACGCGCAAGTGGTGTTATGATGTAAATAAATGTTGGTGTTGAGTGTTGAAAAATATAGAACAGAAGTTTCAATCATTACCGGACAAACGGTACATGAGCCACATTTTGAATGTGAGCCGGATTGGTAAGATGGATCACGGACTGTGGAATCTGAATGAACCAACTGATCTTTCAGATTGGCTCCTCGAGTATATACAAATCTGGGAAAATTTTGAAATTCAGAATGTAATTGTAAAATGTTCCAGTTTCGGGAGACAATTGACTTGATTGTCGCTGACATTGAAGAAAAAGGTAAGATGCATGTGAGAAAATTGTCGGAGTCTTCAGAGCGTGGTAAGAATAGCCACTCCCGGTGAGTGTATTTAGCTCGTAGATAAGCCTTTTTGATACATTTCAACGGGTAGCCTCTTTGAAGGAATCTGGACCATAGATCTTTCGCTTGTCAACGTTCTTATTCCAACGTAACTAAGGCTGAAGCAGTGGCGCTGAAAACCTTGCGCACTAAGGAACATCTTATAATAAAACCTGCAGACAAAGGAGGCAAAATTGTCTTAATGAATCGTGAGCAATATTCCACAGAAATTACCCGACAATTAAGTGATTCCAAGTTTTACAAAGCTCTACCGTCCAATCCCACTGAATCTATTTTTTCTGAGATTGAATGTTTGGTCAAAATTGGATCTGAAGCCGGTTTTTTAACACCTCAAGAAGTTTCGTTTCTCCTCCGTAAGCATTCACAGGTTCCAGTTTTTTATACTTTACCTAAAATCCACAAAAATATCATTAACCCTCCGGGACGTCCGATAGTTTCCAGTAAAGGTTCTCTCCTAGAACCTCTTTCACAATTTGTAGACTTTTTTCTTGCTCCTTATGTATCTGTGTTGAAATCATACATTCGCGACTCGCAACATCTCATTCAATTCCTTGAAGAATTTTGTGTTGATCAAATAGACCTGTCATCTATGTTTTTGGTCACTTTAGATGTGGAAGCATTATACACAAACATTCCCCAGGAACAAGCCATTGAAATTGCTACCTCATTTTTTGAAATAAGACCACGACCTCACCGGATTCCCTCATTCTTTTTGGAAGCGCTCACAAGGTTAGCCCTAACAAAGAATTTCTTTGCATGGGAGGGCGAATATTATCAACAGATTTGTGGCACCGCTATGGGTGCCACAATGGCCCCAGATATAGCCAATCTATACATGGGACATTTTGAGGACAACTGGGTCTACACGAACAATCCATTCAGTCAATACATACTTGTCTGGAGAAGATACATCGACGACATCATTTTATTTTGGACGGGATCCATAGAAATTTTTCAAGAATTTACCATTTGGCTTAATACCTGTAATCGTCATCTAAGATTTGTGGCTTCAATACATCAAACGAATATTGATTTTTTGGACATTCATATCTCTAAAACTGACACAGGTTTTGAGACGACCCTATTTCGGAAATCAGTTGCAAGTAACACTCTGTTGCATTTCTCGAGTGCCCACCCCAGACCACTTAAAGAGAGCTTACCTACTAGCCAATTTTTTAGGCTCAGGCGTTTATGTACCACTTTGGCCGAATATCAACATCAAGCGAAAGATCTATGGTCCAGATTCCTTCAAAGAGGCTACCCGTTGAAATGTATCAAAAAGGCTTATCTACGAGCTAAATACACTCACCGGGAGTGGCTATTCTTACCACGCTCTGAAGACTCCGACAATTTTCTCACATGCATCTTACCTTTTTCTTCAATGTCAGCGACAATCAAGTCAATTGTCTCCCGAAACTGGAACATTTTACAATTACATTCTGAATTTCAAAATTTTCCCAGATTTGTATATACTCGAGGAGCCAATCTGAAAGATCAGTTGGTTCATTCAGATTCCACAGTCCGTGATCCATCTTACCAATCCGGCTCACATTCAAAATGTGGCTCATGTACCGTTTGTCCGGTAACGATTGAAACTTCTGTTCTATATTTTTCAACACTCAACACCAACATTTATTTACATCATAACACCACTTGCGCGTCTTCAGGAGTT
Organism: Rhinatrema bivittatum; assembly: GCF_901001135.1. NCBI lineage: Eukaryota > Metazoa > Chordata > Amphibia > Gymnophiona > Rhinatrematidae > Rhinatrema > Rhinatrema bivittatum. Next base: position 219,156,136 of record NC_042618.1, on the reverse strand, counting down.
ATATACATCATACAGTGTCCCTGCCGATTATGCTATATTGGCAAAACAAAGAGAATTTTGAAAACCAGACTAATTGAACATCGCTCTTGTATTAATATGCGTAGAATCACTGCTCCTTTGGTCACCCATTGTATGGATTTTGCACACACCTTTGAAAGTTTAAGAGTCTGTGTATTGGAACAGCTGATTCCCTCCTGGCGAGGCGGAGACTTTGACAAGAAGCTGCTTCAAGCTGAACAAAAATGGATTCACCGATTAAACACTGTTCATCCTCAGGGTCTCAATAATGCATTGGAGTTGAATGTCTTTTTATGATGAGTTCTCGCCTTCACATCCCAGTTCTGACGATCGCACACGTCTTGTATGACGTCATGACGTCCGCTAAAGAGCGGGCTATTTAATTAGTCAGACTAGTTGGATGCGGTCTCTAGCTCGGCGTTTTGTTGGAGAGGATGACTTGAGACTTCGGTCCTACTTCTAATAGGTGACCGCACCGTTGTCAGTTAAGTACTAGCTTTTACGAAGTTATACATGCTGATTTTTTGTTATGGTATTTATCGTTTAGAAATTAGACTCCTGAAGAAGCAGCCGGCAGGCTGCGAAACACGGCTGCTGTTGAGTTGGCATCCCAGGCACCTGTTTATAAGAAGGCATCGGTACGATGTTGTTTGAATGAATGTGATCTGATCAAGTGTCTGCGATTTGAATGTGCTATGTCATCCCACAAAAATACCTCAACTTCAGCGCATTGAAAATTTGTTGCTAGAGACATTGTTCTTTGAATTCAGTTTTGCCCCTATGAGAGATATTCGCCGTGGGCTCTTGAATATTTTGGCTTTTGAATTCTGCATTGCCCCGATGAGAAGTAGTCACTGTGGGCTTTAAAAACTTTCTGAAAAAACAGGCTGCAAATGATTGAGAAGACCGGACGTCTCAATAAGTTTATTGTGAACGTTGACAAAGGCTTGCTGATGCAGTCCTGTTTCTATCAATTTATCACTTTAAATGATTGTTTTGATTTAATCTTGACATAAACGGTGTGATTAGTGAATGTGGGTGGCGATTCCTTTTGTGTTTTTGCTGTTAAGTTTCGACAGGGTCGCGATTTTTTGCTCTTTGTTTGGTTGCTATTCCATTAACCTCAACATACATGTTTAAGTAAGGATTTGCATGTGTAGAAAAGAATGCCACATTCTGTGGTGGAGGTCAACATTTATATGAGGAAGTTGCTATTTTGTAAGCAGGTTACACATGTAAATTTGGCAGTTTACTAGTATATATTTACACCTTCTCTATATTTATTTAGAACTTTTATATACTCTTATCCCATATGTAGAGCACAAGGGTTTACAAAGTGACATTCGTAGTTATGACTCAAACAAACAATGATTGGTTACAGATGTAGCCAATAGTTGTATCCTATACATGTATTAATATCTATCTTGTGAATTTTCTATTATATAATATCTCTTATTTATTTTCAAGTTTTGATTATTATCTTTTGGCTTTTTTGTTTTGTGGTTTTCAATTTTCATGTGTATTAAGTTAATTCATAAGCATTTTTTAATAACTATGTTTTTAGTTCACATTTAAATCTCTTTCTATCAGGTAAAATTCATAATGTTTTGGGCAGAGAATTCCATGACTTTGGGCCCGCTACAGAAAACATCCAATCTCTTATTTGCATCAGATGTGTGCTTTTTATTGTTGGAATAATCAATAGTCCTTTATTTTGTGATCTTAATGTTCGCTGAGGTGTGTAAGGTTGTAGTGTCACTCCTAACAAGCTAGAGTTATTGTAATGAATGATGTTGAAAATTATTGTTAGTACTTTATAATAAATTCTGGATTGTACTGGTAACCAATACAGTGAAATCAGTGAGGGTGTAATTATGGTCATATTTCTTGGATCCTAGTAGGAGTCTCTGTGGCATTTTGTAATAATTGTAGTGGTTTTAATTGACATGCTGGAAGACCTAGTAGTAAGGAGTTGCAGTAGTCTAGGTTTGAGAATATTAGAGTTGCAATATAGTACGGAAGTCTGCCATTGTTAATAATGGTTTCAACCGCTGTAGTATACGCAGCTTGGCGTAACCAGTTTTGACTAGTTTACTATATCTGGAGTAAATGATCATAAACATCTAAAAAGTGAACTACTGAGTGGGTAGTGGGTCTGGGTGAAATGGGGGGGGACGGGACTTCATGCTGAAGAGCCAGGAGGGTCTTGATGACCTGCAGATGGACTGGGCGAACTGGCAGACTAATTGGTAAAACTGATAATTTCATTGCTGTGCACATGTTAGAAAATATCCCAACATACACATGTAAAAGATGACTTAAGGGGAGTAAATGTGTGTACTTTATGCAGGTAAAATCTCCATGCATATATTTTTAAAGTTAGATGAAAAATACACGAATATAACAGTTGTGTGCCATTTATCCAGATAAATTCCAATTTATTTGGCTAAATCTTGAAATCGGCACTTATCTGGACAAGTTCCAATTTATCTGTTAAGCAGCAGCAAAATCACTTCTTATACGGTTAAGTCAGCCAGATAAGTAGCGATTTTTAGATTTATTCGGCTATCTGACTTTGGCAGATAAGTAGCACTTTTGCTGCATCTTAGCTGGATAAGTCCTGCTACTTAGCTGGATAACTCGGCCGGATAAGTGCAATAATGTATTTGCAATCATTTTTATGTGCACATGCATGTTGCCAGAAACTTTTATGCATAATTTATAACCTCTGTACATCGTATATGCTCAGGTTATAAAATATCAGAATAGATTTTCGCGCCCATGTTTTAAAGTTATCCTCCCAGCATCTAGAGGACAGAAAAATAACTGAAATGTAAGCATGTGGCAGCAGTAGATGAAAAGCCAGGAAGAATGCAACTCTTTTTCTACCATTCAGGTTGGAGGGGAAAAGGGAAAGAGTTCTGGAGATCAGAGCAGAAGGCGTGGAGAGAGAGAGATCTGAATGGGCACAAATATGTTTGTCTGCCCTGTGTATTAAAATGCTAGTTATAGTTTTGGATCTGTTGCTGTAGTTGTCTTTACATTCTGATGGATGATTTCCACAAGGAACAGCAGACTTCATGGCTGTTTTCTGGCAGTACCGGGTTCTATAAAAAACATTGCACTAGAAACTAGTATGTTTAGTCTCTGAAGGAGTCTAATTGGCTGAATGTTTCAAGGTATAATAAGATCTGCAGCAGCCATACCTTACACAGCAGCCTTTGTGGAAGAATAGATCAGGGATGAGGAAACCTTTTGAGCTGCAGCACCCCCTTCCATTCATACAATTGGTTTGGGTCCCCAACATGGGTTACATATATATCTTATGTTTTCCATAGCGGGTCCAAAGCTGTGGAATTCCCTACCTGAGATGCTAAGGTTAGACAGAAAGAGATTTAAATATGAGCTAAAAACACGGCTTTAAAAAAATGCATATAACCTGACTTAAAACACCTGATATAGAAAGTATCCTTTGACCTTCTTGTTATTGTTTCTAACTGAAGGACGAAGAGAATGAAAGAATCGATACAAAGTAATAAAGAAATGTGAAACATTTTATTTTATTCTTTTTAACTTTCTTTACCCTTGACCATGTCTTAAAACTTGAGTCAAATGTATCAGAACAATTCGATTGATAGATGTCAATGCCTATTTATGAAAAATACCTCCTTTACTTGCTATTACCTGTTGATTTATAACTATGAATGTTACTGTTGTAAACCATTGTGATCTTTTATATGGAACAATGGTATATAAAACTAGCAACTGTACCCGTTCTACCCCCGGGCGGCGAGCCTTTTTTATTATTTTATTGGCACATATGCTCTTATAAGAAAGCGTTAGCCAAAAAGGAAAAACTAAATTGTTTTCACCCAGGGCAAGGGATGTGGAGGCACATTTGCTAAAGCCAGGGCTGGCAAAGTTTATTTACCAAACTGTCTCTCACCCTCCCCCACACCCCCTCTCCTCTCTCTCACACACATTCTCTCTCACTGGCATCCCCCTCCCCTCATATAGGCTCCCTCTCTCTGAAATCCACACTGGCATCCCCCCACCCATCCTCTCTTACCTCCCATGCTCTCTGTCACCCCCTCCCTCACACACACATTCTCTCTCACTGGCATCCCCCCCCCCCCCCCCCGTCGCTCTCTCACACCCTCCTGCTCTCTCTCACCCTCCCCTCCCCGACACACATTCTCACGGCGAAGATGAAAGCCCAGCGAGTCGTTCGCAGCACACGGGGGTTTTCCATTTTCTCATTGAGCAGAAAATAGCAGTGGAGACCCCGGCATGCAGCGAACGGAGCGCGTCCCGCGGCACATGCTCCGTTCGCGGCGAAGATGAAGGCCCGGGCGCGCCAATTGTGGCACACGGGGGCCTTCCCTTTTCGCTGTGAACGGCACGCCGGGTCTTCATCTTCGCCGTGAATGGGAACGTGTGCCGCGGGATGCGCTCCGTTCGCGGCATGCCGGGGTCTCCTCTGCTATTTTTTGCCTGTCCCTCGATGGCCACTGTCCTTCTGGTTTTGAATAGTCTTCCGGCGAGGGAGGAAATCTGCGGGAGGGAAGGAGGAATTCTGCGCAAAATCTGCATTCCGCAGTAGCGCTGAATTCCCCCAGGAGTACCTCTTGTACCTGGTGTTGTGACATGGCCGCTGTACGGTGTGTTTGAGCCTCCAAGGCGGCCAGGGAGCCCCTGGCCGCCTTGGAGGGGAACATGCACGAGCACTGACGGACACACTCCCAAGCCCGATATATTATGGATGTCTAAATAAATAAATAAATATGTGTGTGAATGCATGCATGAAGGGTATTCACTAGGCAGCCATGCTGCCTAGTGAATACCCTTCATGCTGGGGAACATGCACGAGCACTGACGGACACACTCCCAAGCCCGATATATTATGGATGTCTAAATAAATAAATAAATATGTGTGTGAATGCATGCATGAAGGGTATTCACTAGGCAGCCATGCTGCCAACCAGTGGCTCAAAGCTCCCATTTTTTTTCTCTTCAAGTTGCTGAAAGGAGCAAGCTGATATACGCAGACACAGAGAGAAACAGATACTGCAAACCCAGACCGAGAAACAAAGACCCAACAGACAGTTACCCCAGACAGAGAGACAAATACACTCCACAGACATCAAGAAACCCACCACCCAGACAGGCACAGAAACACAGACATACCATACCTAGACTGAAAACAGACACAGCACAGACAGACACAAAAAGGAGCATAGACATAACACACCCAGACAAACACAGGCAGACAGACCACACACATAGACCAGACAGACAGACACACACACCACAATGGTAAAAGCTGGAAATGAAAAAAAAAAAAATTAGGTGGTAGCCAAAATTTTTTAGGTGCTGAGAAAAACTCCATCCCACCCTGCTCATTTTTTTTTATTTTTTTTGCTTAACTGTTTTCACTCATTTTTCCTATTTCTCTTAGTTTGCTCATTTGTTTTTATTTTCTCATATTTTGATTTGATTATTGCACTTTTTGCTTTATTCTCCTTCCCCGCCTCTCTCCCTTCCATTTTCTCTGGCCTTTTTGCCTATTCTCCTGACCACTTCACTTTCCCTGGTGGGCAACAGCTGTAATCTCTCTCTCCCAGGTTAGGAACTCCTGGACTGAGGCCTGAGGGTAGTGGCTCTTCCTGGGTTGTGGAACTCTGTAGTGGCTGCTCCCAAGAACAGTTCTGCTGCAGAGTAAGTAGTTCAGTCCCTGTGCCTACCACAGTAGAAGCAGTTCCTCTCCTTATGCCACTGAAAGAGATGCATGGCTAAGCCGTGGCATGCTTACGATGTCACTACATTCTGGCAGCTTCTTCCCCCCTGAGCTTGCAGTGCCTTCATGGCACTGAGACTCGATAGCATTGCCATAGTTTTTTAATTTCTTGATTAATCAGTCAATATGGAGAAGGTTTTCATGGGTAATGATTCAGATGGACTGAACCCAATCCCGGTGAACCTAGAAGATGTGGTAGACCTGATTGACAAACTGAAGAGTAGTAAATCACCTGGACTGGATGGTATACACCCCAGAGTTCTGAAGGAACTAAAAAATGAAATTTCAGACCTATTAGTAAAAATTTGTAACCTGTCATTAAAATCATCCATTGTACCTGAAGACTGGAGGATAGCAAATGTAACCCCAATATTTAAAAAGGACTCCAGGGGCGATCCGGGAAACTACAGACCGGTTAGCCTGACTTCAGTGCCAGGAAAAATAGTGGAAAGTATTCTAAACATCAAAATCACAGAACATATAGAAAGACATAGTTTAATGGAACAAAGTCAGCATGGCTTTACCCAGGGCAAGTCTTGCCTCACAAATCTGCTTCACTTTTTTGAAGGAGTTAATAAACATGTGGAAAAAGGTGAACCTGTAGATGTAGTGTACTTGGATTTTCAGAAGGTATTTGACAAAGTTCCTCATGAGAGGCTTCTAGGAAAAATAAAAAGTCATGGGATAGGTGGCAATGTCCTTTCGTGGATTACAAACTGGCTAAAAGGAAACAGAGAGTAGGATTAAATGGACAATTTTCTCAGTGGAAGGGAGTGGGCAGTGGAGTGCCTCAGGGATCTGTATTGGGACCCTTACTTTTCAATATATTTATAAATGATCTGGAAAGAAATACGACAAGTGAGATAATCAAATTTGCAGATGATACAAAATTGTTCAGAGTAGTTAAATCACAAGCAGATTGTGATAAATTGCAGGAAGATCTTGTGAGACTGGAAAATTGGGCATCCAAATGGCAGATGAAATTTAATGTGGACAAGTGCAAGGTGATGCATATAGGGAAAATAACCCATGTTATAGTTACACAATGTTAGGTTCCATATTAGGTGCTACTACCCAAGAAAGAGATCTAGGCGTCATAGTGGATAACACATTGAAATCGTCGGTTCAGTGTGCTGCGGCAGTCAAAAAAGCAAACAGAATGCTGGGAATTATTAGAAAGGGAATGGAGAATAAAACGGAAAATGTCATAATGCCTCTGTATCGCTCCATGGTGAGACCGCACCTTGAATACTGTGTACAATTCTGGTCGCTGCATCTCAAAAAAGATATAATTGTGATGGAGAAGGTACAGAGAAGGGCGACCAAAATGATAAAGTGAATGGAACAGCTGCCCTATGAGGAAAGACTAAAGAGGTTAGGACTTTTCAGCTTGGAGAAGAGACGGCTGAGGGGGGATATGATAGAGATGTTTAAAATCATGAGAGGTCTAGAACGGGTAGATATGAATCGATTATTTACTCTTTCTGATAATAGATAGACTAGGGGGCACACCATGAAGTTAGCATGGGGCACATTTAAAACTAATCTGAGACAGTTCTTTTTACTCAACACACAATTAAACTCTGGAATTTGTTGCCAGAGGATGTGGTTAGTGCAGTTAGTATAGCTGTGTTTAAAAAAGGATTGGATAAGTTCGTGGAGGAGAAGTCCATTACCTGCTATTAATTAAGTTGACTTAGATAATAACCACTGCTACTACTAGCAACAGTAACATGGAACAGACTTGGTTTTTGGGTACTTGCCAGGTTCTTATGGCCTGGATTGGCCACTGTTGGAAACAGGATGCTGGGCTTGATGGACCCTTGGTCTGACCCAGTATGGCATGTTCTTATGCTCCCCTTCAGGATTGTTCAAGCCTCCCCTGAGGGGTCTGCCCCCTAGTTGGCTCACTCCTGAAATAGATAATATTTTTGCTTTCCCTTCAAATAGACACAGAATACTAAAATTCCATGCAGTCACTAAATCTATTGCTCCTAATAATCAGCTTAGCAGAGATTGCATTTTTATTTTATTAGTGTTCTACGCCAGTAAATGAATTTGTTTTCAGTAAAAGAACTAATTAGATTCCAAAATAAGGGGCCGATGCAATAAAGTCATGTAGAAAGGTGCTGAACAGTCAACACCTGCTCTCTTAACACACCCCCAAAGCTAACACGAACCCAATCTGCCAGTCATGAAAATCGACGCCAAGTTTATCGGTGTTGGTTTTCCTTATCGGCGGACAGCCGATGGGTCCGACTGTCAATTTTTATTTTTTTACTTTTGTTTCTTTTATTTTTCATCTTACTTAATATCACAATGATATTAAGTAGGAGGCAGTACAGAAAAGCAGTTTTTTTTTCTGCTTTTCTGTACTTTTTTTTTGATGCGCACAGATATTAACGCCTGCTCCAGGCAGGCGTTAATAGATGACAGTTAAATGTGCGTCCGAGACTCACATTTTATTTTTTTGCATTGGGAGTGAATGCCTATTAGCCTCATTCACATGCATTTCCATGTGATGAGTGCTATTAGATTCACTCCGCGTTGGACGCACGTTGAATATGCGCTAATCCCCTTATTGCATTAGGGGATTGATTGGCGCCTATTCTACCCGCGTCCGACTGCAGGTTAACTGTGCTTGGCTGAGTGCACCGTATTGTATCAGCCCTAAGTAGGCAATGATACGTAAACAAATTCAGAACCTTTTTGAAAATTAAATGAAATGCGTTTTTGTTTTACAGTTTCTCACATTCTCTGAACGATTAGCAAATGTGAACATTGATATAATCCATCGAATTGACAGAACAGGAAGCTATGAGGAGGTAAGAAATATAAATGCAGCTTTTCGGTTTAAAATCATTTTTAGCCCATTTTATTCAGTTCAAAAATCTTTCCAGACAACACTTGCTTTTCTAACTCATCTCTGTACGTGAAACATTATAAATGGGTTTCTAATTAGAACTTGTAAAGGGAGCAGGGAGTGGAGGAAATCAACTTTTCGGCTTTGTGCTCTTTCCTGTGCAGTAGCTGTAGTAACCATGCTCTCAGGAGAGCACTAACTACTTCTTCAGATATCCTCAGATGACCTTCAGGATTGATGCAGTCTTTACTGCCTCTCATAGCTCGGACAGTCACCATTGCAGTGCTTATACTCAGAAGTGGTAACATTACCTTTCAGAAGTAATTGGCCAGTTTACTGATGCCTTTTTTTTTTTTTTTAAGAATGTGTTCTGTTAGTAATTACTTTTAGATCACCTTGAGCTGACAAGAGGTTAAACCTTCCTGATCTGGAAGCAGAAATACATCATTGCATTGAATTCTTGTACCAGATGCTGTGTTGGAAAGATTTTGCCTACTGACTTATGTTAAGGAGAAGCCACATTGCAAAGGTTGTGGCAAATGGGAATAAAAATAAAAAGTAATTGTGCTGTTTTTGTCTGATTGCTTTTTCAAAATCTATTTCCCTATTGGTGGTGTTCAGAAGAGTAATTGGGACACAGGTTTATAGTTATCGTTAACCAGTTTTTACCATCACTGCTTGCCACGTCTGAGACTTTGTTTCTGGATCCCTTGATTAGCCGGTTGAGTATTTTATTTCATACATTCATTAGAAAGATGATGGTTAGAGAGGAATGTCTCTTTACACGTTTGGCTGTGGGTGGTTAATTCCATGTTCTCGTTTAACAGGAAGTTGAAACCTACTTTTATGAAGGATTACAGAAATGGAGAGAGCTGAACCTCACGCAGCACTTTGGTATCTTATCTTTTCCAGCTAACAACCCCTCTGTTACCCTGCCTGTTTAGTACTTTTTTGTATGCTTTGCAGGTATTTTTTCCCCTCCTGGGTTTTTATTTGTTAATCTTTGGAGTTTGACAAAAGATCCCTGCTGTTGACTGCTGCCAGTAGTGCTATCAGTTAAAGCTATTCCAGGAGTTTTCAAATTAAAATCTAAAACCCTCCAGAATCAAAATTGGGGGGGAGGGGGGGAATGACATCAGGGTTTTCAGATTCTCATGTCTGCTGCCACAGCTACTGCCAGCAGGTGGAAGTGAGTGCTGCAGTTGCAGGGGATTTCTGTTAGGGTTCAAAGATTGCCAGACTCCCTTCCCTTCCCTCCCCTTTCCCTACTCATACAAAAAAAAAAGCTATAACTGTAAAGGCTTCCAGCATCTGCCTAGCGACAGCAAAGCACCAGTCCAGCTCCTGTGATCTGAGCCGAAGACTAATCTGAAATAAAAGTTCTGGCAGAGTGGGGAGGATAAAGGTTGGGGTGAGGAGGGTAGGCCCCGGAGAATACTAAATTTTTATAAAATAGACGGGATGGGGGAGGGGAAGAGACCGGCCCCAGCCCCGGACCTTATATTTGTTAAATGATGACATGGAGAGAGTTTGGGGGGAGGAGGATGCAAACTTAGCCCAGCAGGGTCCAGCCTTTGGAACATGGGTGGGAAAGAGGAGGGGGAATGTGTTAGGGCCAATAGGCCTGCAAATTTTTTTTTTTTTTTTTTAAATCAGCACTTTTCCACTTAACTGGCTATATTCTTTTGAATATATTTGGTTAAGGCTTACGTTATTCATGTAACCGGTGATATTAAAAAAATATATATTCGGTTGTGTTCAAAGTTATCTGGCTATGGTTAGCCAAATAATTTTCATTGGGGATATTCAGTGGGACATTTATCCCACTGAATATCACAGATACCTTATCCAGCTGGAGAGGTTATCCATTTTCCTGATTTTTTAATATTGGCCTCTTAAAGACTAGTACGTTCTTCTAAATGAAATAGAATTCTGAATAAAAAAGGGATTATTGTAATTTTGTTTTTTAATTTCCAAATGAATTAGATATTTTTTTCATAGTCTCACCACTTTAAAGCAGAGAATTGAAAATGCTACAGCTGATTGTTAGCTGTCTCAGTGGTGCAGTCTTATCTAATTTCCTTGCTTTTTGAAATTGATCTTTGCTGAGGTGTTTGATTGTGTGTTAGTTGTGATGATTAAAAAGGTCAGTTGTGTACATAGCTTAACAAATATAAAATAAATCAATCTCTTTATCTAACTGACCTGTCAGTGAATGGATTAGAGAATATGGTAAAAAGGGTTAATGATGAACAAAATTCTTCCCCTGCACAGTGGCCTTCTCCAGAGAGGTGTTCAACAAATGCCAGTCTTTCAATCAGCTGGTGTACCATCAGAATGCCATCGTGCAGAGCCTGAAGGCACATCTGCAGGTCCACAACAGCCTCGCCTACCAGCCCCTCCTAGAGTGAGTATCAGCTGCACCAGATGAAGTGCACAAAGTCATGTAAAGTAGCATCAGCACGATCTCTCATCCTGCAATACGGTTTTGTTGAAGATATTCCGGAATTCTAATGGACCCAATATTTGTCCCTCTGCAAAATACTTTTAAGGGGCTAATTTCCTAAGCTTTTTTGGCATAGATATAAAATGAGGAAAAAGACTTGGTGTTAGCAGATCTTCCAGGTCACCCCACCTTGAGAATGACTCCCCTCCCTTCACCTTTTACAGAAATCACCCTCTTTCTCTCTTCACCTGTCTCCATACATTTCAATGTTATTGCCCTCATCTGTAGCTTGGTTATTCCCAGCAGGATGCAAAGATTCATCCAAATAGATAAAATAATCCAAATTTGGGACACTGCAGGTTGAAAAGTCTGGTATGAAGTGGACCAGGTTGTTCTTTTTCTGATGGAGGAGGTTCAGTGTCCTCCAGCTCAGTTTCTCAAGCTGGTCCCAGAGTACTCCCAGCCAGGCTGATTTTCAGAACACCTACAGTGCATATACATAAGATAGATTTGCATGCACTGCCTCCATTGTATGCAAATGCATCTGATGCATATTCATTATGGATATCCTGAAAGCCAGACCATTTTAAGGAATACTTCTCCAGCTTGTCCTTACTTTCCTAGCAGACTTTCATCAGAAACCTCAAGGCTTCCTCTGTTTTAAAATCTGCAAATAGCCATCTCATCCTTCAGCCACGCTGGGATCACTGTCAAATAGGAAATCACTGAGAAACTTTAGATCAGCTAAACTTGACTGCTTTGAGATAAACTGAAAAAATGGAAATAAACAGCTTTTGAAAAATTTGTTTTAAAATTGAAGGCTCAGTTAAAATATCTAATAAATGTTTCAACCCAGGAGTTCACACACCAGATCTTCCTAGTAGAAGAATCTTCTGAGGGGAAAGTACTTTTATGCCTTACCTGGCAGAGGCTGGCGGTGCGGTCATGTTGAAAGTGTGTGGAGGTTTGAATGTGGTCCGTGGGCCATTATTAGACTCAGATTCAATCTTGGCATTTTAGTTGCTTCTTGGGATGGGTTCCCAGGACTTTTCAACATGGCAGCTTTGCCAGCCACAGCTGTATAAAAACTGCCAACCTTTCTTTGGGAAAATGCCTTTTTTTCCTAGCGTGTAGCCAGATGGACTCAGGACCAATGGGTATTGTGCTCTCCTGATAGCAGATGGGAGACGGAGTCAGATTTCAAAGCTGACGTCACTCTACATATACCCGTGCAGTATGCTTAGCTCTTCAGTATTTCCCAGTCTCCCATAGCAGATGCGGACACTATCCAAAAGAGAATAGTGTAACATTTACAAGAAAGAAGAACATTTATCTTTAAAAAGAGAGCCCCGCTTCTCCTGCGGTGAAACCTAACGGATCCTCCCCCAGTCGAGGCTTTCCAGAGGTCGATTCGATATCCCTCAGAGGTGAGCCTTAGTCCGCCGACCAATTCCCGGCGTGGACGTTGCCCCCAGGGTGGCGGAAAGGCAGCGGGTGCAAATTCGAGCATGGTGGTGAAGGGATTTCCCTCTCCCCCCGCAGTTGGAGACCGCCCGGCACGCGACCGGTAAGCGCTGAGAACCAGGTAAGGTAGAAACTTGTTCTTCTAAGTCTCCAGTTTCCAAGGCTCAAACAGCCGTACCGACCTTCCTCTGAAGAGGTATAAATCGGGTTGATCAGCCTTCCTCTGGCTAGGCCCCGATCTGGTTGAGGGTCCACACATGTGGAGACCTTCCCGGGGGTGGGGGCGCCATCTTGTTGCCGGGGACGTCAGCACCATCTTCCCCCCCCTCGCCGTCGGTACACGTGGAGCAGGCCAGAGGCCCGAGGTGCTTAACTTGAGCACGTCCGTAGGGATACACGCTTAACTGTGTGCACATCTGGGTTGTGCTCACAGCGGCATGCACGACTAGGCCGCACAGACAACTGCGTTCATAACTGTGCCACGTGCACAAAATCTGCACGCATAACTTGTGCGTACGTAGTGCGCATAACTTCTGTGCTGCTGATGCGCACAGCTAAGAGCATCCACGTGCATAACTCTTGCACGGACGAGTTTTTAAGCCCTACACACGCACAAACAATGGCACCACCATCCAAGAAGGCCAAGGGACCCTTCCTTTGCCCAGCCTGCCACTTGAGAGCTGCACAGCCTGAATTAGAATCCCTTCTGTGCCAGCAGTGCAAACAGAACCAGGGAGAGCCCAATCAAGATCTCCCACAGCCAGGAGCGGAATCTGGAACCACTGATGATGGCACCCCGGACCTAACTATGTCCAACTCGACACCTCAACAAGAAAGTTCCTCTGGAGCTACCACCACAATCCCTCCTGGCATCAACATGGACCCAGGAACCTTCTCCTGGGTGGAATTTTTCAAAGGGCTGCAAACCTTTGTCCAGGCGCAACCAGCCCCGGCTGTCTATTTGCCTCAAACTCTGCCGGAAGCACAAGTCCTTCCCAGCACCTCCCAAGGCTCTCGAGACATGCCTCTCCTAACCAAGATCATCCCGGATGGGGATCCAGACACCTCAGAGGAGGAAACCGACTCCCTGGAAGAAGGGGAAATCCCCCCCAGGGATGAGCCATACCGGACCATGCTCCGATTCTTCCACAAAGACAAATTATCAACCCTTGTGTCCCAAACTATGAAGACACTGGGTCTCCCAGGCACGGACCCTGCATTGGAACCAAAAAAGAATCCCATGTTGGTGTACCTCTGTAAAGCCTCATGCTATTTTCCTATGTTGGAGCCCATCAAGGAACTGATTGACCTGGAATGGAATGCTCCAGGGGCCAGTTTTAAAGGGGGATGGGCACTAGAAGCCCTATACCCGCAGGAACCTACGGCCAAGGAACTTCATAGCTTCCCTAAAGTGGATGCTCTGATCTGTGGTGTCTCAAAACGCACCACAATCCCTGTGGAGGGAGGAGCGGCACTGAAGGACGTCCAAGACAGAAGGCTGGAAGCCATCCTTAAGCAGTTCTTTGATGTCTCAGCAATGATGCTACAAATTGCCTCCTGCCGTGCCTTGGTGGTACGTTCCTGTTTGATCCTCTCCAGAAACTCTACCACGCCCGGAGAAGCGATGGAACCTGCAGTCTCCTTCCTCACTGATACTACCGCTGACCTCGTGTGCACATCATCCAGGGATGTCGCTGCTGCAGTGGCAGCCAGAAGACAATTATGGCTCTGAAACTGGTCAGCTGATGCTACTTCCAAGGCGAATCTCACAAAAATGCCTTTTAAAGGATCCCTCCTGTTCTGAAGCGAACTGGAGAATTTAGCCAACAAATGGGGCAAATCCCCAGTACCCCGATTACCTGAAGACAGGAACAAAAGAACATATCAGCGCTCCTTCCTTCGAAGAACCAAGGGTAGAGGATCGCAACATTTTAAACCTTACAGGAACACACAGTCCCAAGCACCTCGTACTTCAGAAAGGTTTCAGTCCTTTCAGTACAAGCACATTAAGAGAGGAGAAAGCTCAGGGGCAGGCTCTGGCCGTGCTCCACAATGAGAAGACGCAGACCCATCCACAGGAAGAAGACATAGGGGGCAGACTTACCCTCTCCTACCAAAGATGGTTTGAAGTAATATCGGACAAGTGGGTCCTAACTATCATTCGAGAGGGGTACGCCCTGGAATTCCAAAGCATCCCCCCAGACAAATTTATGAGATCACCGTGCCACTCCCACTCCGAGACTGGCAGTGGAAACCACGCTAGCAAGACTACTCAGCCTGAAGGCAATAACTCCGGTGCCTACGTCTCAACAAAATACTGGGCACTATTCCATCTATTTTATCGTTCCCAAGAAAGAAGGAACATTCCGACCCATCTTGGACCTCAAGGCCGTCAACCGTTACCTGAAGGTACCACACTTCCGCATGGAAACCCTGCACTCCGTTATAATGGCAGTGCAACAGGGAGAATTCTTAACCTCCCTGTCCCTATCCAAAGCCTACCTTCACATCCCGGTCCATCAGGATCACGCGCGCTTCCTGCGCTTTGCGATACTGGGCAATCATTACCAATTTTGAGCGCTACCCTTCGGACCTACCACCGCTGCCAGAACCTTCACCAAAATTATGGTGGTAGTAGCTGCTGTACTGAGGAAAGAAGGAGTTCTGGTACATCCTTACTTGGACGATTGGCTGATCAGAGCAAAGTCTCCAGAGGAGAGTCGCCACGCGACCACCAGAGTCAAGAACTTACTACAAGAGCTCGGGTGGGTCGTGAACACAGCCAAGAGCTGCCTACAGCTCTCCCAGTCACTAGAATACCTGGGAATTTGGTTCGATACCAAGCTGGACAAGGTCTACCTTCCCCCTCCAAGGAGAAGGAAACTGATGGGTTAATTGAGAAACTGGTTGAACTCGGTTCGTCCCAAGGTATGGGATTACCTTCAAGTCCTCGGCCTCATGACCTCAACTCTGGAAGTTGTTCCGTGGGCAAGGGCCCATATACGACCACTACAATGCTCCCTATTGTCACGATGGAATCCAGTGTCTCAGAACTACTCAATTCGCCTCCAGCTACCGACAGAGGTTCGGCATCAGCTTCAATGGTGGCTACAATAAGAACACCTAAGCAGAGGCGTAAACCCTATCCGCACTGAAGTGGATCTTGCTCACCACAGAGGCGAGTCTGTGAGGGTGGGGAGCCCATTGTCAGGAACTCAGCCCAGGGACAATGGAACAAAGAAGAGGCGGAATGGAACATAAATCGCCTGGAAGCTCGAGCGGTCAGACTTGCCTGCCTGCGATTCAGCCACAGACTCCGAGACAAGTCTGACAGAGTCCTGATAGACAATGCAACAACCGTGGCATACTTCAACCGCCAGGGAGGAACCAGGAGCCAGCAGGTGTCTCTAGAAATAGACCCCCTCATGGAGTGGGCAGAAACAAACCTGCAAGGGATTTCGGCCTCCCACATCGTGGGAAAAGACATTATCTCAGCAGAGAGAGGCTAGACCCGGGGGAATGATCACTGGCAGACACAGCATTCCAGATGATAGTGAATTGATGGGGTCCCCCAGCCATGGACCTCCTAGCAACCCGACACAATGCCCAAGTCCCCAGATTCTTCAGCCGCAGACGAGAACCACAGTCTCAAGGAATCAGCGCTCTCGTCCAGAACTGGCCAGAAGAAGATTTCCTGTATGCCTTCGCACCCTGGCCGCTACTGGGCAGGGTCATTCACAAGAGAGAGCACCACAGGGGACTAGTCCTAGTCGCCCCGGATTGGCCAAGAAGACCATGCTACGCGGACATGTGAAGACTATTGGCGGGAAATCCTCCGCGTCTACTGCCATATAGGGACCTTCTTCAGCAGGGACCGATCTCCCACGAAGACCCGGCTCAATTCTCTCTCACGGTATAGCCCTTGAGAGGACTAACTTAAAGAAGCGCAACTACTCAAAAGCCGTGATTGACCCCCTGCTCCGAGCATGCAAGTTCTCCACATCTCTGTCTTACATACGGATCTGGAGAGTATTGCCTGGTGTGAAGACCGCGCCCTCCTTCCAAAGACAGCCATGATTCCCATGGTCCTAGAATTCCTACAGGACGGCATGCAGAAGGGGCTGTCTCTCAACTCCCTCAAGGTTTAAGTCGCTGCACTGGCCTGTTTCAGGTCCGAAGCGAACAGCATCAGACTATCAACTTATCCTGATGTGTCTCACTTCCTGAAAGGAGTCAAACAACTCCGTCCACCTCTAAAGTGGCCGATGCCTCTATGGAACCTCAACCTAGTACTAGACTTTCTAGCAGGGGAGTCCTTCAGACCAGCAAGCGGCCTGTCTCTCCGCCTCTTGACCTTAAAGACTGCATTCTTGATTGCAATATGCCCAGGTTCACCCCAGGCACCATACAGCTGCGTACGGTACCATCCTTCCTTCCGAAAGTGGTTTCCCAGTTCCATATGAACCAGACCATATCCTTACCATCACCAGATGAACACAGAGATTCGGAAGACTCACGCCTCCTTCGCCACTTGAATGTCAGCAGAATCCTAGTCCAATACCTCAAGAAATTGGAATCCTTGCACAAAACTGATCACCTGTTCATTCTTCACAGCGGGAAGAAACAAGGGGAAGCGGTATCGCGGGAGACTATAGCCCACTGGATCAAAGAAGTCATTAATGCTGCCTACATAGAGGCAGGAAAACCATTACCTCTACAGGTCAAGGCGCATTCTACAAGGGCCCAGGCAGTCTCCTGGGCTGAAACCAGGCTGCTTTCGCCAGCTGAGATCTGTCTGGTGGCGACATGGTCCTCCCTACACACCTTCTCCAGTTTCTCCCGCCTCGATATCCAGGCCAGAGAGGATATAGCCTTCGCAAGGGCAGCACTAAGTGGGCCACGGGCAGCCTCCCACCCAGTAAGGGAGTAGCTTTTGTACATCCCATTGGTCCTGAGTCCATCTGGCTACACGCTAGGAAATGGAGAAATTACTTACCTGATAATTTCGTTTTCCTTTGTGTAGACAGATGGACTCAGCATCCCACCCACGGCTGCTCCAGAAATAGAGAACCTCTGATATCAATCTCGAGACTGTACGGGTAAGCCTCGGCCTACCTCTATGTTAAGACACCCACAGTTACCTAAGTGTTGGCGTTTATTGTCTCTCCGCACCAGCGGTCTCCAGTGCCAAAAAGTTTTTATATTTATAATCAGTTGTGCCAGTTCAAATTTAATCAAGTATACTCAAGTGTAATCTAGTATCAAGCAACATATATCCACACTGGTTTTTCGAGGAAAATACTGAAGTGCTAAGCATGCTGCATGGGTATATGTAGACTGACGTCAGGTTTGAAATCTGACATCAGTCTACATATACCTCTGCTATCAGGAGAGCACAATACCCATTGGTCCTGAGTCCATCTGTCTACACTAAGGAAAATGAAATTATCAGGTAAGTAATTTCTCCATTTTTTCCCCCTGTAAAATTAAAATATTTGCTACAGAATTGTTGGTGCTACTTGTTTAAAAGGGCTGAGTGCTCATTACAGTGCAAAAACTGCTATATTTTCTTTCTTCATGCATACCATGTCTTTGCATATTGTGTTTTGAATTTAGCTTAGTGGTACAGTTGGCTAGAGATCTCCAGGCTGACTTCTACCCACATTTCCAAGACTTCTTCCTGGCCATCACCTCCATACTGAGCACGAAGGACACTGAGCTGCTGGAATGGGCTTTCACCACTCTCTCCTATCTCTACAAGTACCTGTGGAGGCTGATGGTGAAGGATATGCCAGCTATATACAGGTCAGATCTGTTTTTAAGATCAACAAAAGCTTTGGCAATATTTTTTCTCTGAGGACAAGCAGAATGGTAGTCCTCACACATGGGTGACATCATTGCCCTACTGAGCTTGTGCAGCTGCAGTCATCCCCCTCCCCCCCTAGGTAGAGTCCCTCAGTTTCTTCCATGTAGCTGTGTGGTTACAGGACCATGTGTGTCACAGTATTCAACTTTGCTCTCTCCTCACAGTTTTTGTAAGTGATTTTTTTTTTCTAGAGCTGCAGCTGTTTTTCTTTCCCTTACCTTACGGTAGTTTTATTTTCTTTTTTCTTTTCCTTTTTTCCTCTTCTTTCCACTGTCTGCTAGCCGCATGTCAGGCCTTAGTCACTGTACAGCCTGGCAGAGTCTAATACCATCCCTTATTAAATAAATACTGCACCTACAGTTTATCTGTGCCCTCTCCTTGCTCTGCCTGTTTTTGTAACTTTGTCAGGTGCTGGCAGGACTGTCAGAATGCAGTCCGTGGGTGATCTGTGTAGGCTGCTGAGCCTGGGGACTTACCTGAGTTCTACCCAGGCAGGTGTTCCATGTTGTTTTATGAATCGATCAGCATCGATGGAGGTTCAGACAGAGAGGAGATCGAGGACCACACCATTCTTGTGGGGGGGGGGGGGGTAAACGCATCCTCCCTACATTCAAAGGAACGAATCTCCCCTCCTATTTGCCTGTGATGCTTGCTTGTGAGAGAGAGTGAGCAGGAGCTATGCCCAGTAACGGTTGCCCGTGCACATCTGTGACCAATGCACTGATGATCTGACATGTCGATGTCAGGATTGCATCAAGGGCCAGGACTGCTATTGAGCACCATGGTCACCCTTAATATCGTCGTGCTGGGGCACCCTCGATGCCATTGAGGGGTGTGACCACCCTTGATGCTGTAAGGGCCTTCTGTTCTGTGGGCATCTGTGAACTCCACTGGAGTCATCGAGCGCCTTGGGCCTCAATGTGGTTGAGTAGCAACACCGACCTCTAGCATCTGGGACCAGGACTGCTACTGAGCGCTATGGTCCCTCTTGATGCCATTGGAGCCACCCTTGAGGACATCGATGCCCTTGGGCCATTGATGCCAAAGACGTGTTGATGCCGCAGCCAGCCTCTATGCTTTTGAGGTGCGTGGCCTTGATGCCGCAGCTACTCTTGAGTTCATCACAGTGCATGGCCTTGAGGCTATCTCGATGTGGAGCTGCCTTGGTACCATCGATGCCATCAAGTTACTGGGCCTCCATGGAGGCCATTGGGAGTGTTAGCCAGTGATGTCATTCGTTGTCGCTCTCAACGATGTCTAGCACCATCAATGGCACTGGGTTCGCCATTGAGGTCCCTAGTCGCCCTCAAGGCCATCGACCGCCGGGGCATGAGAGCCCTTGAGTGCTACTGAAGCCCTCGGGTGACAGAGGCTACGGCTTTGGATGGACTTGGTGCTGTAGAGCGCTGGGGTCGCCATCTACTCAAGGCATCCTGGAGTGTCCAGGCAGCCTGGAGTGTCCAGGCATCCAGGCGCTGTGTTCCGGTGTCCTCGAGGCTCCTTTGTGGTGTCTAGATGGGGCACCGAGGATCATTGGGCTGTCCCACGGCTGTCTGGCACCAAGGATGCCACTGATCTCGGGTGCCCTGAACCGCTGGGATTGGGGGCATTGGAGGCCTCGCCTGGCTTCATGCACCATTGATGCTAATTAATGCTAGCCTGGCTATTGTCAGCCATAGCTACTGGTGAGGTACGGCAGGTAAAGTACTCCAAGTGCTTCAGTGTTGGCAGGCGGCATTCTCCCTGTCTGTGTAGTACATACCATGCCAGGTTTCTGCCAGCATCTCGTCAAAGTATCAGCCTCCTCGTCTGTTCTGTAACTGGCGGGGAAGGCGCCATCACACACTCTGCTTTTTGGCAGCGCGCTGCCACAGACTCTAACAGGTGGTGCTCCGTCCTTGCTGTGCCATGGGATTCTACCCACAAGCATGGCGAGTGGGTTCATAGGAGTGCCGCCATCCATAGGACGGGATACCACTGTATTGAGTACTATCAGTGTGCTTTTACAGTGGAGGGCACTGTTCTTCCAGTTGCCCTCTACTGTTGGGGTTGTGTGTGTGTGTGTGTGTGTTTCCCTTGTGGCAAGCACAATGGGCTGAGCCACAGGAGTGACCTAAGACTGCGTCCCTGGTCGAACTCCTATGGGAGCGGATAGCAGGAGGTAGGATCAGGAGCCTTTCCCTTCTTCAGAAGAGGAATATCTTTTGACCCCTCCCATGTTAGAAATTCCCTTTGTGGTGAAGTCCCCAGGGCTCCTCTCCTTGCAGGTTTATCGCCAAACTGGAGCCTTGATTCTTTTGAATTGGTGGATCTCATTGTAGGCCAGGACCGGGGGATTGCAGCAGTGGTCATTGGACCATTTTTGTTGGGGTTCCTCTGTTGACTACCGTGTGGCCTACTCCATCTAAATATGGCTGCAAGTGGCAGATTGGTTGCTTCCGAACCTTAGCGATCAGTGACTGTAACTCAACTCTCACCTGGACATTTAAAAGGGTTTTCAGGATCGTAAGGCCCTGATTCCCATTGCTTTCCTGTCCCTTCAGGAAAGGGAGATATGACTAGATTTCCAGGGTTATCCTTATGGTTCCCCCCCCCGGACACCTGGTTGTCCACCCCGACATGGGTGTCCCTCATTCCCTATACGTACTCGGATCAGTCCAGACTCCTGGGTTTTGCCTCCCCTCCAGCAGATGGAGACAGAGAAGTTTTAAACAAACTCTGTCCTATATCCTGAGGTGCCACCTACAGCCTGCCAGTATTTCTCTGTCTCCAGCAGATGGCGGAGGTGCAAAATCCTACAGTCTGGTCTGTTTACATAGGAAAAAAAAAAGATTGTAAATTTTGTTCTGTTCCTTTAATTTTTACTTAGATTAAAAAAAAAAGGGGGGGGAAGATCTGACAAGTTAAGGATAAGGAGACGGCCTCCCAGGGGATTTGTTAGGTCCTGAGGGGACCATACCCCTGGTATTTAGAGGCAGCTGCTAGCAAGGGTCGAGGATCCTGTTACCTAGTTTTTTCAGCAGCTCTGGGGTGATACCAGGGAGCCCAGCTCACTCACCCCAGCAGGGCCAGAACCCAGGGCAGCGATGGTCAAGTTTTTTCTTTGTTTAGAGAAAACAAAAAAAAAAAGTCTGTGTTTTACCGCATTGACTCTCCCTTCCTTCTCCTGCTAGGGCAGGGTAAGTGCACCGCCGTTTTTCCTTTTTCGCTGCGTTTTTTTCTCTCTGTGTTCTCTGCCGTTCATTCCGGCTACTGTGATGCCCCGAGGCTCGGCATGCCACACGTGCGGCTCGGCGCACATGCACCTTTCCCGTGAGGGCCTGTGCTCTGATTGTCTCCCCGGCAGCGAGGGACCCTCCGTTTTGCCGTGGGGGGGGGGGGGGGTGTGGGGTTGGATTCGGGCGGTTCGGTCCCCGACGAGGCTGCCGGCGCAAAGAGTGGCCTCAGCTGATCCGTTCCCGCTGAGCATGGGAACGGAGGCCATTTTGAATTTTTTTTCAGCCAGCTATGCAGCCCGTGGTGGGGGAGGGGATCCTACCTCCCTCCCTGTCTCTTCAACACATGGCTTCCGGAGGCGACTTCCCGGCTGCTCCTGTCTCCCTGTACCAGAGGATGGCTCCGAGGGGGGCTCAGATTCCTCGTCTGCGTTGTCCTTCTCTTCGGAGTTCGTCTTACTTCATAAGGCCTTTAAGGCCTGGAAAGCGGGGAAAAAGCAGGCCGGAGACAAAGCAAGCTTAGTAGCTAAGCGCAAGCCGACCCGGAAGCGACCCGAGTCCATAGAGGGACCTGAGCCACATAAGGGAAAGCAACCCTTGAGGTCAGTGGCTACTGCTACAAATTCAGACTCTTCAGACCCGGACAACCAGGATCAGCAGCCCAAGCCCCCAACGGGGGCAGATGGCGATACGAATCTGCAGCAGGACGCAGACCATGGTTCCCAGATCATGGACGGGGACGAGCCGAAAGTGGTGCGCCACTGGCAATCTCTCTCGGTTCCTCGCGGAATCCGAGAGTCTGTTGGGCAGTAGTGCTCTCTTTAGGTTGTCCTAAGGCACAGCAGGTCTAGTTCGCAAGGGAGCCATTCCAGATTTGGTCTCCCTGTCATACTAGGAGTCTCCTCTTTGGGGTAGCTCCCTGAAGATGAGATTAGGAGTTTCTCCCATCCAGGAGTCACCTATGATACCTGTTGGGCTCAATGGACGGTTTTTGTGGAGGACCACTATTGCCAGTCATTCTTGCCTGCGGGACACTACCTCATGAGGAGGATTCTAATCCATCTAATTGACAAGTATGCCTTTCAACCTATCGCCATATCTATGGCTGAAGGAGTTGGGGGACGAGGAACCCTGCATCAGAGTTGTTACTCTTTGGTTGTAGTGGCTTGCAAGCCTTTCGTCCCCATTTTAGGGATAACCCTGTCTGTGGCCAGGAGAGTCCTGGTTCATGCAACGGTTGTTCCATTTACTGGACTGCGTGTTTCCTTGGGGAAAGTAAATGTAATCATGATGGAAGTATTAATACCTAATCCAGATCCGTGGGCACTCTGTTCCGAGATCATACTGACCCTACCCTGGTACCCTTAGGGTTTCCAAGATAGTGAGGAAATCCTGTTCGACAGGGGTTTGCACTTCTGGCACCCCGGCTTCCTGTCTCTTGGTGGAGTGTTTCTGGATTTCTTCCCTGAGGAATTTGCCCTCCGTTTCAGCTGTTTCATGCAGGCTGAGGCTCTATCTCGGTGGGTAACTCCTTACTGGAATCGGCAATGAGTTATTTGCTTGGGGTTGAGATATACAATCTAATGATTTGTTCTTATCCCTGCAGTCCAGCAGTCTGCCACCTTGTGTTCTTCATTCCTTTCCCTCCAATTGGATTGTCGAGGGAAGGGGAAGACAAGCTAGGGCATTCTTGGTATTTCTTAGTGTATACCTGCAGGGAAAGATACACCACTTTTTCCCTATATTTTCACCAAGTTCTGGCCAATACCGCCTTTAGCTTTTTTCACTTCACTGGATGGTCCAAAGTGCCTTCCTGCTCACCTGAACTATCCTGTAGACAGGATGGATAGCCCTGCCCTTGATAGGGTGCAGTGTGGGTGAGGTTCAGGCCTAACTTATCTTCTTGCTCAGGGGTTTGTGCTAGTGATCCCAATCAGGCATTGTCTTTTATCCCCTGAAACTCATGATGCTGTCCTGCTGGTCAGCTATGTCTGGTACTTTGGCACGTAGGGTCTGTCACAAACCCTGCCATTTTTGCTGATTATTCTTCCAAACATTGCTTGGGTTTTTCTGCCCATTGTGCCTATCAACCAAACAGAATACATCTGCACTTCCGCAGATGTATTCTGTCCTGCAGATGCCAGTGGACCGCAGTTTCTTTCTGGGGTGCTTTCAGGCTCCAGTTGGTTTTTCGGTTGTCTTGTAACACCGAAGAAAACTATGTGGTCTTGGTCCAAGAGTCCTTCTCTTGTTTACATCTCTAGACTTTTTCCTGTATCCAGGATGTTTTAGATCTACTGTTATTGTCAGGGTTTACTGATCCGAAACACTGCTTGTAATGTTTTCCGTGATGTGGATTATGTTTCTTGTTGGGACTTGCATCACTCTCCATTCTTAAGCGCCTCTGCTGTGCATCGGGGTTTTGTGTCTCAGTCTTTTCTATGGTTTTTTCTTTGTAGAACCCAACTCTTTTCCCGCCTAGACCTCTTTGTGGGTCGGCTGCCTCACAGGCAAAAGGGAGAGAAATGGTGCTTTCAGCATGGTGCGGTTTCCCTCTTTATCCTATTTTGTTCAGCCTATAGCTTGGGACTCACCCATGTGTGAGGACTGCTAGTCTGCTTGTCATCTGAGAAAGCAGAGTTGCTTACCTGTAACAGGTGTTCTCTGAGGACAGCAGGATGTTTGTCCCCACGAAACCAACTTGCCTCCCCTTTTATGAACTATATCATGGACTGAGGAACTCTGCCTAAGGGGCAGGGTGACGACTACAGCTGCACATGCTCAGTAGGGCATGTTTGGAGGTTCTAGAATCTTTGAGACCAAAGTTCCTGACCGGGGCTCCATCCAATGATGTCACCCATGTGTAAGGACTAACATCCTGCTGTCTTCAGAGAACACCTATTACAGGTAAGCAACTCTGTTTTTCACTAATTAGTGCTTACCAGTTTTGCCAAGTGAGGTTTTTTCGCTTTCACTTGTGTATATTTCAGGATCTATTTGCTGGAGAGAAGATTTATGACATTATCATGTCTGTGTTCCTCCCTCCCCACGCCCCAATAACTTTTCTGCTTGATGTCGTATTCAGACTAAATTTTCAGGAGGGGGGGGGGGGGTGCAAGAGAATCCTCGGAATGGTATCTTTAGTGGGGAATCCAACTAATACCCATGTGTGTACTGGAACACAGACTCCATCAGCTCCACATGGAAATTATTTTCCTAGCATGTAGCCAGATGGACTCTGGACCAATGGGTTTATGCTCCCCTGCCAGCAGATGGAGACAGTCAGGTTTCAAAGCTGACGTCGCCCTAGATACACCCCCTGCAGTAATCTCAGCCCTTCAGTATTTCTTTGTCTCCAGCGGATACAGACATGCTTTCCCTATGGGGATCGCTGTACCTTTTGAAAGAAGAAATTCTACTTTTAAATTGGAGAAAAGATTGAGCCCCGCTCTTCTGCAATTATACCTAAAGGTCCCTCCCCCATTTGAGAGTTCTTGAGGTAATTTCTGAGATTCCTCAGAGGTGTTCCTTGTTCCGGTAGCCGATTCCCAGTGTGGACTTTGCTGCTGAAGCAGCTGAAAGTCAGTGGGTACAGGAAGCCAAGTGTGGAGGTGACGGCCAAAACCCTCTCCCCCCGCAGCCGGAGACCCTCTCTACTCAGCCAGTAAGCACTGAGCCTAGGCAAATTAAAAAAAATAAATAAATAAAAAAAAGAGAGAGAAGAGGATTTCCTCCCGATTCAGAGACGACGGAGGGGTTTTGCTAAGACTTCCTTTGGTCTCCTTGCTTGGTGTGCCTACAGACGTTGTTCTTGATCCTGTTGGGGTAAGGGGAAGTGGGCTTCCGAGCGGGTTGAGCAGCCACCCAGTGGGCTAGGCCCCGCTTTAGGCCTGGTTGGTACACCGTGTGGTAGGCTGCGGCGGTGCCACCTTGCACGCAATTTTGTGCCTGTATTGCCCACCATAGAGCTTTGGTGCGCACAGTGCATGTTGGCTTTGCGCACGTGCTGTGCGTATAACTTCACGCGCATACAAACGCACACAGAATACAAGTAAAGTCAGGCGTATAGGCTGTGCGTTAATTTCTCTTCAGCCTGCGTAGTCACCCGAAATCTGTGCGCATAACATTTTATGCACGAGTCGTCTGAACACGCAGTTATCATCGCCAGTGGTTCTGGCAGCAAAGAAACATAAGTGCTTTTCTCTCTGTGCTGCTTGTCATATTAGGGCTGCACAGTCTGACCTGGATTCTTGCTTATGTCTGCACTGTGAGGAAACCCAGGGAGAGTTGGCCTCACAGAACTTTGCTAAGTCCGGCTCCTCCCATTCAGAAGGATGGGTCAGCCACAGCCTTAACTGGAAGTATCCTGATCTGAATAACCCTGGGACTGGGTCATCCATGGAAATTTAGTGGCACCTACCCTAGTACCTACTGGACTAGGCACGGACCCGGCTGCCTTGTCTTGGGTGGAATTCTTTCAAGGCCTTCAAGCCTTTGTACAGGCACAGTCTGCTATCTCACTTGCCCCTGTCCAGACAGAATCTCAGCTGGGTAAGCACTCTCTCTCCCAGTCCTATCGGCAGACCTTGAGGCATGCCTCAACTCACCAAGGGTATCCCTGGCAGGGACCCGGATGGCACAGGCGAATAAGAGGATCCAGATTCTTGGAAGATGGGGAAATTCCCCCCCTGGTTTAGAACCATATTGGACCATGTTATGGTTTTTCCATAGAGACGAATTGCCGGCCCTGTTTTCCCAGACCCTGAAGGTGTTTGGGAGTTCCTTGGATGGACTCTAAGACAGAACCAAAGAAGAATCCCATTCTGATTTCCCTAAGGAAAGCCTCTTGTTACTTTCTAGTTCAGAAAGCCACCCAGGAATTGATTGACCTGAAATAGGATGGCCCAGAAGCAAGTTTTAAAGGTGAACGAGTATTAGAAGTTCTATACCCACTGGATCTGGCAGCAAGAGAACGTTTGCATTTCCCAAAAGTGGATGTGCTGGTCTGTGCCGTCTCTAAGCAAACAATTATCCCAGTGGAGAGTGGAGCAACCTTAAAGGAAGCACATGATAGGCGGATGGAGTCCATTCTTAAACAGGCCTTTGACGCAATAGCAATGACCTTACAGATTGCTTCTTGTTGTGCCCTGGTAGCTCGTTCGTGCCTGCTCCTCTCTCAGGAGATGGATGAGTCAGGCGAATTCCAGAGCGGAAATGGAACCTGCCGCCACCCTTTTAGCTGACGTGGGCTCAGACCTAGTATGTACTTCAGCCAGAGGAGTGTGGCCTCAGTGGTGGCGGCCAGAAGGCAGTTATGGCTGCAGAATTGGTCAGCAGATGCAATCTCCAAGGCAAATCTCACAAAGATGATCTTTAAAAGATCACTCTTCTTCGTAAGCAAATTGGAAAAGCTGGCCAGTAAATGGGGCGAATCTCCAGTACCCCAGCTATCAGAAGATAAGAGAAAGCAGTTACAGTGCCCCTCGCCCTTGAGGGGGCGATCCTGGGACTCCCAACACTTTCACCTCTACAGAAACTCAACATGTCAGAGGTCTCTGTTCTTTGGGATGTCTCAGCCCTTTTGGAGTTGGCAGCCCAGGTTCATCCCGAGCCCCCCATTGAAGTTTTGCCAATCCACTCTCAGAATGAGGAGATAGGGGGTCGACTGTCCTTTTTCTACCAGTGGTGGGTCGAGATCACTTCAGACAAATGTGAACTGGAGGTCATACGAGAAGATTATGCACTGGAATTTCGCAGCACTCCTTGGGACATATCATCTCCTTGCCACTCCCAGCACAAGAATCAGGCAGTGGCGATTACCCTGTTAAGGCTCCTCAGGATGAGGGCTATAATCCAGTACCTGTGCCCCAGGAAAATATGGGGCGTTATTCCATCTATTTCATCATACCCAAGAAGGAAGGTTCCTTTTGGTCCACCCTGGACCTCAAGAGCATCAACCGACATCTACGAGTGATTCATTTCCACATGGAAACCCTGCACTCTGTGATAATGGCCATACAATCAGGAGAGTTCTTAACCTCCCTGGACCTATCCGAGGCCTACTTATATAATCCAATCTGGCAAGAACATCAATGTTTCCTATGCTTTGCGGTACTGGGTCGCCATTATTAGTTCCGGTCACTGCCTTTTGGCCTGGCCGCTGCCCCCAGAACATTTTCCAAGATTATGGTGGTCGTAGTGGCATCATTGAGAAAAGAGGGAATCCTCGTTCACCTGTACTTGGACGACTGATCCGGGCAAAGTCCATGGAAGAGAATGGGTGGCCTCTTTGCTTCAGGAACTCGGGTCGTAAACCTGGACAAAAGCAGTCTCAAACCCTCCCAGTCCTTGGAGTATCTGTGAGTCTGGTTTAATACTGATTAGGGCAAGGTTTTCCTCCCGACCATGAAGATAAGGAAGTTGATGTTGCAAGTGCATCTGAAGATGAACATGATACGCCCGACGGTGTGGAGCTATCTTCAAGTCCTTGGTTTGATGGTGGCAACCCTGGAAGTAGTGCCATGGGTGAGGATACACATGCGATCAACTCTGTCTGCTGTTATGTTGGATCTCATTGTCTCAAGACTATTCAATTCACCTCCACTTACCAATGGAAGAATGCTCTCGACTCCAGTGGTGGCTGCAGGAAGCTCATCTGGGCAGGGGTGTACTCCTGTCCCCTCTGAACTTGCTGGTCCTCACAAAAGACATGAGCCTCCGGGGCTGGGGAGCTCACTGTCAGGAACTGACAGCCCAGGGATGTTGGACCAAGGAAGAGGCCCTCTGGAACATAAACCGCCTGGAAGTTAGATTGGCGTGTCTACAATTCAGCCACATATTCCAGGGTTAAGCGGTCCGTATAATGTCAGACATTGCAGCAACGGTAGCCTACATCAACTGCCAGGGTGGAACCAAAAGCCAGCAAGTGTCCTTAGATCTCCTTATGGAATGGGCGGAAATACATCTACAGTTAATCTCAGCCTCCCACATCGCAGGAAAAAAACAATGTCAGAGCAGAGTTTCTAAGCAGAGAGAGTCTGGAACAAGGAGAGTGGGCGTTGTTGACCAAAGCCTTTCAGCTGGTAGTAGATCGCTGGGGTCTCCCGTCCATCGACCTGCTGGCTGCATCTCACAATGTGAAGGTTCCCCGATTTTTCAGTTGCATAAGAGATCAGTTGACCCTGGGGAAAGACGCTCTCATTCAGACCTGGCTGGAAGAGGAGTGCTGTACGCTTTTCCTCTGTGGCCCCTTCTGGGCAGGGTCATTTGCAGAATCGAGCACCTCGGGGGATTAGTCCTTCTAGTGGCTCCTGAGACTTCTGGTGGAGTACCCCCCCCCCCCCCACCCCAATGCTTCCCACTGCACAGGGACTTGCTACAGCAGGGACCGGCCCTTCACGAGGATCTGAATCGATTTTATGTTATGGTTTGGCTTGCCCGATGAAGCAAGGATATTTGGTGGCAGTAATTGCCACCTCACTCTGTGCGCAGAAGTTCTCTATGTCCCTAGCATATGTGCAGGTCTGAAGAGTATTTGAGGCCTGGTGCGAGGAACGTGATGTTTCCCCTCGGGCGGTCAAAATCCCATTAATTCTGGAATTTTTGCAGGATGGCTTGAATAAAGGTTTGACCCTAAACTCCTTGAAGGTCCAGGTAGCGGCTCTCTCCTGTTTCAGGGGCAAGGTGAACGGAACCTGCCTGTTGGCTCATCCGGACATGGCCCGTTTTCTGAAAGGGGTGAAGCTCCTCCAGCCACCTCTATGGTGGCTGGAGCTCCTCTATGGTGGCTGGTTCCCTTGTGGAATCGTAATCTAGTATTGGAGTTTTTGGCAGGGCTCTTCTTTCGGCTGCTGCGCAGTCTTTCCTTTTGTTTATTAACCCTGAAAACGGTATTCCTGGTGGCTAATATGCTCAGCATGTCGCATCTCTGAACTGCAGGCATTGTCGTGTTGGGAACCATTCCTCTGGATGGCTCCAGTTTCGTTCCATGCCATCCTTCTTGCCCAAGGTATTCTCGGAGTTTCATTTGAATCAGTCCATTTCACTGCCATCCCTAGATAAGCACAGGGATGCAGAAGAATACCGTCTTCTCTGCTATTTGAATGTCAGTTGGCTTTTGGTGCAGTATCTGGAAGTTTCAGAACCGTTTCGAAAGACAAGACTGCCTGTTTGTCTTTCATGGTGGAAGGAAGCTGGGCGAACCAGCTTCGCAGGCTACCATAGGTCCCTGGATTAAGGAGGTGGTCACAGGATCCTATGTGGAGGCAGGAAAGCCATTACCCCTTCAGGTTAAAGCTCATTCCACCAGGGCTCAGGCAGTCTCATGGGCGGAAGCTGGACTGAAGTCTCCCGTTGACATCTGCAGAGTGGCGACATGGTCCTCCTTGCACACCTCAAAGTTCTATTGCCTGGATATTCAGGCCCAGGCGGATGCAGCCTTTGCAAGGGCAGGACCACAGGCAGTCTCCCACCCTGATCGGGAGTAGCTTCTATACATCCCATTGGTCCTGAGTCCATCTGGCTACATGCTAGGAAATGGAAAAATTACTTACCTGATAATTTCGTTTTCCTTAGTGTAGACAGATGGACTCAGCATCCAACCCTCTGCTGCCCAAGAAGAATGGGGCCAAGGATTCGCCCGTGGAGTGGATATCAATTCCAAGACTGGATGACGGTAAGCCGTCATCCAGTCCCTAGATCAGGGCATCTATAATCTTACTAGGGTTCAGTGTTTATGTATGGCTGAGTACAGTTACGGTTGTCCATTTTAATCAAGTTTTTAATTGTTTTTTTCAATAGTATGACCACAGTGGCTTTTGAAGAGAATACTGAAGGGCTGAGGTCACTGCAGGGGTGTATCTAGGGTGATGTCAGTTTTGAAACCTGATTCCATCTGCTGGCAGGGGAGCATAAACCCACTGGTCCTGAGTCCATCTGGCCACACTAAGGAAAATGAAATTAATAGGTAAGTAATATTTTCCATTTTAGAATCTTCCATACTGTGGTGTTTTCATGTTCTAGTCTTCTTTTTCTTGTTCTTACAGTTTGTACAGTTCTCTCCTTGCTCACAACAAGTCTCACATCCGGAAGTTTGCTGCTGAAAGCTTCGCATTTTTAATGAGAAAGGTAAGTGATGGTATTTGTCAACTTAACTTTGAAACAAAAGTGATTTGTTTATATCTATAAACATTAGGGATATGAATCATTTTTATAACGAATTGAAATATCGTACAATATTGCTTAATTCGTTATATATCGGTTAAAACAAGAAACGAACACTTTTCCCCCTGAATTTTCGTGAAAATCGTTTTTGTTATTTTTTATTACTTTTTGTTATTTTTGTTAGTGCGCACTAAGCCGAAAACCGATTTTTTACTAAAAAAAAAAAATGCCGATCCGCGGGAAAACGAGATTTTCCCGCGGCCACACGAACCCGAAAGCGCAAACGATCAGGCACCCGATGCACATCCCTAATAAATATCACTTTCAGCCACCAAATTTATGGTGCAAAAATAACATTTACAATGTTTTTTTGCCCCAAGTTAGCTGTTGAGCTCCTTGGATAAATGGAACTGAACATACACAGTCTCTAGAAAAAACTGGACCTGCTGCATTCTCTGATATCCTGCAGTTTGACTCATGCTTTGAGTTTTGTTATGCCTGCCCTCTGATTGCTTGTTAATATTTTTGACTATTTTTGTGTAAGTAATTCAGATATACAGCATATTTAAAACTACAAGCATTGGACAATGTGTAATGAAGGGACTGGTGTAATAATCCATGGGCGTCCATTTTTATTTTTTTTTATTTTTTGCTGTTTTGCATTTTTTTATGGTATAAGTGGTTTAAATTCTGACTTTAGCACACTGACACCCTGATATATTTAAAATCTGACCCCCTACATGTGGGAATTCTATTTGAGAATGTGGCTGGGAGCTCGTATTTGAATTAGGGCGTAATCTCTCTGATGTATCAAGGTCAGAGGTCAAGTGCATTAGCATGCCACAACTGATTTTGGACCCCAATTTACTAAGCTTTTTATCCATAGACATAGTAAGAGGAAAGAGCCTTAGTACTGATTATATTTGGGGGTCATTTGCATTGATTTAACATATTTATTTTTTTATTTTCAAAATTTGTGGTCACTCATTTGCTGTTACAGCATGGGTATGACATCACAAAGCAGCCTTGCCAGCCAGACATTTGCAGCTTGCATCCTTCAGTGTCCCAGGTCATTTAACAGATGGTTCAGTTAGTCCCAAACAAGTACTGGTGGTGCTTTGAATTCTGAAAAAACGCAGCTTTCATCCCACTGACTTAGAATTGCCACTTTTGTATGACACCTTGTTAACAGTTGACAATCGGGAAGAACTTGGCTTGGAATTTCTGGCACTGGGGTGAAAAAAACAAAAAGAACCAAACAATAAAACCAAAGAGTTCAGCCCCTGCTTTTGAGATGCACGAGGGAGGGCCTGAGGTACCTCAATGCCCAGACTTTTCATCGCAACAGGAAGTGGCATTCATGGGAGTATGGTTTGATGAGGAGGGGAGAGGAGAAATAATATGCCTGGATTGTATTTTGAAATGTGTGGATGATTTTTTTTTTTCTTCCATACAAAAATATGAACAGAAAAAGCAAGCACAAATGTCTGCAGATACTTTGTCCCCAGAGCAATTTTTAAAGTGAAAGTACTCACGCATTTTCCTTTTTGGAAATTGGTGCAAAAAACCTGTTGCTGAATAGTACCCATCGGCTTTGCAGCAACATGGGCAGTCAAGCAGTGTTCAAAAGGAGCTCTGGGAATAGCTGTCTCTTGGTGATAATCCCTCATGTTGGGGAGCTGACTGGTTGGGTGGCTCTGCCTCCAT
Source organism: Rhinatrema bivittatum (assembly GCF_901001135.1). Taxonomy (NCBI): domain Eukaryota; kingdom Metazoa; phylum Chordata; class Amphibia; order Gymnophiona; family Rhinatrematidae; genus Rhinatrema; species Rhinatrema bivittatum. The sequence goes on along the minus strand of NC_042618.1, from coordinate 219,123,598 downwards.
AAACTCCTCCTCCTTACTAGTCCATAAAAAAATAAAAATCATTTTTCCTAGCGTATAGCCAGATGGACTCAGGACCAATGGGGTTGTGCTTCCCTGCCAGCAGATGGAGATGGAGTCGGAGTCAGGTTTCAAAGCTGACATCACCCTGCCTAGATACACCCCTGCAGTGTCCTCAGCCCTTCAGTATTTCTCAGTCTTCAGCAGATGTAGACATGCTTTCCCTATGGGGATCACTGTACCTTTTGGAAGAAGAAATTCTACTTTTAAATTGGAGAAAAGATTGAGCCCCGCTCTCCTGCTATGATACCTAAAGGTCCCTCCCCATTTGAGATCCCTCAGAGGTGTGCCTTGGTCTGGTAGCCCATTCTCGGCGTGGTCTTTACTGCTCAAGCAGCTGAAAGGCAGTGGATGCAGGAAGCTGAGCATGGCGGTGATGGTCAAAGCCCTCTCCCCCTGCAGCCGAGACCGTCTCTGTACTGAGCCGGAAAGCGCTGAGCCCAGGTATGTTTAAAAAAAACAAAACAAGAAGAATACTATTTACCTTCAAAGTAGAGGGGTTTCAGTAAGACTTCCTCCGGTCTTGGCGCGCCATACCGACATCGTTCCTGATCCCGTTGGGGCATAGGGAAGTGGGCTGACGAGCAGGTTGAGTGGCCTCCGATGGGCTAGGCCGCGGCGGCGCCATCTTGTGCATCTCGTATTGCCCGCCATAGGACATTGGTACACACAGTGCGTCGGCTCTGCACATGCTGTGTGCATAACATCATGCACAGTAATCTAAGCGCAGGTTATAGGAAAAGCCGGGTGCATGGGCTGTGCGTGCGCTTCTCCGTGCCCCACCTAAGCGCTCAAAATTTGTGTGCATACATTTTTAAATGCGAACCGATCGAGCGCACGGTTACTGCCACCAATGGCGCAGGCAGCCAAGAAACTAAGCGCCTTGCTGTCTGTACTGCTTGTCATATTAGGGCTTCTCAGTCTGACCTGGATTCCAACTTGTGTCAGCACTGTGAGAAAGCCCAAGGGGATTTGGGCTCCTCCGACTTTGCTGAGCCTAGCTCCTCCCATTCAGATGATGGATTGGCAGCTTAACTGGAAGTACTCTGGATCTGAGTAACCCCTTGGCTGGGTCTTCCATGGGAGAGGGAATCTCGGCTGGGACCATCCCAGTTCCCCCTCGGCTAGGCATGGACCCAGTGGCCTTTTCTTGGGTGGAAATTTTTCCAGGGACTACAGGCCTTTGTACAGGCGCAGTCTACTTCCTTGCTTGCCCCTGTCCGAACGGAACCCCTGCTGGCCCCTTCTCCCTCTCACGTTCCTGGTGCACCTGTACTTGGACGACTGGTTGATCTGGGCAAAGTTCATGGAAGAGAATCTCCAGGGTGACCTCTTTGCTTCAGGAACTCAGATGGGTCATAAATATATGGACAAAAGCAGTCTCAAACCCTCCCAGTCCTTGGATTATCTGGGAGTCTGGTTTGACACCAAGCAGGGCAAGGTCTTCCTCCCGTCCACGCTGATAAGGAAGTTGATGTCCCAAGTGCGTCAGTTGACGAACACAATACGCATGACGGTGTGACGCTATCTTCAGGTCCTCGGTTTGATGGTGTCAACCCTGGCGGTAGTACTGTGGGCGAGGGCACACACGTGACCACTTCAGAGCTCCCTGCTGTCACGTTGGAATCCACTGTCTCAAGGTTACTTGATTCGCCTCCACCTACCGATAGAATTATGTTCTCGGCTCCAATGGTGGCTGCAGGAAGGCTCACCTGGGCAAGGGTGTAACCCTGTCCCTGCCGAACTGGCTGGTCCTCTCGACAGACCTGAGCCTCCAGGGCTGGGGAGCTCACTGTCAGGAACATGGCCCAGGGCGTTGGACCAAAGAAGAGGCATTCTGGAACATATATCGCCTGGAAGCCCGAGCAGTCAGATTGGCGTGTCTAACATTCAGCCACATACTCCAGGGTCAAGTGGTCCGCTTAATGTCGGACATCGAACAACGGTAGCCTACATCAACCACCAGGGGGGAACCAAGAGCCCTCTATGGACAGGGAAATATCTACAGTACCTGAACATAACTTGCCTTGAGCTACCAATGAAAAAGCAGGAGCTACATCCAAATAAAATATGTATATAGTATATATCTAAAGCTATATTTTTGTATGTGTGTGTAATGCACATAGGTCTATATACACTACATCTTTTTATTGGTTTGCTGTATTTACTGTATATTATAAACACCAGTAAAAGGCTTTAAATGAGCAGAGAAAACCCACCTAAGTAAACTAAGAGGTCAATATTTCAGAAGTTATCCGGACTTTAAATTACCCAATTTTTAAATTTTCCACCTAACCAACTGATGACAGGCGTAACTTGCGCGTGCCGGCGGGCTGCCATACGCCATGCCTCGGCACAGGCCACTATGCCGGAGCACTCAACCCCACCCCCAGACCGCCGCCACACCCCCGGACTGCCCCTTTTTCAAGCCCCGGGACATACGCGCGTCCCGGGGCTTGCGCGCGCAGGGGCAGATTTTCTCGGGTTACGTGCGTATGTTACGAGCGTAGCCTTTGAAAACCTGCCCCAAAATTTTCAGTAGCTGAAGTTCAAATTCGTGTACGGATAATGTGAAAAGGATTGGCCTAAGGAAATCTTAATTGTATTTTTGAATTGGGACAGGCTTAGTTGTAGTCACTACATCAGAAGAAAAACTGTGCGATATGAAAAGGGGAAACTTTACTACAGCCATTCGATTTTACTGCATTCTTCTGGCAGAATGTCCCTTCTTTGTATTATTTTGTTCCCAGGAAGCAGTCAGACTTTGTATTGCAAGTAACAAGTTTTTCCTTTTTCTGATATTTTGTTTACAGGTTTCCGATCACAATGCTCTCTTCAATTTCATGTTTCTTGATCTTGGTGAGCACCCAGCAAAGGCAGAGGGCGTGGGACATCTGCTCTTCGAGATGTGTAAAGGTGTCAGAAATATGTTCCACTCCTCCGCGGGCAAGGTAACAGACTTTCCTCCACACAACTATGCTCAATAAGCAGAACCCAGCATGTGGTCACGAGAAGTACTACTACTGCTATTTACATTTCTATAAAGTTACTAGATGTACACAACTCTGTACAAATACATAAAATAGAGACCATCCCAGCTCCATGGAGCTTGCAATCTATTTGAGATACACAGATAAGACAGGTGATTTCTAGTAATCACTTAACTATTACAGTAAAACATGTATAACATGAGAGGGCCAAGATCAGGAAGAGTTAGGAGTTTTGGATTTAAGTGAAACTTGAACATGGTCCGAGATGGAGCAAGATGGAGCAAGATGGAGCTATGCTGTAAAAATATTTGTGAAGGAGAGTAAGCACAAGCAGTACCGAATCAGAAAGCAATGTGTTCTCCATTACTCAGATCTTGCTTCAAGCGGAATGTTCATGGTCAAAACTCAAGGTGGTTATTGCTGAGCCAGATGAGCCACTTCTGGGAGCTTCCAGTTTATAGGCATGGCAGAGAAATCCAGGATGTTAGCACATCCCTTTCTTCCCCATTTCCCACATTGGGGAACATCATCAGAATGAGCCAGGAGCCCTCAAAATAGTGAGTCAGCTCACAGATCACTTGAGTGCAAACCTGGGCTCCATACCTCTTCTGGTGTCCTGTATGAATCCTGACACTTTAGTATGCATAGGGAGAGGAAGTGAAAGATAAAGCAGAGTTGCTTACGTGTAACAGGTGTTCTCCTAGAACAGCAGGATGTTAGTCCTCACACATGGGTGACATCATTGGACGGAGCCCGGCATGGAACTTTGATCTCTAAAGATTCTAGAGCTTTCAGCATGCCCTACTGAGCATGTGCAGCTGTAGTCAGAGACCCTCAGTCTCATCCGCGGAGCTGTCGTCTCGCGGTTGTTGTGGAGTTCATGCTCTTTTTCTTTTTTTTAATTAGAAAATGTTGTTTTCACGATATTCAGCTTTGCTCTCTTCTTAGTTTTGTAAGTGATTTTTTTCTAGAGTTGCAGCTTTTCTTTCTTGTAGTTTATTCTTTTTCCAACTATCTGCCGGCTGCATTGTGGGTTCTTCCCTGTGCAGCCTGACAGAGTCTGTTATTAAAAAAAAAAAAAACTGCTCCTGCAGGACATGGCCTGCACTTGCCAGGGACTTTGCTGCAGTCATTCCCTGTGGGTCTCGCAGGTGAGTCGGTTCCGCCGATGGCTACAGCTGCACATGCTCAGTAGGGCATGCTGAAAACTCTAGAATCTTTGAGATCAAAGTTCTGTGCCAGGCTCCATCCGATGATGCCACCTATGTGTGAGGACTAACATCTTGCTTGTCCTAGGAGAATCAGTTAAATTCATTAGTGGGCTCTATTTATTTTTTTGTAATTGTGTTTGTATAATTGTGGCTGCTTTAACCAAGAATGGATTAGTGTAAAATTTCAGAGAAGGGCAAGGGCTGTAACAAAAGTAGTTACATTGCATGAAAATTTGTGATTAGTTACACAAAACAGAAGAAATATCTTCTTTCCTTCTTTTTTTTTTTTTTGTTTTCATACTGCTTCTCCCCTCTTCCTGTTGATGTTATTCTTAGGTTTTTTTTCTTCTTGTCCAAACATAGTTTATTATTAATTATTACTAAAGCTTGGTATGAAGTGTGCCCAGCTTTTATCATGGCCTTTGTTCTTAAATCATTCTTCCCCTGAGGTCACCCTTCATCTGTTTATGCTGAACGGCTGCAGAGTGGGTTCTTGAATGTGATCAGTGCAATGTGGCCTGTTTTTACCAGCTAATGAGGGTGCGAGTGGTAGCACTAGAGTCAGATGTACCAAAGGGTTTTTCTCACTTTGTGTTTCTGGGAAAATTGCTTAGTGCATTGGCCCCTATGCTAGTGGTCTGTTTACCTACACCTTTTCAGTTTATCCATTTATTGTTAGGGAAAGGAATGCTTGGAATGAGGATTAGATGCCTGATTCTTCTGTCTGTCGGGCCTCAGGCTTATTTTATCAAAGGCTTTTCCTGTCAGCACAGATGAAGAAGAAACTTCATAAATCAGTCCCTTTGTGCTTTGTGGACTTTGTTCCCTTCAGACTCAGCTCTCTGAGCAAGAGACACACAAAGCAAAAATGTATTGCCAGCAGCTTGTGATTCCTAACCATGGGGTACTTTCCTCATTATGCCTTTGTGGCACAAACATTATCTGGCAAACGTATCTGGTGTCCTGAGATGTCAGTATCAGTGATGGAGAAATCAGCCTCCGGTGTATGACACATTTGTCCATCTTAAAGAAGTAAATGATTAATAATGGAGGGAGGTGGCCTAGTGGTTAGTGCAATGGGCTGCAAACCAGAGAAACCAGGACTCAAATCCCACTTCTATCACTCACACTTTTTGTGACCTTGGGTAAATCACTTTATTTCCTGTTGCATCAGGTACCCACTTGCTTGTAAGCTCTTGGGGTCGGGGCCTATCATACCTGAATACTTAATCACAGTTGTACAGCACTGCATATGTCTAATAGCGCTATAAAAATGATGATGATTATTATAGAGTACTAGTAACCATAAGAAAATCCAATACTTTTATTTTTGTTACAGAAGCTATAGTTCCTTTGTAACTAATCCTTTTCCCCCATAGGCTCTTACATTAATTGTGCAAAAGCTGGGGCCTGTTACCGAAACTGAAGTGATGTTACCATGGGCTATGGTTGGACAGGCTGTCAAGCACCTGGTAGAGGCATCTGCATCTTATGTGCACAGGGAGCACTTGGATCCACTTTTCAGATGCCTGCAAGTAAGTTTTCCATAATTAATGGAAAAGGTCATCATGCAATACAGACTTTTATTCTTTTAGATGATTCATGGCATTGAACAGAAAAGTTTACATGGCTTTTATGCAATGGAAACTCATTCATAATGTATTATGATTTTTAAAAATGGACCTCTTAGGACCTCATAACTCTAAGAATAAAATAAGTTATACTGTAATGTTAATTTCAACTTGCTTTTTGACTATGATCAGGAGGATATATTATGTCTTGTAAAACAATAGCTTTCTTTTTCTAAAAGGGTGTACAGATTCCTCACTTGATTACCTCCCCCTGCACCACCTTCAGTCTATCCTCATGAGCTACGATACTCCTCTGGGCGGTAAAATAGGGGGGCCTTATTCGAGCATAGTCCAGCTCTGCATCCTTATTAAGTGGCTGGTATGAAGCAGCTCAGTGAATTGAAAAATATTTAAACAGCGGAAAACATTTTAAGATTCTTCTGTTCCTATATCATGCCCACATGTCATTTGGCGAGCCTGAGTGCTAGTCTTCTTTATTTATTTTGAAAAGTTTATATATCGTGTTTGAAACAATTAGTCCGTCAAAACGGTTTACATGGTATAATATATATACATAATAAAAATACATATAAAAACTCATTTAAAACATATATAAAAAAGGTTTTAGGAAAAGGTGGGACTACTTAGATTAGAGGTAGCTGACTGGCTGATTCCAACCATGGCCCCAAAGAGGTGTTTGGAAGGTGCAAGTGGCAAAAAAATGCTAGATCAACAGTTATACTTTATGTAAGATGGCTGAAGCTTAATTTCTGATCCTTGCAGCATTGGGAGAGGACAAATAGTTGGGTCTTGCAAGCTCTTTTGATGCTCATGCTTTTAAGAGTGGGGATTAGTCGTACTTTCCTGTGCCATAGTGTGATTCTTAATCTTGGCGAGATGAAGAGATTTAAGGGGTACAAGACCCGTTCCCTTTCCGTTAAACATGTTTCATAAGAATGATCACATGTATTACACCCTGGACTGGCCCAAGAGTTAAAGAAAACAGTCTTTGTCCCTTTCGGTGGGGGTCTAAGCATTTTGAATATCACGAGAGTAAATCTATGTGGATTCAGTGGAACTGGCATCCAGTATAGATCAATTATATGGACAGCATTCTATCAGACAGAATCCCAGATGTTCACCAAAGCATTGTAGGACAGATTATTAAAACATTTTGCTTGAAAAGCAGGATTGATGTGTTCTTTCTGGTGGGTCAAAGTGAAAGTCTTGCACTCCCTCATTCTGTTCAGTTGAATAGCCCTAAGGGGCTTCTAGGGGTATTTGAAGTGAAGACTCTTCTCTCTCTATCTCTCTCTCCCCTTTCTCTGACTATTTCTGTTTTTAAATAGCCTTTAAATGTTACTGTTCATGAAGGAACTGAACAATTAAAAAACAAAAAAAAATGTGTATATGTCGGCCCCGGCCCCTTTTTGTCGTGTTCTGTTGCGCATGCACAATTTGCCAGTTTTAAAATACGAGTTGCTCATGCTTGGCCCATATACTCACATACATGGGCCTTTTAATGCTAGCAAAATCTCAAGGTCATAAGGGCATCAGAAAGTCAGATCACCTTTTGGTCCTGTATAATGGAGTAAGAAAGGGAAAAGTGGCCTCTAGTGTTACGGTGGCACGATGGATTAAGGAGGTGATTGCAGCAGCTTATGTGGACTCCACTGTTCCATTGCTAAAGCAGGTGTGGTCTCACTTCATGAGGGTGCAGGTGACTTTGTAATCAGAGTTGAGATTGATCTCTCCTTTGGAAATCTGTAAAGCACGAAATTGGTGGTCTTTGCATGATTTTACTAAGCATTACCACTTCCCTGTACGTACCAGGATCAGTCCAGGACACCTGGGTTGTGACTCCGCACCAGTAGGTGGAGACAGCAGATGGTAGATGGTGTAAAACCTACAGTCTTGAGAGAGAGAACATAAAGATTACAAGACAAAATTTCTGGAACCTCCAAGGGAGTTGTGAGGTCCAGGTGGGCCATCCCCCCTGGATTGAGGTGGACGAGCAGGGGGTGGTGACCTTTCTAATAGCTGGGTCCATAGGTCCGTGGGGTAGACATCTGGTGATCCGGATCCCTCATCCTCCATGAGACAGCAGTGGAATCTGCTTGCAGTTCTGCACTGCAAGCCCAGTGGAACAGGGAAGTATCCCTTTTTTCCCTGTATGTACCGGATCAGTCCAGACTCCTGGGTCATACATCCGTGCCAGCAGGCGGAGAAAGAGAAAGTAAAACTGCCACTGCTTTAACTATGCTGATGCCCCCTGCAGTTTCTCAGTATTTCTCTGTCTCCCAGCAGGGCAGGGCTGATGCTTGAACCCTGCAGTTTTGGTTTAGGATTTTTTAGATGTTTTTCTTTTAAATTTTGAGAGCCTTCCTCCCAGGGGGTCGGGGTTGCTGGTAAGGAACCCCGACCCTATCTGGGTGGGGGTCGGTGACCCTTCTGTACGCCCACATCCCGTAACTGTGAGGTGCACATCCGGTGGTCCGGATCCCTCCCTGATACATGTTGGGCTCCAAAATTAGTTTTCTCACTTTTTTTCTCTCTTTGGTTAATTGCTGAATTGAGCTGAACAGCTCTCTTCAGCGCAGGTGAGGAAAGTTTCAGTGAGACTGCTGTTAGAGCAGTAAAGTTTAAAAAAAAAAAAAAAAAAAGGTAAAGGAGGAGGAATAGGATCAGGAACAGGTAGGAGCTGTGTCGACTCTCGGCGCGGTTTCGGCGGTGTTTTCTTCATGGGTTTCTTTTTGTTTTTTCTGTCTGTTTTACTTTGACTCGTCAGTGCCTCGATGGTGAGGGGGGTGGCTTGTTGTGCGTGTGGGTCCACCCTGGTGCGCCTAAGTTGCAGCGGCCTGCGTTTCCGGGGGGGAGGGTCCCTCCGAACTCCCCAGGCTGGCTGAACGTAGGAGGTGCCTGTCTCGGCCTTCCCCGATTTCGTTGGGCCCGGCAGCGGCTGTGAGGCGTCCCGCTGGGGAAACCGCCGGAATGGCGGTCATTTTGAGTCCTTTGGGGCTCAAATTTCCGGCACCTCAGACACTGGGGGATTCCCCCCCCAGTACTTTTACTGGTGCTCCCAGGTCCTGTAAGGGGACAGGGAGCCCCAATAGAGCCTGGGGAAGGGGCCCTTTTGCCTGCGCCCGACAATGGGCGGACTCCGGCTCCCTTTTTGCCAGAGTTTGTGTTGTTAATGTACAAAGCTTTTTTGGTGCAATATGAGGGGGTGAGTCTGGTGTGGGTAGTCAGTTCCCTCCCCCCTTACTCCCGGAGCCTGGTTTATCCCGGGGAGGATCCCTGCCTGGGGTGGCCCCCGGTCAGGGCATGCAGGGGTCCTCGCAGGCAGGAGCTGCGCCCGCTTGAGGGCTGCGTGTTCCCACAGAGGCTCCGCAGGACAACTCCGATTGTTCGGGGAGGGCGGACACGGACGTTGGGGGACCCAGACAACCTGGATTCCGGACAGCCGATAGAGGGGGATGACCCCAAGATTCTCCGGCTATTCCGTAAAGATGAGTTAGCGCCACTTCTTCTGGAGGAACTGGGTCTCCAGTCTCCAGCGGCGGACGCGCGTAAGGATGCTGCGGATCTGGTTTTGCAAAGCATCAGGCGTCCTTCCGCGGCTTTCCTATACCATGATTCCATTCAGATGTTAGTCGAACAGGAATGGAATTCGCCGGACGCGTGGCTGAGGGTTGGCATTGCTAAGAAAATGCCATACTGGGTCAGACCAAGGGTCCATCAAGCCCAGCATCCTGTTTCCAACAATGGCCAATCCAGGCCATAAGAACCTGGCAATTACCCAAAAACTAAGTCTATTCCATGTTACCATTGCTAATGGCAGTGGCTATTCTCTAAGTGAACTTAATAGCAGGTAATGGACTTCTCCTCCAAGAACTTATCCAATCCTTTTTTAAACACAGCTATACTAACTGCACTAACCACATCCTCTGGCAACAAATTCCAGAGTTTAATTGTGCGTTGAGTAAAAAAAAACTTTCTCCAATTAGTTTTAAATGTGCCCCATGCTAACTTCATGGCGTGCACCCTAGTCTTTCTACTATCCGAAAGAGTAAATAACCGATTCACATCTACCCGTTCTAGACCTCTCATGATTTTAAACACCTCTATCATATCCCCCCTCAGTCGTCTCTTCTCCAAGCTGAAAAGTCCTAACCTCTTTAGTCTTTCCTCATAGGGAAGCTGTTCCATTCCCCTTATCATTTTGGTTGCCCTTCTCTGTACCTTCTCCATCGCAATTATATCTTTTTTGAGATGCGGCGACCAGAATTGTACACAGTATTCAAGGTGCGGTCTCACCATGGAGCGATACAGAGGCATTATGACATTTTCCGTTTTATTCACCATTCCCTTTCTAATAATTCCCAACATTCTGTTTGCTTTTTTGACTGCCGCAGCACACTGTACCAACGATTTCAATGTGTTATCCACTATGACACCTAGATCTCTTTCTTGGGTTGTAGCATCTAATATGGAACCCAACATTGTGTAATTATAGCATGGGTTATTTTTCCCTATATGCATCACCTTGCACTTATCCACATTAAATTTCATCTGCCATTTGGATGCCCAATTTTCCAGTCTCACAAGGTCTTCCTGCAATTTATCACAATCTGCTTGTGATTTAACTACTCTGAACAATTTTGTGTCATCTGCAAATTTGATTATCTCACTCGTTGTATTTCTTTCCAGATCATTTATAAATATATTGAAAAGTAAGGGTCCCAATACAGATCCCTGAGGCACTCCACTGTCCACTCCCTTCCACTGAGAAAATTGCCCATTTAATCCTACTCTCTGTTTCCTGTCTTTTAGCCAGTTTGCAGTCCACGAAAGGACATCGCCACCTATCCCATGACTTTTTACTTTTCCTAGAAGCCTCTCATGAGGAACTTTGTCAAATGCCTTCTGAAAATCCAAGTATACTATATCTACCGGTTCACCTTTATCCACATGTTTATTAACTCCTTCAAAAAAGTGAAGCAGATTTGTGAGGCAAGACTTGCCCTGGGTAAAGCCATGCTGACTTTGTTCCATTAAACCATGTCTTTCTATATGTTCTGTGATTTTGATGTTTAGAACACATTCCACTATTTTTCCTGGCACTGAAGTCAGGCTAACTGGTCTGTAGTTTCCCGGATCGCCCCTGGAGCCCTTTTTAAATATTGGGGTTACATTTGCTATCCTCCAGTCTTCAGGTACAATGGATGATTTTAATGATAAGTTACAAATTTTTACTAATAGGTCTGAAATTTCATTTTTTAGTTCCTTCAGAAATCTGGGGTGTATACCATCCAGTCCAGGTGATTTACTACTCTTCAGTTTGTCAATCAGGTCTACCACATCTCCTAGGTTCACCGTGATTTGATTCAGTCCATCTGAATCATTGCCCATGAAAACCTTCTCCATTACGGGTACCTCCCCAACATCCTCTTCAGTAAACACCGAAGCAAAAAAATCATTTAATCTTTCCGCGATGGCCTTATCTTCTCTAAGTGCCCCTTTAACCCCTCGATCATCTAACGGTCCAACTGACTCCCTCACAGTCTTTCTGCTTCGGATATATTTTAAAAGTTTTTACTGTGAGTTTTTGCCTCTACAGCCAACTTCTTTTCAAATTCTCTCTTAGCCTGTCTTATCAATGTCTTACATTTAACTTGCCAATGTTTTTTGCTTTACCCTATTTTCTTCTGTTGGATCCTTCTTCCAATTTTTGAATGAAGATCTTTTGGCTAAAATAGCTTCTTTCACCTCCCCTTTTAACCATGCCGGTAATAGTTTTGCCTTCTTTCCACCTTTCTTAATGTGTGGAATACATCTGGACTGTGCTTCTAGAATGGTATTTTTTAACAATGACCACACCTCTTGGACATTTTTTACTTTTGTAGCTGCTCCTTTCAGTTTTTTTCTAACAATTTTTCTCATTTTATCAAAGTTTCCCTTTTGAAAGTTTAGCACGAGAGCCTTGGATTTGCACACTGTTCCTTTTCCAGTCATTAAATCAAATTTGATCATATTATGATCACTATTGCCAAGCGGCCCCACCACCATTACCTCTCTCACCAAGTCCTGTGCTCCACTGAGAATTAGATCTAAAAATGCTCCCTCTCTCGTCGGTTCCTGAACTAATTGCTCCATAAAGCTATCATTTATTCCATCCAGGAACGTTATCTCTCTAGCGTGACCCGATGATACATTTACCCAGTCTATATTGGGGTAATTGAAGTCTCACATCAGACAAAAAGTGCAGGTAGAGGGTCAATCCTGACAAAAGACTCCAAATAGATTTCAAAGTTAATAAGGATTTTTATTCATTTATGAGGCAACTCCACTGATTCAAATCCCAAGCAATACTTTGCGGCGTCCCCCGACACGGTCCCGTGTTTCGCCTAGGGCTGCATCGGGAGGGTAGCGCCAACAGGATTTCTCAATAGGAAAGCTAAAACAAATTAAACAAAACGTCAGGATGCTATATAGGACTTACGCCGACTAGAAATACAAACAATGATGATTCACCATAACTCTTACCTGACAGCTTGATTTTCTGAATTCTGACAGGGAGCGCACTAACCCTAAACGCTGTCAGGTATTTCAAGGATAGCGGTGGCGCCAAAATCACAGGTGAACCAATGACGTGGGTAAATTGTCCCCGTTCATTGGTTCCCGTTCCTGTGAGGTGCCCTAGCAGCATAGTATGTGACCAGTGCTTACTGTGAGAGATCTTATGTGAACAGAAACCATTCTATCTCCCGATTAAGTCCCTTGGGGGTTACTGAATCTAAAGTAAATATCCACCGCTGTTCAATACGTCCTAACTGTTCTGCATATATTAACAATATACGTAGGTAAAACCTACGTATATTGTTAATATACGTAGGTAAAACCACGAGAATGGTTAAAACACGTATTATTGAGCATTGCTCTAACATCCGGCACGCAAGAGAGAACGAACCCTTGGTAGAGCACTGGGTAAACAAATCTCATAACCTCGCTGACCTCAAGTTCAGTGTCATTGAAGTGTTCCCACGTCCTGTCCGAGGGGGTTGTTATGCAGAACAGTTAGGACGTATTGAACAGCGGTGGATATTTACTTTAGATTCAGTAACCCCCAAGGGACTTAATCGGGAGATAGAATGGTTTCTGTTCACATAAGATCTCTCACAGTAAGCACTGGTCACATACTATGCTGCTAGGGCACCTCACAGGAACGGGAACCAATGAACGGGGACAATTTACCCACGTCATTGGTTCACCTGTGATTTTGGCGCCACCGCTATCCTTGAAATACCTGACAGCGTTTAGGGTTAGTGCGCTCCCTGTCAGAATTCAGAAAATCAAGCTGTCAGGTAAGAGTTATGGTGAATCATCATTGTTTGTATTTCTAGTCGGCGTAAGTCCTATATAGCATCCTGACGTTTTGTTTAATTTGTTTTAGCTTTCCTATTGAGAAATCCTGTTGGCGCTACCCTCCCGATGCAGCCCTAGGCGAAACACGGGACCGTGTCGGGGGACGCCGCAAAGTATTGCTTGGGATTTGAATCAGTGGAGTTGCCTCATAAATGAATAAAAATCCTTATTAACTTTGAAATCTATTTGGAGTCTTTTGTCAGGATTGACCCTCTACCTGCACTTTTTGTCTGATGTGAGATTATTTAAAGTGCAGTTTGCTCTGATATACTTTTGGTAATTGAAGTCTCCCATTATTACTGCACTACCAATTTGGTTAGCTTCCCTAATTTCTCTTAGCATTTCACTGTCCGTCTCACCATCTTGACCAGGTGGACGGTAGTATACCGCTATCACTATAGTCTTCCCCGACACACAAGGGATTTCTACCCATAAAGATTCAATTTTGTATTTAGTCTCATGGAGGATGTTTATCCTGTTGGACTCTATGCCATCCCAGACATAAAGTGCCACACCTCCTCCCGAGTGCTCCTCTCTGTCATTGCGATATAATTTGTACCCCGGTATAGCAGTGTTATCCTCTTTCCACCATGTCTCTACAATGCCAGAACAGACCCTGTAGTTATTTGCCCTACCCAAGTTGGACTCCGCGGAATCCGCCGTGATGAAACAGACCACTATCCTGGTTACAGGAGCAACAGTGCTGAAAGATGTTCAGGATCGCAGACTCGAGATTCAACTCAAAAGGATTTTTGAGGTCTCGGCCCTCAGTCTTCACGCGGCTATTTGTTCCAGCCTCATGCAGAGGGCATGCTTATGCTGGGTACAGCGCACACAAGAAGAGCAGACACTCACGGACGAACAAGCGGCTCACACAGACCGATTAGAATCGGCAGTAGGCTTTGTAGCCGATGCATTGTATGATGTAGTCCGGACATCCTCCTGGGTTATGGGCTTGGCAGTAGCGGCTCGGTGCATGCTATGACTTCGTAACTGGTCGGCAGATATTTCTTCTAAGTCCAGGTTGTCATCTTTGCCTTTTAAAGGTCGACTCCTGTTTGGGGAGGAATTAGATCAAATTGTGCAACAATTGGCAGATGCTAAGGCGCCTCACTTGCCAGAAGACGTAGTTTTCCACCTCTGTTATGTTTTCGTGACAATCGCAGGTTTCGCCAAGAGCGCACCACTGGGGCGCCGGTGCAGAGGGGTTCTTCGTCAAGAGGACATTCCTGGGGACAGCCCTTTCGAGGGGGCCGCAGACCCTTCGGAATCCCGGTAATACAGCTCCCTCCGGTCCCAAGTCTACACATTGAAAGAAGGCCGGTCCACTCCGCTGTTCCTTTTGTAATGGGTCGGCTGGCATTGTTTTACAGGGAGTGGGCCAAGATCATGTAGGACCAGTGGGTTCTAGGGGTGATAAAAGATGGCTACGCCTTAGATTTTGCAAGGCCTGTCCATGACTTGTTCCTAGTTTCCCCATACGGCTCACTGAAGAAGCGCAGAGTGGTGCGGGAGACTCTGCACAGGTTGCAGGGGTTGGGGGCTGTGATACCGGTGCCACTGGAGGAGACTCGATCCGGGAGGTATTCGATCTATTTTGTGGTCCCGAAGAAAGAGGAAACCTTTCATCCCATTCTCGATTTGAAAAGGGTGAATTTAGCGTTGCGAGTTCCTTGTTTTCGGATGGAGACCTTGCGCTCAGTGATAGCAGCGGTACACTCCCAGGAGTTCCTGGCATCATTAGATTTGACAGAAGCATATCTTCATATCCCTATTTTTCAGGCACATCAGCGCTATCTGCGGTTCATGGTCCTGGGACAGCACTTCCAGTTTCAGGCACTCCCCTTCGGCTTGGCCACGGCACCTCACATCTTCACCAAGATCATGGTGGTCGTGGCAGCGGCCTTACGTCGACAGGAAGTTCTAGTACATCCCTATTTGGACGATTGGCTCATTCGGGCGAAGTCGGAAGCCAGTTGTCAAACAACGGTATAGACGGTACTTCGGACCTTGCAATCGTTAGGCTGGGTAGTGAATTTGGCAAAGAGCCATCTGGTACCCTCACAGACTCTGGAGTATTTGGGAGCGTTCTTCAATACCACCAAAGGCAGAGTTTTCTGATGAATGAGAGGGCTCGCAAGCTTCAATGGCAGATTCGGCATTTAACGCGGTTGCCGATTATCACTGCTTGGGACGTGTTACGGGTGCTCGGGTCCATGGCTTCCACCTTGGAGCTGGTACCATGGGCTTTTGCTCATCTGTGTCCCCTCCAGAGCGCACTCTTGGCTCAGTGGAGTCCGGTGTCGCAGCAGTATCACCAACCAGTTTCTCTTCTTCCAGAGACCAGGGCCAGTCTGTCGTGGTGGCTCCATACCCCCAAACGTCTGATAGGGATGTCCTTGGAGATTCCGGATTGGATAGTCCTGACCACGGATGCGAGTCTGTCTGGTTGGGGAGCAGTTTGTCAGAGTCAAGCAACTCAAGGCTCCTGGTCGACCGTAGAGGCATCTTGGTCTATCAGTCGGTTGGAAGCCAGAGCGGTGCATTTGGCTTTGCTTGCCTTTCAGCCTTTGCTCCAAGAGCGGTCAGTGAGAGTGCTCTCAGACAATGCGACCACTGTAGCGTATATAAACAGACGGGGGGCACTCGGAGCCATGCGGTCTCCCTCGAGATTCAGGACCTGATACGGTGGGCGGAACGTCAATTGATACAGATCTCTGCATCTCATATCGCCAGAGTTGAAAATGTGCAAGCCGACTACCTAAGTCGCACGCTTCTGGATCCGGGGGAGTGGGAGTTGTCAGATGCGACAGTGCACCTCGTTCGTTCAACGAGGGGTTGTCCATGGGTCGATCTCATGGCAACTCGTCACAATGCGAAGGCTCCTCGGTTTTTCAGCAGACGCAGAGATTACGGCGCAGAGGGCGTGGACGCTCTGGTACTTCCCTGGCCCCAGGGGCTTCTGTTCTACATTTTTCCTCCTTGGCCTCTGGTGGGCAAAATACTGCGACGGATAGAGAATCACCCAGGGGAGGTGATACTCGTGGCCCCGGAGTGGCCTCGCCATCCTTGGTTTGCAGATCTATTAAATCTGGCGGTTGAGGGACCCTTATGACTCAGTCATCTCCCCGGTCTACTACACCAGGGTCCCGTATTTTCGGATCAGGCCGCTCGCTTTTGTCTAGCAGCATGGCTTTTGAGAGGAGGCATTTATGGGCAAAAGGATACCCGGAGACGGTAGTTACTACCCTCCTTCAGTCTAGGCGGAAGTCCACCTCCATGGCATACGTCCAAGTCTGGAAAGTCTTTGAGGCTTGGTGTCTGGCGAAGGGGACTCCATTCTTGCATGCTTCTGTAGCACAAGTGTTATCTTTCTTACAGGACGGGTTGGTTAAGGGTCTATCTCTCAATTCCCTTGGAGTCCAGGTGGCAGCGTTGGCCTCTTTGAGGGGAACCGTGGATGGCTATCGCTTGGCCTCTCATCCGGATGTGGTCCGCTATATTCAAGGGGTCAAGAATTTGCGTCCCCCTGTGATAAAGGTTTGTCCTCCTTGGAACCTCAACCTGGTCCTTCGGTGTTTGTGAGCCTCCTTTCGAACCCATTCGGAGGGCTACGTTGAAGGATGTAACCTTGAAGGTGATTTTCTTGGTAGCCATTTGCTTGGCAAGGCGCATTTCAGAGTTGCAGGCCTTGTCATGTCGTGATCCTTTTCTTCAGATATCGGATGGGGGTGTCTCTTTACGGACAGTTCCATCTTTTGTGCCGAAAGTAATTTCTTCCTTTCATGTTAATCAGTCAGTGGAACTGCCGGCTTTTTCGGATTTATCTGCTTCGGAGCCACATTTGTGTGAGCTTCGGCTTCTAGATGTTCGCAGAGCATTGCTTCGCTATCTTACAGTCACGAATGGTTTTCGGCACTCTGACCATCTTTTTGTGCTATGGAGTGGTCCGAAGAAGGGCCTTCAAGCTTCCAAAACTACTATTGCTAGATGGCTTAAGGAAGCTATTGGATCAGCTTGCATTCTCAAAGGTAAGCCAGTACCGGAGGGTTTGAGGGCTCATTCCACCCGGTCTCAGTCGGCTTCTTGGGCAGAGGCTCACTTGGTTTCACCACAAGGATTTGTAGGGCGGCGACTTGGAAGTCGCTATATACTTTTGCAAGGCATTATCGCCTAGATGTGGCAGATCGGGAGTCTCGGTCTTTTGGCGAAAGTGTATTGCGTGCGGGACTCTCCAGGTCCCACCCTGTCTAGGAACATCCCTGGTACATCCCAGGAGTCTGGACTGATCCAGTACGTACAGGGAAAAGAAAATTTGGTTCTTACCTGATAATTTTCGTTCCTGTAATACCAAGGATCAGTCCAGAGTCCCACCCGGGAATCAAGACAGTTGGAGAGTCGTCCGCTTTCTTATTGGTTCCTTGTTATCTGAGTTGAATTTTTTGTTTAATTGTTCAGAAGTTTATAATTCCATGGGGTTTTCACCGATGTTTGGTATTCAGCTTTGGTACAGATTAATACTGAGAAACTGCAGGGGCATCAGCATAGTTAAAGCAGTGGCAGTTTTACTTTCTCTCTCTGCCTGCTGGTACGGATGTATGAACCCAGGAGTCTGGGCTGATGCTTGGTACTACAGGAACGAAAATTATCAGGTAAGAATCAAATTTTCTTATATGAATTGTCCTGGGCTGAGTTTGGCAAAAGGAGACTGATATAGCCTGTGGTCTGGCTCTTTTCTGATCTGCCATGCGGCCTGTGCTCTTGAAACCAGAACCTCTGCACCAAAGGAAAGTATTGGTTTTGTAGCGTGCAGACAGATGGCCTCAGGACCAATGGGTTATGTGCTCCCCTGCTAGCTGATGGAAACTGACGTCATCTTAAATATACTCAGCCATTCAGTATCTCTCCATCTCCTAGCAGATGTGGATTTACTATCTCCACACCAGTAGTGGTGTTTAGCTGGATTGCAGCACTAGTTTGAAAAAGAAATTAAAATTTACTCTAGATTGGGAGAAAAGATTGAGCCCCGTGCTCCTGCGGTGATATCTAAGGGTTCCTTCCCCAGTTGAGAATTCCTGAGGTGATTTCCGAGATCCCTCAGAGGTGTGCCTTGGTCCAGTAGCCAGTTCCCGGCATGGACTTGCTGCTGAAGCAGCTGAAAGGCAATGGATGCAGGAAATCGAGCGTGGCGGTGATGGCCTAAGGCCTCTCCCCCCGCAGCCGGAGACCGTTTCTGTACTCAGCCGGTAAGCACTGACCCAGGTAGGTAGAGAAGAACTCCTCCTATTCAGACGTGGAAGGACCTTTGGAAAGTCCTTTCTCCGGTCTCCTTGCTCAGCGCGCCGTACCGACATTCCCGATCCCGTTAGGGCAAGGGAAGGGGGTTTCTGAGGGGATTGAGCGGCCCCTTGATGAGCTAGGCCCCGCTTCAGGCTCGTGGGCATTCCACGTGGCAGGCCACAGCGGTGCCATCTTGCACGTGGTTTGGTGCTGCGACATTTTCCTCCATTGGTACGTGTGGTGCGGGCCGGCCCTTTGTGCGCGAAAGTGCACGCACACCTGTGCGCATAACTGCATGCATAACCGCATTCATAAGCATGCGCATACATTAGCGCACAACCGGATGATTCGACTTCCACGCGTCAAGGTGGGTTTGTGCGCGCTCGAGAGGCGCTAACGGGTTGAATGCATCAGCTCAGAGTACTATGGCTCTGGCAACAAAGAAGCACAAGCAACATTCTGTTTGTGCTGCCTGCCATATTAAGTCTGCACAGTCTGACCTAGAATCTTTCCTGTGTCAGCACTGTGAGGAAGCCTAGGGAGGGCAGGACTCTCAGAAGTTTTCCAAGTCTGGGCCCTCCCAGTCAGAGGATGGGTCAGCCATGACCTTATCTGGTAGCACCCTGGACCTGAGCAATTCCGGGGCTGCATCCTCCCCAGGAGAAGGCATCTCAGCGGCCCCCTACCCCAGTTCCTCCTGGTCTAAGTATGGACCCGGCGACCTTTCCTTGGTTGGAATTCTTTCAGGGCCTTCAAGCCTTTGTTCAGGCATAGTCAGCTACTGCTCCTGCCTGGTCTGAGCCCCAGCTGGGAAGGCCTCGCCCTCCCAGCCCTATTAGCATGCCTCGGGACATGCCTTGCCTCACCAAGGGTATCCCTGTCAGTGACCCAGACACCATGGACGTTGAAGGGGATGTGGACTCATTGGAGGACGGGGAAATTCCTCCAGGCCTGGAGCCATACCGGACCATGCTATGGTTTTTCCACAAAGATGAATTACCGGCCCTGGTCTCCCAGACCCTGAAGACTCTGGGAGTTCCTGGCATGGACCTTATGTCGGAACCAAAGAAGAATCCCATCCTGGTGTCTCCAGGTGCCTCCCCGTCAAACTCCGCCTAGAACCATCCCTGAGCCACTTCAAAAAAGGAATCAAAACATGGCTCTTTAGACAGGCATACCCCAACTCCTCTCAATCCTAATCTTTGTCCTATGAACCACCTCAGCTCACGCTTAGCCTTTATACCACCTCCCTGTCCTCCCCCTCTCCTTCCCACCACCCCTCCTGCTCCCTTCCCTTGCACTCCTAGCCCCCAATACCCCTCCCTCTCACCCCCTAGCAACCCCTCCCTGAAAGTACCCGTACCTTAATGTACCCCTTTTCACTCTACCCCACCCGCCCCTCTCCCCCTGCTCCCTCCCTCCTTACTCCCCCCTCACTAGCATTTAACTGTACATATGTGCACTTGCCTCCTCATACTGTAAATAAGCCCTCATATGCTAATTTCTCAAGTGTACATGCCTCGTTTACTTTGTTTATAAGTTCTTTTGCATATTTAACCCTAACTTGAATGCAAAAAGTTGTAATTCTGCTGTTGACTCTCTTCCTTTGTATTTTGCATATTACCCAGTTAGCCCCTCCCTTGTTCATTGTAATTTCCTTTCCTTTCTCAGTTACTTGTAAACCGACATGATGTGTCCTACGAATGCCGGTATAAAAAAGTGTTAAATAAATAAATAAAATAAATAAATGGAAAGCCTTTTGCTATTTCCCGATGCTGGAAGCCATCCAGAAATTGATTGACCTGGAATGGGATGCCCTGGAAACCAGTTTTAAAGTAGGTTGGGCCTTGGAGGCATTGTACCCTCTAGACCCGTGGCCAAAGAATGCCTGCATTTCCCGAAAGTGGATGCCTTGGTCTGTGCCATCTCGAAGAGTACAACTATCCCAGTAGAGGAAGGAGTGGTCTTGAAGGATGCTCACAATAGTTGGAATCCATCCTTAAGCAAGCCTTTGATGCAATAGCAATGATACTACAGATCGCTTCCTGTTGTGCCCTCATGGCTCATTCGTGTCTGCTTCTTTCGATAGAGGCAGATAGCTCAGGGGAGCATCCCATAGAGGCGATTGAGCCCACTGCGGCCTTCCTAACGGATGCAAGCTCAGATCTAGTGCGTACCTTGGCCAGAGGAATAGCCTTAGTGGTGGCGGCCAGAAGACAGCTATGGTTGCGAAATTGTTCAGCAGACATGACCTCTAAGGCAAACCTCACAAAGATGCCCTTTATGGTATCACTGCTATTCGGAAGCAAATTGGAAAAGCTAGCCAATAAGTGGGGTGAATCTCCAGTGCCTCGGCTACCGGAAGATAAGAAAAAGAGGCCACAGCACCCCATGAGGGGTCAGTCCAGGGGCTTCCAGCACTTCCGGCCCTACAGAAACTCGTCATTTCAGACATCTCGGTCCTCGGGGAGGTCTCAGTCCTTTCAGAGCTGACAACCAAAGAGAGGAATGGTTTCACGCTCAGGTTCGACCTGAACTTCCCAATGAAGTTTGGCCAACCCATCCACGGTATGAGGAGATAGGGGGTTCTATCAGCGGTGGGTTGAGATCATGTCGGAGAGATGGGTATTGGACATCATATGAGAAGGATATGCTCTGGAATTTCACAGCTTCCCTCGGGACATGTTTATGATGTCACCTTGCTACTCCCAGCACAAAAATCTGGCAGTGGAATCCATGTTGATAAGGCTTCTCAGTCTGAGGGCTGTAACCCTGGTACTTACACCCCAAGTAAATATGGGGCGTTATTTCATCTGTTTCATCGTACCCAAGAAGGAAGGTTCAATCCGACCCATCCTGGATCTCAAGAGTGTCAATCGCCATCTGTGGATAATTCACTTCCACATCGAAACTCTTCACTCCGTCATAATGGCCATACAACTGGGAGAGTTCTTAACCTCCCTGGACCACTCGGAGGCGTACCTTTATATGCCAATCCATCAAGTCCACCAGCATTTCCTATGCTTTATGATACTGGGCCAGCATTATCAGTTCCGGGTGTTGCCCTTCGGCCTGGCAACCACCCGCAGAGCATTCTCCAAAATTGTGGTGGTTGTGGTGGCGGCATTGAGGAAAAAAGGGATCCTGGTGCACCATTACTTAGATGGCTGGCTGTCCGGGCGAAGTTGTTGGAAGAGAGCCTTCATGTGTCCAGCAGGGTCTGGTCCCTCCTACAGGAACTCTGTTTGGGTTGTGAACATGAACAAGAGCAGCCTCAAGCCCTCCCAGTCCTTACAGTACCTGGGAGTCCGGATTGACACCAAGCAAGGCAAGGTCTTCCTCCCTACCTCGAGGATAAGGAAACTGATGTACCAAGTGTATTGGTTGATGAACACAATGTGCCCCAGGGTGTGGAACTATCTCCAGGTCCTTGGCCTGATGATGTCAACCCTGGAAGTAGTACTGTGGGCGAGGACACACATTCGGCCACTCCAACACTCCCTGCTGTCACATTGGAACATAAACTGCCTGGAAGCACGAGCGGTCAGATTAGCATGTCTGCAGTTCAGCCAGAGGCTCCAGGGACAAGCAGTCCATGTGATTTAGACAACGTAACAACAGCCTACATCAACTGCCAGGGAGGAACCAAAAGCCACCAAATGTCTCTGGAGATAGACCCCCTTTATGGAATGGGTGAACGTAAATCTACAAGGGATCTCTGCCTCCCACATCACAGGAAAAGACAACATCAGAGCAGACTTTCTCAGCAGGGAGAGTCTGAATCCAGGGGAATGGGCGTTGTCATCCAAAGCCTTCCAGCTCCTAGATCGCTGGGGCCTCCCATCCATCGACCTACTGGCTACATCTCACAATGCAAAGGTCCCCCGATTCCTCAGTCGCAGATGAGATCAGCGCTCCCAAGGGATTGACGTCCTTGTCCAGCCCTGGCCAGAGGAGGACTTACTGTATGCCTTCCCTCCGTGGCCTCTGCTGGGCAAGATCATCCTGCAAGATCGAACACCACAGAGGATTAGTCCTTCTGGTGGCCCCAGATTGGCCCAGACGCCAGTGGTATGCAGACATATGGAGACTTCTCTTGGAGAGCCCCCTATGCTTCCCCCCCACACAGGGACTTTCTCCAACAAGGTCCGATTCTTCACAAGGACCCAACTCGATTATGTCTTACGGTCTGACCATTGAGAGGACTCTCCTGATGAAGCATGGATATTTGGCGGCCGTAATCGCCACCTTGCTTTGCGCACAGACGTTCTCAGTGTCCCTAGCGTACGAACGGATCTGGAGAACATTTGAGGCCTGATGCGAAGAACGCAGGGTGCCCCCGCGAACGACCAAGATCCCTATGATTCTGGAATTTTTACAGGATGGCCTGAAGAAAGGATTGTCCCTCAGCTCCTTGAAGGTCAGGTGGTGGCTCTCTCCTGTTTCAGTGATGAGGGGAATGGAACCCGCCTGTCGACGCATCTGGACTTGGCCTGTTTCCTAAAAGGGGTTAACACCTCCGACCACCCTTAAAGTGGCCGGTCCCCCTATGGAACCTCAATCTAGTATTGGACTTTTTAGCAGGGCCATTCTTTTGGCCACTGGCGCAGTCTGTCTCTGCACCTGTTAACGCTGAAGACTGTATTCTTGGTGGCGATATGCTCGGATCATCGCATCTCCGAATTATAGGCACTTTCATGTCGGGAGCCGTTCCTTAATTTTACTCCAGGAACAGTACAGCTTCGCATCGTCCCCTCCGTCTTACCAAAGGTAGTCTCGGAATTTCACCTGAACCAGTCCATTTCCTTACCATCCCCTAATAGATGCAAGAACACGGAAGAATACTGCCTCCTATGCCACTTAAACATCAGTAGGCTTTTAGTACGGTATCTGGAATGTTCAGAACCAGTGCGCAAGACAAACCGCTTGTTGTTCTTCATGGGGGAAGAAAACAAGGTGAAGTGGCTTCGCGAGCTACCATAGCTCGCTGGGTCAAGGAAGTGATCACAGGAGCTTATGTAGAGGCAGGGAAGCCTTTACCCCTTTAGGTTAAAGCTCATTCCTCTAGGACTCAGGCAGTATCCTGGGTGGAAGCTAAGGTACTGTCTCCTGTCTACATCTGTTGAGCGGTAATGTGGTCCTTCTTACACACCTTCTCCACTTTCTAACACCTGGATGTCCAAGCCCGAGAGGACGCAGCCTTTGTGAGGGCGGTGCTAACCGGACAGTGAGCAGCGACCTGCCCTGTTCGGGAGTAGCTTTTGTGCATCCCATTGGTCCTGAGTCCATCTAGCTACATTCTAGGAAATAGAGAAATTACTTACCTGATAATTTTGTTTTCCTTAGTGTAGACAGATGGACTCAGCATCCTGCCCATGGCTGCCCATGATCGGTACCAAGGAATTGCCCAGGAGGTGAATCTCGATTCCATGAGGTTACGGGTAAGCCAAGGCCCTATCCCTAGATCAGGGCATCTATAAGAACATAAGAAAATGCCATACTGGGTCAGACCAAGGGTCCATCAAGTCCAGCATCCTGCTTCCAACAGGATTCAGCGCTTATATTTGGTTGAGTACAGTTGTGGTCTCCAGTTTTAAATCAAGTTATTAAGTTGTATCCAAAATTCTAATCAAGTTTTTCAATACTATGTCCATAATGGCTTTTGATGAGAATACTGAATGGCTGAAGTCATTGCAGAGGTATATCTAAGGTGACATCAGTTTGAAATCTGACTCCGTCTCCATCTGCTAGCAGATGGTCCTGAGTCCATCTGTCTACACTAAGGAAAATGAAATCATCAGGTAAGTAATTTCTCCGTTGTGTTAAAGTTGTCCACTGTTAGCTTGTTACAGATATAGTGGCAGGCCTGTGACAGCATGGATATATATATATATATATATATATAGTGACATCAGCGAGCCGGTTGATCTCTGTCAATCTGCTGGTTATCGTGCATAACCCATTCGTCTGAATTGGTCTGACTATATTCAAGGAAAGGAAGTTCTCAGGTGAGAAGTAATTTCGTCTTGCTTAGTGAAACAGGAGCTTAGAACAAGCATCACAAAACCAGTGGGCACTTAACATCTCCATTGCAAATCTGCTTTGTTCTAGGACTCATTTCTAGGTCTGAATGCCAAAATAACTCCAAGCAACTGCTCTGAATGCTCCGAACAAATTATAAGGCTGTTGGAAGCCTATTTCCTCCTTGTGCAACATGCGCAAGGGTCAAAGATTCCTAAGCCTGAGTGTGTGTGTCAGGTGAGTTTGGAGTATTTTGTTCTAAAACTACAAGTATAGGCTTTGGAGGACGATTTTGGAAAGCCAATTGCACGGTTAAATAGGCCACTAAGTGAGCCATCTAAAGATTTCCCTCCTTTAATTTAGTTATAAGTGCAGACGGTGTTCCACAAAATGCATACTTTAAGCTGCATCTTTTTCTCTGGGGGGAGGGGGGGGGGGGTTTGTAGCTGGATTTGGATAGGATAGGAAGATAACACCCACTTGCAGATTGTATTATTTTCAAAAGAAAATTTACCCCGGTGCGAAAATCTGTCACAAACGTCCTGGGGTACTTTTGTATCCACGTTAAATTTCAAAGCAAAAGTAATGTGCGTACTTTACCTTTGAAGTTAGATCCAAAGTACAGAGGGAAAACATACCCGTGGGCTTCATCCCACTGCGTGCAGTTTGAAGATTGCTCCCAATATCTATAATCTACCACTTCAAAAAACAATTAATGCTGTTTCCTCCCTCTCATGTGTTCCTTAGACATTAACAGAAATGCTGCAAGCCTCTGATCTTTCCCCACCATGCTGTGAAGCCCTCCTCAAACTGATTTCCAGATTGCTTCTGAGCGAGCGTGTGTGCCTACCGGGCGACGTGTCTGAGGATGCCATAGTGAAGGTAATGGACAGCAGGGATAAAGCAAACATCACTCATTTAAATGTTTTACTGACAATATTTTCAGTTATTGTTCTGGGTAATTACTTTCTGCAGGGGTTTATTGTTTTCTGGTACTCTTTATTTGGAATAAAAAATATAGACTACGTTCCCTAGATATCAGAAGAAAGCTGTTATTGCGAAAACATTTTCCAGGCCAACTGAACATGTTAGAAGCAACGACAAACTATTTATTATTATTTATGACTGTTTGATAATTCTGCCTTTTCCCAAATATTTCCATTCCCTGTACGTACCCAGATTAGCCCAGACTGCCAGGTTATGCCTCCCTTCCAGCAGATGGAGATAGAGAAAAACTTGAAGGGCACCCCTGTAAGTAGGATGCGCCACCTGCAGCCCCCTTCAGTATTTTTCTGTCTCCAGCAGATGAAGGTGGCAGAACCTGCGGTCCTGGTTGATTGATTCTGTAAAAAAAAATAAAATAAATAAGGGAAGGCTGTGCAGGAATCCTTGATTTGTTTGGCTGAAACAAAGTTTTGTTTTTTGTAGGTTTAAAAAAAAAAAAAAAAAAAGCCAGGCCTCCCGAGGAGCTAATTCATTTTCTCCTCGGTGGTAGGCCTCCCGGGAAGCTTCTCTTCGTTCCCGCGACCCAGGAGCAGCAGCCGGTGACTGACTGGGGGGGATTTACTGGTGGGCCGCCCCCCCCCCCCGGCCCACAGACAATCACGGGTTGTGCTCTGGATGAGGCCAGTGCGATTTAAAGAAAGAAAAAAAACAAAACACGGCGATTCTAGAGCAGCGCTGCTCTCCTTCGGCCTCCCGGGCTCCTTGTTTCTTTTGGGCGGTCACCTCTCCGTTACAGCATGGCAGTGCTGCACGCCTTGGCGTGTAGAGCCTGCGGGGAGCCGGCAGCACGGCTCTCCTGCGATAACCTCTACTTCCAGTGTCTCCCCAGGGGCAAGGGTCTGTCGGCAGTAGCGGAAGGGGGAGGCAGGCACATCAGTCCCGTGGTGCGGGCAACCTGATGCTGCCTCGTGGTGCTCAGCATACCCCGCTCCCATGTTCCGCGGGAACGGCGGCCATTTTGGGGGCTGCGGATGCCGATGCAGATAGCTTGGCAGGGGGAGGGGATCTCCCTTCCAAGTTATTTCCGCATGATTTTTGCCCTGGATCTCCCGCGATTTGTTTCCCACCTTCCCTGCTCCCTTGGGAAAGCCCCCTGTGGAAAATTTAAAGGGCCAGCCACCCTTTTCGGCTGATTTTATTTTGCTGCTGCATAAGGCATATTTAGCTAGCCTTATGCCCACGGGGGATCTTGAGCCTCCTCCAGGGCCTGGGGCTGGGCCCTCTCCTCCCACGCAGATTCCTTGGCCGGATCCTCCTGAGGTATTCCAGATTCGGGTGGTCTGGGAAGGGTCCGGTTCCGGGAACCAGGGAACTACAACGCTGGCGGATCCACTTCAGGCGGACGTGGATGATGATTCTGAGCGTGTGGCGCCGGTGGAAGGGGATGATCCTCTGGTTCTTAGGCTCTTTCGTAGGGATGAATTGGAGCAGATACTTCCGCATGTCCTAGCGGAATTGGGCATACCAGCCGGTCAGGTGCCTCAGGATCAGGGCACGGTGGATCCGGTGCTGTCTGGTCTTCATCCCCTAGCAAGGACTTTTCCTTTTCATCCTATGTTGCTTCAGCTGATTTTTCGGGAGTGGGATACTCCGGAAGCTAGCCTTCGCGTAGGCCGAGCTATGGACAAATTGTACCCGCTGCCAGACGATTCTCTCGATCTCCTTAAGGTTCCCAAAGTGGATGCGGCCATATCCGCAGTCACCAAGCGCACAACTATTCCGGTGGTTGGGGCAGCGCCCTTAAGGACCCTCAGGATCATAAGCTTGAGGTTCTTCTCAAACGTATCTTTGAGGTGTCAGCTCTGGGGGTTTGAGCGGCTGTTTGCAGTAGATTAATGCAGCGTGCGAGTCTCCGGTGGATACAGCAACTCCTGAGTGCCAGGGATCTCTCCCCGGAGGAGTCAGAGCAGGTTGATCATTTGGAAGCGGTGGTAGCTTACGGGGCGGATGCCTTGTTCAATCTCCTTCGTACGACTTCGCGTACTATGGCTTCTGTGGTGTCAGCCCGCAGGCTTTTGTGGCTCCGTAATTGGTCGGCTGATGTTTCTTCCAAATCACAGATGGGTGCTTTTCCATTTAGGGGGAAATTCCTTTTTGGAGATGATTTGGAGCAGCTCATTAAGTCCTTGGGGGGACAGTAAGGTGTACAAGCTCCCAGAGGATAGGCTAAAAGCTTCTAGAGGTTTTGTCCCTTCCCGGTCGCGTTTTAGGGGACAGCGCCATTTTCGCCATTCTAAACCGGCTTCTTTTGACCAAAGGCAAATGTCCGGGAGATCACAGCCTTGGTCTCATTCCTTTCGTGGCCATAGACCCACCCGAGACAGCAGTACTCCCAATGAAATAGCGCTGGTCCAGTCCCCTGTTCCGGTTGTCGGGGTCGGCTGTCCCTGTTTTACGAGGAGTGGGACAAAATAACGTCGGACCACTGGGTTCTAAACATTATAGAACATGGCTACACCTTAGATTTTGCTCGTCCCTTGCGCGATCTGTTTCTGGTGTCTCCCTGCGGATCCCTGGAGAAAAGTCGCCAAGTGTCTCTCGCGCTTCGTCGGTTATTAGACCTAGGGGCGGTCATCCTGGTTCATTCGGACGAACTTCAGACCAGCAGATATTCGATTTATTTTCTGGTTCCCAAGAAAGAGGGGTCCTTCTGTCCGATTTTGGATCTGAAGAAGGTCAACAGAGCTCTCCGAGTGCCCCGTTTTCACATGGAGATGCTACATTCCGTAATCACCTCCATCAGAGGGGGGGGGGGGGAGTTTTTAGCGTCCCTTGATTTGACAGAAGCGTACCTACAGATTGCAATTCAGAAGGACCATCAGCAGTATCTCCAGTTTATAATCCTCTACAAACATTACCAGTTTCAGGCCCTTCCCTTCGGGCTGGCTACCGCCCCGCGCACTTTTACCAAGGTGATGGTGGTCTTGGCGGTGGCTGTCCATCGCCAAGGGATTCTGGTCCATCCCTACTTGCACGTTTGGCTCATACGAGCAAAGTCAAAGGAACTATGCGAGGCAGTGGTCGCCAAGGTGGTGCAGACTTTTCGCTCTCTGGGGTGGATCATCAATGAGGCCAAGAGCCAGTATTTTTGGTCTTGGCCGCATTGATGATCCTGTATTTTTTGGGGGGCGAGATTTGAGACTCGGATCGGGAAAGTCTCCTTATGCAGGAACGGATAGACAAGCTCATGTCGCAAGTTAGGTGTCTCTTGTTCCTACCAGTTCCCAGGGCATGGGACTACTTGCAGGTGCTTGGTTTTATGGCATCTACTCTGGAGTTGGTCCCGTGGGCTTTCACTCATATGAGGCCATTGCAAAGGGCTTTGCTCTCACGTTGGGACCCCAAGTTGGAGGCTTTTCAAGTCCCCTTACCTCTCCAGGAACTGGCCAGGTCCAGCCTAGCCTGGTGGCTGAGCCCCAAACACTTGTCGAGGGGGGTGGATCTGGAGGTACCTCAGTGGACTATTGTGACGACGGATGCCAGTCTTTACGGTTGGGGGGGGGGCAGTTTTCCAATCTCAGGCGGCGCATGGCCAATGGACGCAGCAGGAAACGCAATGGTCCATCAATCGTCTGGAAAGAAGGGCGGTACGATTGGCCTTGCAGAAGTTCCTGTCTCTAGTTCATCATTGGTCAGTGAGAGTGCTCTCTGACAACGCAATGATTGTGGCATACATCAACCAGCAAGGAGGAACAAAGAGCCGTCCCTTAGCTACGGAGGTGGGCGAGCTCATGGCCTGGGCGGAAATCCACCTGCTCAGGATAGCGGCTTTGCACATTGCCAGGGTAGACAGCGTTTAGGTGGATTTTCTGAGCCGTCAGATTGGATCCCGGAGAGTGGGAGCAGTCTGACGAGGTGTTCATGTTGATAACTCATCAGTGGGGGATTTCCCGTTTGGATCTAATGGCAACTCGGGGGGGAGTGCCAAAGCGCCGCGCTTCTTCAGTCACAGAAGAGAGCACGGAGTGGAAGGTTTGGACGCCCATGTCCTTTCATGACCTCGCGACATTCTGCTCTACGCATTCCCTCCTTGGTCCCTGGTAGGCAAGGTCTTGAGAAGAATAGAAGCCCATCTGGGAGAGGTGGTGCTGGTAGCTCCGGAATGGCCACTGAGGCCGTGGTTCACGGATGATCTCAACCTTGCAGTGGACAGTCTGCTCTGTCTGGGTCATCTTCCGAATCTCCTGTGGCAAGGTCCAGTATTTTGTGACCAGGTGGATCGCTTTTGTTTAGCGGCTTGGCTTATGAGAGGCGGCAGTTGAGAAAGAAGGGTTATCCGAATACGGTGATTTCCACTCTTTTGCGGGCTTGCAAAACTTCCACCTCTCTTACTTATGTCAGAGTCTGGAAGGTTTTTGACTCTTGGTGTAGTAGGTCAAAAATTTCCCTAGGCGGGACTCAATAGTCCACATTCTAGCCTTCTTGCAAGAGGGGTTGGTGAAGGGGCTAGCTTTCAGTTCTCTATGGGTTCAAGTGGCGGCATTAGGCTGCTTACGTGGGAAGGTGGAAGGTGCGTCCATAGCGGCTCATCCTTATATAGTTAGTTTCCTTCAAGGTGCTAAGCACTTGAATCTACCACGTCGAGCTGTTTGTCCATCCTGGAGTTTGAATTTGGTCCTTAGGACGTTGTGTGAAACCTCCTTTTGAACCACTCAAGTGCGTTACTCTGAAGGACCTTACGCTCAAAACGGTGTTTTTGGTGGCTATCTGCTCGGCTCGGAGAGTTTCTGAAATTCAGGCTCTATCTTGTCATGAACCTTTTCTTAGGTTTTCCGATTTTGGCGTTTCTCTTAGAACCGTGCCATCCTTTCTGCCTAAGTTTATATCGGCTTTTCACGTGAACCAGTCCGTTGAGTTGCCTGTGTTCCCGGATTTGGATCAGAATTCTCCACATGTTTGGGAATTGAAGCGTTTGGATGTCAGGCAGACACTGCTGTGTTACTTGGAGGTTACTTTCGCCTGTCTGATCACCTTTTTAGTCTTGTGGAGGGTCCCAGGAAAGGGCATAAAGCTTCCAAGGCTATTATTGCCTGGTGGTTAAAGGATGCTATTGCTTCAGCATACATGTCATGGGCGAGCGGTTCCAGATGGTCTTAAGGCTCATTCGCTTCATTCTCAGGCGGCATCCTGGGCAGAAAGTCAGTTGATTTTCCCCCAGGGGATCTGTAGAGCGGCGACTTGGAAATCTTTGCATACCTTTGCTCAGCATTACCATTTGGATGTTTGGGCTCCCGTCTCAGAGAGCTTTGGCAGCAGGGCTTTCTAGGTCCCACCCCATGTAAAGCGGCTTGGGTAGATCCCAGCAGTTTGGGCTGATCCGGATATGTACAGGGAAAGGAAAATTGGTTCTTACCTGCTCATTTTCGTTCCTGTAGTACCATGGATCAGCCCAGATGCCTGCCCAGTTTTGGATCCGCTTGAGAGTTTTTCATTTTTTCTGTCACGCTATATAGCAGGATGAAGATTTCACAAATGCGCTTATTTTGTACATAGTTGATTCTCATAGGTTTGGTTTGACCATTTACATTTTGGATTCCTGTTACCAGTTCGATTCCTTTTTCTACTTTGATAGTGTTTATACTGAAGGGGGGCTGCAGTTGGCGCATCCTACTTACAGGGGTGCCCTTCAAGTTTTTCTTTGTGTCCATCTGCTGGAAGGGAGGCATAACCCGGCAGTCTGGGCTGATCCGTGGTACTAGAGGAACGAAAATTAGCATGTAAGAACCAATTTTCCTATATTTGCCTGTCAGAGTGGAGCCAAATGACCGATTTCCAAATGGACATTTTGTTAAAGTGTTTTAACCTGTTTGTTATAATTCTAGTTGTAATTCTGAGTATCTTTTTTTATTTAGATAAGTCATTCCTGTTCATACCCGAATCAGTCCAGACTCCTAATTGTCAAAATACAGCTAAAAGAATCAATACCTTCAGAGATTCCTTCTTGCAGGACTCTGTTATGTTTATGCAGAAGCAACAGTCGGTGCTTTAAACTAGAATCCTGTTCTTTCAGTATTTTACTCTGAGATGGTTCACATGTTTGTCCAAGTACAAACAGGTACTCAGCTGGGAAGGAACTGTCAATTAAAAAGTTGATTTACAGCTTGAGTAAGGGCTCCAGTGTAGTCACCACGTTAAATGCTGCTTTGAAGAAGCAATATAAACTGGGCCTCGAACACATTTGGACATGACAGAATACAGGTATTGGTCTGGAGCTGTAGTTTAGTTTAATTTATTATAATTTTTTATATACTCTTTCTCTTGGGTATTTATTGCTAACTCTGTGAAAGAATCCATGTAAAACATTGACACTAATAGTTACATCATCTGAATATTGCTCTGACACATATTCCTGTATAAGTGATGGTCGTGGCTGAAGAGCCAAAAGTATTGGTCTGTGATCCAAAGTCTTGTTCAAGAGCTCACAAACACTCACCTGTTGCTGGAGCCTCAGATATGTCTCTTACATCCCTGGCTTACTCTCACATTAACAAAAGCAGGGTAAAACCTAGTTTAAAACCCATTGAAGACTGCAAAGATGTGCTGGAAATCCCCCAAAAACCTAGGCAAAACTTTATAGCATGGTCAATTGTAGGAGCTGGCAGCCATGGAGAAATTGCCAGCTGTGTTACATAAAACACAGGGTGGAAAAATATTTTGAAAAGTTAAGTGGAGCAGGCCATTGGTAGTGCTATGCACCGCCTTGCTTGGGTTTGATCCTGGACCAGAGCTTGCTTTCCTTGGGTCGACTGGGGCTGGAAGGGAGTCTTCTCCCAGTGTAGTGACTGGACTTACAACCTGTGATTGCAGTATTCAGAAGAAGCCCTAGTATGTGGCTCCCAGCTGAAGACTATTACTGCAATGATTGGGCTAAGTGAGTTGGCAGGCGATATAAAATAGGAACCCCCTCCATCCTGGGTAGTTGCAAATGAAGGCTTATGGTGTTGTGGCCCAGTGGAATCTGGTTCAAATTGCTCTTTACACCTCCAGGTCAGGAGGAAACTGCTGAGCCAAAGAAAAATTAAGTGCCAGCCACAATTTTTATGAACCAGGGAAGAATTAATTATATTCTTTATAATCTACTCTTATTTTGTTGCTTGTTTTTTCTTTTTCTTTTTTTTCTGTTTTTTGTTTCTTTTCAATTATTTTATTTACAGTACATTTTTGCCCTTCTTTTGAGGGATAGAGGAATTGGCTTTTGCCTTTTTTTTTTTTTTTTTTTTTTTTAACTTCTCTTTTCCAGCCTTCCCCCTTAGTCCCTCCCATGCATGGGAGACGGGCAAGCGGAACAATTCCTGGGCCCCCCTTGGTGAGTTCTGTGTGATGTTACTTAGTGTTCATAGCACTGGCTGGGCCCACTCCTTAGTTTCTGCCCTGAGCTCTGGTGTGTCTTAATACTGGCCCTGATTCCTCCATCCTCTTCCTCTCCTTTTTCCTCTTCCTCCCCTTCCCAGAAGCTTCTTTCCCTCTCTATTAACCAATGATATTTCCTCATACAATATTTTGCCGGGGTCTGCTCTGGTATGGCTTCCTCTGATGGCTCAGCAGGGGATAGGTTAGGTTACAGCATTAGCTCATGATCTCAAGGCCATGCTAGGCTGGTAGCAGGAATGACAAGCAGGTGCCTAGGATTTTTCCATCTCAATTAAACATAGACTCTGCTAACACTTAAACAATATATTAACAGAGTATGTACCATATTTTTCGCTCCATAAGATGCACCTGACCATAAGATGCACCTAGGATTCAGAGGGGAAAATTAAAAAAAAAAAATGGTGTGCTAAACCGGCTCTGTTCCAGGACGTCTGTGCGTCTTATGGAGCAAATTAGGGATGGTCCAAGAAAACAAAGAGGTAGGCGATCTATGATACCGTCAGGTGAACACAAAAGGAATAGATGCCGTTATCTTTTCCAAATACTTTATTGATGCAGAGACGTTCCAGATAAATTGCCCGACTCTGGCCAGAGTCGGGCAATTTATCTGGAACGTCTCTGCATCAATAAAGTATTTGGAAAAGATAACGGCAAATTAGGGATGTACATACAATTTTTTTTGTCCCCGTTTCATTTTCAGGTCTGTGGAGGGCCATTTTGGTCCACTCCCCGGATCAGAAAACTTTTTTCCTTCTTCTTCGTGGGAAAAAAAAAATAAAAAACAAAACCCCACCCCAGGTCTGTGGAGGGCCATTTCGGTCCACTCCCCGGATCAGAAAACTTTTTTCCTCCTTCGTGGGAAAAAAAAAAATAAAAAACAAAACCCCACCCCAACCCTTCATATTTAATTAACTATAAACCCCCACCCTCCTGATCCCCCACCAAGACTTTCCAAAAGTCCCTGGTGGTCCAGCGGGGGTCCCGGGAGCGATCTCCTGCTCTCGGGCCGTCAGCTGCCAGTAATCAAAATGGCACTGTTGGCCCTTTGCCCTTACTATGTCACAGGGGCTACCGGTGCCATTGGTCGGACCCTGTCACATGGTAGGAGCAATGGACGGCCCACGCCATTTTGGCAGGTAAAGCTTTGCCTTGCCGCGTCCCGCCTAGGTGCCCGAAATCTGTGCGCATAAAATTTTAAGCGCGAGCCAACAGAATGCACAGTTACTGCCGCCAATGGCTCCGGCAGCCAAGAAACATAAGTGCCTTTCTCTATGTACTGCTTTTCATATTAGGTCTTCACAATCTGTCCTGGATTCCAACTTATGTCAGCACTGTGAGAAACCCAGGGAGAGTTGGCCTCATGGAATTTTGCTAAGCCGGCTCCTCCCATTCAGAGGATGGGTTAGCCCCAGCCTTAACTGGAAGTACCCCTGATCTGAGTACCACTGTGACTGGGTCATCCATGGGAGAGGGAAATTTAGCGGTGCCTACCCCAATACCTCCTGGGCTAGGCATGGACCTGGCTGTGTTCTCTTGGGTAGAATTTTTCCAGGGCCTTCAAGCCTTCATACCGGTGCAGTCTGCTACCTCACTTGCCCCTGTCTAGATGGAACCTCAACCAGTAAGCCCTCCCTTTCCCAGGCCTATCGGCAGACCTCGAAGCATGCCCCACCTCACCAAGGGTATCCCTGGCAGGGACCTGGATGGCACGGACAAAGAGGAGAATACGGATTCTTTGGAAGATGAGGAAATTCCCACTGGCTTAGAACTGTATTGGACTATGGTTTTTCCATAGACACAAATTGCCAGCCTTGGTTTCCCAGACCCTGAAGATGCTAGGAGTTCCTGGGGCAGACCCTATGATGGAACCAAAGAAGAATCCTATTCTGATTTCCCTACAGAAAGCCTCTGACTACTTTCAAGTATGGAAGCCAACCAGGAATTGATTGACCTGGAATGGGATGCCCCAGAAGCAAGTTTTAAAGGGGGACAAGTGTTAAAAGCTCTATACCCACTGGATCCGGCAGTGAGCGTGCATTTGTGTTTCCCTAATGTGGATGTGCTGGTCTGTGCCGTCTCTCAGTGAGCAACTATCCCAGTGGAGGGAAAAGTGGCCTTAAAGGATGCGCACGATAGACGGATGGAGTCCATCCTTAAACAGGCCTTTGACGCAGTAGCAATGACCTTGCAGATTGCTTCTTGTTGTGCCCTGGTAGCTCGCTCATGCCTATTCCTCTCTCAGGAGGTGGATAACTGGGGGGGGGGGGTTTGAATTCCAGAGCAGTTATGGAACCTGCCGCTGACTTTTTAGCTGACTCTGGCTCGAATCTAGTCTGTACTTCGGCTAGAGAAGTGGCCTTAGTGGTGGCAGCAAGAAGACAGCTATGGCTGCGGAACTGGTCAGCGTATGCAACCTCCAAGGCTTATCTTACAAAGATGCCCTTTAAAGGATCACTCCTTTTCAGAAGAGAATTGGAAAAGCTGGCAGGTAAATGGGATTAATCGCCAGTTCCCTGGCTACCAGAAGATAAGAAAGCATTTACAGCACCCCCTCGCCTGTGAGGGGGTCAATCCAAGGGCTCTCAATGCTTTCGCCCCTACAGAAACTTGACATTTCAGAGGTCTCGGCCCTTTGGGAGGTCTTAGTACTTTCGTAGTCGACAGCCCAAGAGAGAGGCAGGGTCAGGTTCATTCTGAACCCTCCAATGAAATTTTGCCAACCCACCCTTGGAATGAGGAGATAGGGGGTCGACTGTCCCTCTTCTACCAGCAGTGGGTCAAGATCAGTTTGGACAAATGGGTACTCGAGGTCATATGAGAAGGATATGCACAGGGATTTCTCAGCACTTCTTGGGACATATTCATGATGTCTCCTTGCCACTCCAAACCCAAGAAGAAGGCAGTGGAGATTACTCTTTTTTTTAAGGCTCTTTAGGATGAGGGCTATAATCCCAGTACCTGCGCCCCAGAAAAATATGGGGCATTATTCCATCTATTTCATTGTACCCAAGAAGGAAGGTTCTTTTCGCCCCATCCTGGACCTCAAGAGCATCAACCGACATCTACGAGTGAATCATTTCCGCATGGAAACCCTATGGTCTGTGATAATGGCCGTACAATTGGGAGCGTTCTTAAACTCCCTGGACTTATCCAAGGCCTACGTACATATTCCAATCCCTCAAGAACACCAAAGTTTCCTATGCTTTGCAGTACTGGATCGCCATTATCAGTTCCAGGTATTGCCCTTTGGCCTAGCCACCACCCCGAGAACATTTTCGAAGATCATGATGTTTGTAGCGGCAGGATTGAGAAAAGAGGGAATCCTGATGCACCCGTACTTGGACAACTGGTTTATCCGGGCCAGATCCATGGAAGAGAGTCTCCAGGTGACCAACAAGGTGACCTCCTTGCTTCAGGAACTCGGCTGGGTCGTAAACCTGGACAAAAGCAGTCTCAAGCCCTCCCAGTCCTTGGAATATCTAGGAGTCTGGTTCGACACCAAGCAATGCAAAGTCTTCCTTCTGAACACGTGGATAAGGAAGTTGATGTCCTAAGTGCATCAGTTGATGAGCATGATACGCCTGACGGTGTGGAGCTATCTCCAAGTTCTCGGGTTGATGGTGGCAACCCTAGAAAGAAGTGCCATGGGCGAGTGCACACATGCTACCACTTCAATGATCACTACTGTCACGTTGGACCCCACAGTCTCAAGACTATTCGATTTGCCTCCACTTACCAATGGGTGAGTATGCTCTTGGCTTCAGTGGTGGCTGCAGGAAGCTCATCTGAGCAGGGGTGTACCAGTGTCCTTCCTGAACTGGCTGGTCCTCTCAACAGACATGAGCTCCAGGGCTGGGGAGCTCATTGTCAGTAACTGACAGCCCAGGGACGTTGCACCAAGGAAGGGGCCCTCTGGAACATCAACCACCTAGAAGCCCAGGCATTTAGATTGGCATGTCTGCAATTCAGTCACAGACTCCTGGGTCAAGCAGTCCACATAATCTCGGACAACACAATGATGGTAGCCTACATCAACCGCCAGGGTGGAACGAAGAGCCAGTAAGTGTCACAGGAGATGGATCTCCTTATGGAATGGGCGGAAGTATATCTACAGATGATCTCAGCCTCCCACATCGCAGGAAAAGACAATGTCACAGCAGAATTTCTAAGCAGGGAGAGTCTGGATCCAGGAGAGTGTGCATTGTCTGCCAAAGACTTTCAGCTGATGGTAGATCGCTAGCGTCTCCTTTCCATCGACTTGCTGGCCGCATCCCACAATGCGAAGGTTCCCCAATTCTTCAGTCAGAGAAGATATCAGTGGTCCCTGGGGATTGACGCCTTCATTCAGACCTGGCCAGAAGAAGAGTTGCTGTTGCCTTCCCTCCGTGGCCCCTGCTGGGCAGGGTATTTCACAGAATCGAGCACCACAGGGGATTAGTCCTACTAGTAGCTCCATATTGGCCCAGGCATCCGTGGTATGCGGACATGTGGAGACTCCTAGTGGAGACCCCCCCTCTGCCTCCCACTGCACAGGGGCCTGCTTCAGCAGGGACTGGTCCTTCACAAGGATCCGACTCAATTCTGTCTTACGGTCTGCTCCTTGAGAGGGCTTGCCTGATGAAGCAAAGATATTCTGCGGCAGTAATTCCCAGCTTACCCTGCACTCTGAAGTTCTCTACATCCCTAGCATATGTGCGGCTATGGAGAGTATTTGAGGCTTAGTTCGAGGAACGTGGTGTCCACCCTCAGGCAGTCAAAATCCCACTAATTCTGGAATTTTTGCAGGACGGCTTGAATAAAGGTTTGACCCTTAACTCCTTGAAGGTCCAGGTAACAGCTCTCTCCTGTTTCAGGGGCGAGGTGAACGGAACCCGCCTGTCGATTCATCCAGATGTGGCCCGTTTTCTGAAAGGTATGAAGCAACTCTGGCCACCCCTACGGTGGACTGTTCCCTTGTGGAATCTTAATCTAGGATTGGAATTTTTGGCAGGGTTCTCCTTTCGGCCGCTGCACAGTCTTTCCTTGTGTTTATTAACCTTGAAAATGGTGTTCCTGGTGGCTATATGGTTGGCACGTCACATCTCTGAACTGCAGGCATTGTACTGTCGGGAACCGTTCCTCCGGATGCCTCCAGGAGCATTACAGCTTCATACCATTCCATCCCTCTTACCCAAGGTAGTCTCAGAGTTTAATTAGAATCAGTCCATTTTGTTGCCATCCCTAGATAAACACAAAGACACCTTCTTCGTCATTTTAATATCAGTATTCTTTTGGTGCGGTATGTGGAAGTTTCAGAATCAGTGTGATAGACGGATCACCTGTTTGTCCTTCACGGTGGAAGGAAGCAGGGTGAACCGGCTTTGCAGGCTACCATAGCGCGATGGATTAAGGAGATGGTCACGGGAGGTTAAAGCTCATTCCACTAGGGCTCAGGTGGTCTCATGGGCAGAAGCTAGACTGTTGTCTTCCGTCGATATCTGCCGAGTGGCGAAGTGGTCCTCCTTGGACACCTTCTCCAGGTTCTATCGCCTGGACGAACAGGCCTGAGAGGACGCAGCCTATGCAAGAGTGGTGTAAACCAGATGGCGGGCAGCCTCCCACCCCAATCGGGAGTAGCTTTTGTACATCCCATTGGTCCTGAGTCCATCTGGCTACACGCTAGGAAATGGAGTAATTCCAAGGAGGATGCCGCAGTTTTCTGCGGTCAGTAAGAAGACTACCATTCCAGTCACTGGAGCAGCAGCTTTAAAGGATCTTCAGGATAGAAAACTGGAGGTACACTTCAAGAAGATCTTTGAGGTTTCCATGCTTGGCACTCGGGCTGCCATGTGTGGCAGGTTCATGCTGCGGGCTGGTCTTCACTGGGTTCAGCAGCTGCAAGGCGACAAGTCTTTATCAGAGGCTGAGGCCCTCCAGGTGGAATGGCTGGAGGCCGTTGTGGCATACAGTGCTTATGCCTCTTCAGGACCTGTTCTTGGACTATGATGTTGGCGGTGTCGGCCAGGCACCTCCTCTGGTGGAGAAATCGGTCGGCTGATGTTTCCTCCATGGCGCAGTTGGGATCTTTGCCTTTTAAGGGAAAGTTACTCTTCAGCAAAGATCTTGAGGAAATGATCGAGTTTCTGGGGGAGAATAAGATTCATAAGTTGCCTGAGGACAGGGCGAAAGGCAAGAGTTTCCCATTTTCTCATTCCTGCTTCAAGGGGAATCGAAGATTCCGGGGGCCCAAACCCTCTGGTCTGGCTCTGAGACTAGTTTCCGCTCGACAATCGTCTTGGTCTCGGACCTTTCGAGGTCATAGACTCGGCGGGGATGGATCTTCCCAGGGGGGCAGTGGCACCAAGTCCTCTCAATGAAGCAAGGCTGGTCCACTCTTCTGTTACGCAGATAGAAGGACGCCTATCTCTTTTACAAGGAGTGGACCAAGATCACGTCGGACCAATGGGTCTTAAGTGTGATAAGGCACGGTTACGCTTTAGAGTTTGCTCGACCATTCAGAGACCGATTTCTTGTGTACACCTGTTCATATTGGCGCAGGGAACTCATGGTGAGGATCACTGTTAGCCATCTGCATCAGTTGGGAGCCATTGTCCCCGTCCCTCCAGACGAAGAGGATCCGGACGCTGCTCCATTTACTTCATTGTTCCAACGAAGGAAGGCAAGTTACGCCCAATCCTGGACTTCAAGAAGGTGAACGTGGTGCTGAAGGTTCCGGATGGAGATGCTGCGCTCCATGATCGTGGCAGTCCACAAAGGGGAGTTTCTGACCTCTTTGGATTTGACAGGCTTACCTACACATCAGAATCCGATCGAATCACCAATGATATCTGAGGTTCATGATAATGTGATATTACTTTCAAGTCTGCGCTCTCCCGTTTAGTCTAGCTACGGTGCTAGGACTTTCACCAAGATGATGGTTGTGTCACTGCGGCTCTCCGAAAGTAGGGTGTTCTAGTTCATCCCTATTTGGATGACTGGTTGATCCGAGCGAAGTCAGATGGCGATGGATTTGTTTCTCGTTTGTCTCCAATTGTTAGGGTGGATCGTCCATTTAGCCAAGAGTCATCTGGCTCCTTCTCAGAGTTTGGAGTTCCTGGGGTTGCTTTTGGAAATGAAGTTGGGGAGAATATTCCTTACCGAGCAGCGCATTGGTGTTTGGGAGTTGTTACCTAAACGAGTTCCCAGAGTCTGGGATTATTTACAAGTGCTTGGGTCTATGGCATCTACCTTGGAGTTGATACCCTGAGTTTTTGCTCACATGAGTCCTCTGCAGTCAGCCTTACTGTCTTGCTGGGACCCAGTGTCAGAGCGTTATCATTTACCTCTCCCTCTTCCAGAGCCTGTATGGTCCAGTCTCTCATGGTGGTTCCGCAGGGACTAGTTGAGTTACGGCGTGTACCTCGATGTTCCAATCTGGAAGGTTGTTACTACCGATGCCAGTCTATTTGGCTGGGGAGTGATATGTCAGCATCAGTCGGTACAAGGCCGTTGGTCCCTGGAGGAGGCTTCCTAGTCCATCAATCGGCTAGAGACCAAGGCGGTATGTCTGGGCCTGCTTGCGTTTCTCCCCTTGGTGAGGGGCCGTTCGGTGAGGATCTTGTCAGACAATGCGACAGCAGTGGCCTATATCAACCATCAGGGAGGTACCAAGAGTCATTTCATAGCTCAGAAGCCTCGGCTTCTGGTGGAGTCGGCAGAACAGCATCTGGAGCATCTGGCAGCCTAACACATAGCGGGCTTGGACAATGTGCAAGCAGATTTTCTAAGTCGCCAGCAACTGGATCCCGGGGAATGAGAGCTGTCCGAGGAGACTATGTTCCTTGTCTGTCGTCAGTGGGGGACCCCGTGCGTGGACTTAATGGTGACTTTTTGAAATGCCAAGGCTCTACGTTTCTTCAGTTGGCAGAGAGAAAGAGGAGTAGAGGGAGTAGATACCTTGGTTCTGCTTTGGCTGACAGACATCCTGCTGTATGTGTTTCCTCCCTAGTCTCTGGTGGGCAAAATTCTCTGGAAAATAGAGGTTCATCCGGGCCTGGTGATTCTGGTGGCACTGGAGTTGCCGCAGCATCCATGGTTTGCAGACTTGATCAACCTAGCTGTGGACAGTCTTCTTCGGCTTGCCCATCTGCCAAACCTACTGCATCAGGGACCAGTTTGTTTCAATCAAGCAGATCGATTCTGTCTAGCTGCTTGGACTTTGAAAGGCAGCATCTGAAGGAAAAGTTATTCAGACGTGGTCATTGCTATGCTCTAGAAAGCCTTCCACCTCTCTATCCTATGCGAGGGTATGGAGCGTTTTTGATTCCTGGTGTTTTAGCCATACGGTGGACCCCAGAAGAGCATCCATGCATCATATTTTGGCCTTCCTTCAAGATGGTTTGGCAAAAGGGCTGTCCTTTAATTCACTTAAGGTTCAGGTGGTGGTGCTAGGTTGCTTCAGAGGCAAGGTTCGTGGCATATCGCTTTTGGCACATCCAGCCATTGTTCGTTTTCTTCAAGGTGTGAAACACCTGTGCTCTCCCGTTCGACAGCCGTGCCCATCTTGGAACCTTAATGTGGTCTTGCGGAGCCTCTGTGGCGGGTGACTATAGAAGATCTCACTTTGAAAGTGGTCTTTTTGGTGGCTATCTGTTCGGTGCGCAGAATTTCCAAA
Source organism: Rhinatrema bivittatum (assembly GCF_901001135.1). NCBI lineage: Eukaryota > Metazoa > Chordata > Amphibia > Gymnophiona > Rhinatrematidae > Rhinatrema > Rhinatrema bivittatum. Next base: position 219,082,014 of record NC_042618.1, on the reverse strand, counting down.
CTTCAAGCTCTTTCTTGCAAGGAGCCCTTTTTGAGAATCTCAGATGAGGGGATTTCCTTGCAGACTGTGCCTTCTTTCTTACCCAAGGTGGTGACCACCTTTCACGTTAATCAGTCGGTGGAGCTCCCGTCCTTCTCAAACTTAGATCCGGCAGCGGCACACACTAGGGATTTGCGACGCCTGGACATCAAACGAGCCTTGCTGAGATACTTGGAGGTCATGAATAATTTCTGAATGTCAGAACACCTTTTTGTGTTGTGGAGCGGTGCCAAGAAAGGGCATAAGGCGTCCAAAGCGACTATTGCGAAGTGGTTGAAAGAGACAATTAATTCTGCATACATTTGTCAGGATCGCCCGATTCCAGAAGGTCTCTGGGCACATTCTATTTGCTCTAAGGCAGCTTCTTGGGCAGAGTATCAGTTAGTCTCTCCTCAGGAGATCTGTAGGGCGGCTAAGTGGAAGTTATTGCACACCTTTGCCAGACATTATTGCTTAGACTTCCAGTCCCCGGGGGCTGGAAATTTTGGCGTGAGTGTGCTGTGAGCAGGACTCTCCCAATCCTACCCTACTTAGGGAAGCTTTGGTACATTCCAGGAGTCTGGACTGATCTGGTTATGTACAGGGAAAGGAAAATTGGTTCTTCTCTGCTAATTTTCATTCCTGTAGTACCACAGATCAGTCCAGAGTCCCACCCTTGATTAGCAAAGGGTATTGGGAGAGTCCGCTTGATCTGTCTGTCTGATTTTGACATATGGTCTATGAAGAAATACAGGTTTTGTTGATCCCACACAGGTTTTTAGTGTGAGGGCGTTTTGTTGTTACTTGTTTGATGGTTATCCTCTTCCCCCTGCTGATTTAGGGGAGTAGGCATAGTTATGTAATTCCTCTTTATATTTCTGGCTTGGGTACAGATTAATACTGAGAAACTGCAGGTAGCTCCTCGTGTTAAGTGGCAGTGTCAGTAAAACTTTCTAAGACTCCATCTGCTGGAGGGGAGGCAAAACCCAGGAGTCTGGACTGATCTGTGGTACTACAGGAACAAAAATTAGCAGGTAAGAACCAATTTTCCTGTTTTCCTCCTTCCTTTCTCATGAGGGCAGAAGTTTCCCCGAGAGAGAGAGGTTGGAGAGAGAGCAAGTTTAGGCCTATGGGCTCTGGTATAGATCTGTCCTCTTCCTCCTGGGTGGAATGTTTCCAGGGCCTGAAGTCCTTTCTGCAGGGGCGTCCAGCAAAGGCAAAGCAACCTACTATGTAGGGATCGCATGCTCGGGCCTCTCACATACCTCTCGGGTATCTGCACATAGCCTGATGGCTATGTGCAGATACGCCTCTGGAGGTTCATGATCCTAAGGGAACATTTTCAGTTTTGAGCCCTTCCCTTCGACTGGCATTGGCTCCATGTACCTTCATCAAGGGTGATGGTGATGAGGGCGGCTGCATTGCAAAAGGAGGGTGTGTTGGTGTATCCGTACCTGAATGATTGGCTCATTTGTGCAAAATCAGATGACCTCTAACAACAATAAGTACAAAAGGTACCGATGCACTTGAAGTCTCTAAAATGATTGGTGAACGTAGCAACGAGCCATTTCGTTCCCTTACAAACTCTGGAGTATCTGGGAACTCAGTTCAACACATTGGCAGAGAGAGTGTTTCTCACAAGAGAGATTGCTGAAATTGCAGCGTAAGATTAGGCTTCTGCTAGAACTTTCAGTGCCTAGGGTCTGGGACTATTTACAGGTTCTATGGCATTGACATTGGAATTAATGCATTGGGCGTTTGCACATATGCGGCTTCTGCAGGGTGCTCTTCTCTCCCACTGGAATCCATTATTGGAAGAGTTTCATTTTCCTCTTCTGTTAGAGAGGAAAGCCAGGGACAGTCTTTTGTGGTGGCTTGCTTGCACCAGTTTCGAGCATGGTGTGGAATTGGAGATTCCGAATTGGATAATAGTCATCACCAATGCAAGCCTCTCCGGATGAAGGGCAGCATGGCAAGATCAGTCAGCGCAAGGCCAATGCTTGAACAGGAGGCCCCATGGCCTATCAGTGGGTTTGAGACCAGAGTGGTGAATTTCACATTGCTTGCCTGTCTGCCAAGGATATGTGGCCATCCAGTACGGATTCAATCGGACAAGGTGACAGTGGACTACATCAACCATCAAGGTGGAATCATGAATCAGGCAGTGGCTTGAGAGGCCCCGGAGTTGATACTCTGGGAAGAGCAGCACATGGAGCCGCTGGCCATGTCTCATATTGCTGGAGTGAACAACATTCAGGCGGATTTTATCAATCAGATAGTTAGACCCCAGGGAATAGGAGCTGTCTGAGGCAGTGATGTGACTCATTCATGGATGATGGGGGTATTCTGACAAAGAGAACACCAAAGTGTGACGGTTTTACAGCTGCTGAACAGAACATGGAACAAAGGAATCAGAGCTCTGTTGCTGCCATGGACTTGAGGGATTCTTCTTTGCTTCCCTCCTGTGGCCTCTGGTGGACAAGGGATTACAGCAGATAGAGAAACATCTGGGCAACATGATCTTGGTAACTTCAGAATGGCCACACCAACCATGCTTTCCAGATCTGAGCAATATGGCCATAGACAGGCCCCTGAGGTTTGGATATTGGTCGACTGTTTTCCACCAGGGCCCAATATTTTTGGGTCAGGCAGCTCAGTTCTGTCTCATGGCTTTGCTTCTGAGAGAAGATGTCTGAGATGGAGGGGATATTCTGAAGCGGTTATTTCCATCTTATTGCAGGATAGGCGATCTACATTCTTGATGTATGTACGAATTTGGAGGATCTTCGAGTCCTGGTCTGCTGTTGACAGAGTGCAGCCTCAGTTTGTTCAGGCTATGGTGTTGCATATTTTGGCTTTTCTGTAGAAAGGTTCTGGTCAAGGGACTGGCCTTTAAATCTCTGAGAGTCCAGATAGCGACACGGGTTGTCTCCGGGGTAAGGTGCAAGAGTATCCTCTATCCGCACATCCAGGTGTTATATGGTTCCTTTAGGGAGCTAAGAAATTGTGTCCTCAGGTGCGGAACATTTGTCCATCTTGGAATCTGAATCTAGTCCTTAGAGGATTGTGAGAGACTTGGTTTGAACCACTAAAGAGATCTATGTTTAAAGTGGTTTTCTTGGTGGCTATTTGTTCAATGGGGAGCATTTCAGAGCTCCAGGTGCTGTCGTGTCGAGATCCCTTCTTACAGATGTCTGATTTGGGGGTTTCTTTATGCATGGAGCCTTCTTTTCTGCCTGAAGTAACCTTAGTGTTTCATCTTAGACAGTAGAGCTAACAGCTTTTATGGATTTGGATTCCTCTCTGTCTCTTATGGGGGAGCTTAGGCTCTTAGATTGGAGGTATGCATTATTGAGATATCTAAAGGTCACTTGTGATTTCCAAGATCACATCACCTCCTTGTAGATTGTATCATCTCATTGTACTGTGGAGTGGTCCAAAGAAGGGAAATAAGTCATCTAAGGCTACAATTGTGTGGTGGCTGAAGGAAACTATCGAGTTAACTTATATTTCTAAAGGGCGCCCACAGCCAGGGGGTTTAGTGGTGCACTTGACGCATTCTCAGGCAACTTCCTGGGCTAAATCACAACAGGTGTCTCCACATGAAATTTGCGGGGCAGCTACTGGGAAGTTGTTGCACACTTGTATCGCTAGGATGTGGGGGATCCAGCTTTCATATGCTTTAGTAAGTGTTCTACGAGCGGAACTCTCCAGGTCTCACCCGAGTTAAGGGGAGCTTAGGTACATCCCAGGAATCTGGACTGATCTGTGTACGTACAGGGAAAGGAAAATAGGTTCTTACCTGCTAATTTTCATTCCTTTCGTACCACAGATCAGTCCAGAGACCCACCCATTTACTGGGGGGGGAGAGTTCGCTGCTCATACTGTTGCTTTGTATATAGTGTGAGTTGTTGGAGGTTTTTCAATGCTGATTGCTAATGTTTAATATGGGAAATGATTTTTCCATTGTCTTTTTGGGCAACTTCTCTTTCTTCCGGCTCATTGGAGGGAAGCGAGTTTGCTTAGAAGTTTAAGGTTTATTTTTATTTATTTATTTATTTATTTATTTTTAATTTTTATAAAGGTTGCTGCTATCATCTTGGCTTGGGTACAGGTCAGTATTGAGGGATTGCAGGTGACACACTGGGTTATGTACAGTGTCAGTGAAACTTTCTCTGTCACCATCTACTGGCAGGGAGGCAAAACCCAGGAGTCTGGACTGATCTGTGGTACTACAGGAATGAAAATTAGCAGGTAAGAACCAATTTTCCTTTTTTTTACCTTCATCTCACACCCTCACTCATACTCTTCCCCGCCAGTTGCCAAGTCCTTGCTGCCGCACAGCTCTTTCAGAATTCCTGCTCTTAACCCTGCCCCACCACAAAAGTCTATGTTCTCCTTGAGTCCCTGTTCTTCCCCTGCTCTCCCTGAGTCCCCAAATCTTTCTTCCCTTGATTTCCTTCTCTGTCCCTGCCTCTCAGTCTTTCTCTGCTCTCTCCCAGCCCCTGATTCCTATTCTTCTGTTGCCCCTTCCCCAGTCCCTCCTTCCCCGTTTTTTTCCCTGCTCTCGTCCTCGGATTAATTCTTCTCCTGCACTGTCCTTTATCTCCCCTGCCCTAACCAGCACTTCTAAGTCATCAAATTAAATGTGGGAGCCTCTTCCCTCCTGCAGCCCCACAGTGAAATCATTCCTTGTTTGAGCCAGGGAACTCTTACCTATGGAGGTCTGCATGATTCAAGCATCTGGTGTTGGAACTACATGGGGCTGCACTATGGACACTACGCCCGAGTGTAGTATCTCAGAAATAACTGCCAGCAGTCACCCTTTATCACTTTAAATTTTTCTGCCAAGTCATTCATGTTGAAAATGTTTAAGCTACTTTTCCTGTAATTTCCAACAAACACCTAGAAGGGGCCACAGTTTGCATCAGTGGAATGTAGCCTAATTGTTTCACTCAGTCTGTCTGGTACCGATTGCCACATTATTGCTAACGGACCAGTCTTATTCAGTGTGTGTGAGGTAATTTGGTTGATTGCTAATGTTGACTCCAACTTATAGAAGGGCTTAAATAGATTTACAATATAATGCCTTAAAATGACTTTGACAGGGGGATTATGGCTGCTTTTTTTACACAGTACACAGAGTACAGCTTTCCTTTTAAAGTTTATTCTTTGAACTTTGTATTACAGGTTCTCCAGAGCGACTTTGACAGGCATTTGCTTTTGAATTTTGCTGAAGAGATGTTTGCCCTGAAACAGTTTGAACAAGTAAGTGAAGTGCAAATATACCTCTGCATAAGAAGGATCTGCTGCTGGCACAATGCTAAATGGTCTTTCAAAGTTAATTGCCAAAGAATTCTGAAGCAGCAAGCTTTCTCCTATGCTGTCATTTTGATGGGCAGCATTCAACAAAGGAGTAAACAGAGATGCCTGAGATGGTGGTGTGGTTGTGCCACTGAATATACTAAGCTATCTTAGTTAGCCAGATGAGTTTATCTTGTTAACTGTGGGACCAGAGTTAGCAGGATTTATTATCTGGCTAACTCTGTTCCTCCCCGAAATGCCTCCTGTCTGCCCTCGAATGCTTCTGACTAGTTTTTTGGCTAGAATTTAGCCGGCTAAGTGGCTGAATATGCCATTTTTGCCATTTAGATGGATAACTTAAAAGTTAGAAACAAATGGGCCTCCATATGTTTTATTGTAAACCTTTTCTACAGTTTGGCTAATTATGTGGTGTATAAATCTGTTAAATAAAAAGAGATGCAAGACTCCAAACAGTCCACACTGCAGTCATTAATAAATTTAAAAATTTAAACACAGAATTTTAGACTGTAAATGATAAAACACCGACAGCCAATGTAGTGATTTTGATATAGTTGGGGCAGATAAGTCAAAGGAGCTTTTTAAACATTAATAGCGTCACAGAACAGAGGATCTTAATAGTTTTGCTTGGCAGTGAAGTCTATTTTTTGTTCTCACTGCTGCTTGGAATAGGGGCTTTATGGCATGAATTTAGACTGTTTGTTCTTACCTTTCTGTATGAGCAGTAGCTTCTAGTCTCACCGGGTCTCTCTTTATTTTGACCTTAAAAACATTTCGGTAGAGGAATCTGACCAAGAAACCAACTATGTTGCAGTGTTTTCCTGGGTGGGGGCTACATTTCCATGGTATGCAGTATATTCCTGCACACCCCTCCCAGGAGAAATAACCTTTCTGATATTGAATGGTTATTTTAAACTGCTCACTCGAGAAACATGTTTAGCATTACTCTAAATCACCCATCAGGGGTCCTGCGCTTCCTGATAGACCCCGAGAAGCATTCTAAGGTATCCCAGGACCACAGGAAACAGGATCACACTCAGACATGATGGAATAAATATCTCAAGGGAGGAGCTTTATGAAAATAAGGATCACAGCTAGCACCTAGAGGAGTAGGGCCAAGAAATGACTGCAATCTGGGAAGAAGCCTGAAGACCGGGCTTGCAAAAGAAAAATCAAGGTTAACATGGATAGCTAAGGGGTAATTTTGTAACATTGTGCGTAAGATAACTGGCAACAATGCACTTAAATGACAGCATTTTTCTAAGCAGATGTCTGTGCATAAGTCCACTGAAAATTTTCCCACTAAATCCACCCACATGCCTGCTATTTGGCGCATGTAAAGTTTTTGGGAAAATTTATGCACACAGGCATTCATTTACAACTGATACTCGTAGAGGGTAATTTATTTTATTTATTTATTTTTTTAATTTATTCTTTATTACGTTTTTACATCGTCATACAAATGATATAAAGAAAGAAAATCAACTATATCAAGCAGTAAATTCCCATAATAGAAACAGAAACAAATATTTGAATAAGTCCTCATTACAAGGGACAGCTTATTAGGAAAAACAAATAAAAGAAAATAAATTTAAAAAAATGGCCCTTGATCCTACCTATGCCTTAGTATCACATACATATAATTAAGTCTTATCTACTAAGAATACTTTGGGATGTGCAGGGTCCATAAAAAATAAACCTGTTACCCTGAAAACTTATCCCACACTTGCAGGAGACCTTTAGGTAAAATGAATCCCCAATAGCCAAAAACTGAGGTTTCAATTGGAGAAACTGTTTTCTTAATTGTGTCTCTCAAGAGACATCTGGGAATACCTGAATCTTTTGTCCACAGAATAGACTCCCCTTATATTTGAAATATTGACAAAACTAAATATGCTTCTCCGAATCTAATGCAAAAGTAACAGCAAAAGTAGCTCTTGTTACTATATTATCAGATGAGGATTGAAGGAAAAGCAAGAGACTGGTTCTAGAGAAGGACAGTAAGAAATCTGAAGCCCCTTCCTCTAGACTTAACGACCTTCCTCTTACAGGCAAATAGAAGCAATTAGACTTGAAGAACCTCGGTTGCATATTTCTTAAACAATTCATTACCTGAAAGAAAATGAGTTTGCGGATTCGCATTTTGACATCGCAAGGGCTGCTACCTAGAGAGAGAGAGAGAGAATTTATAAGGCTCATATAAGTAAACTATTTATACTACTGTAAGAGGGGCAACTAGTAACTTGGGGTTAGGTTTTGAAGGGGCAATTTTACATGCACAGTCAGAGGTATGAACAGCACAGTAATCATCAGTGAAGACTGTATATGATTTGGAGTGATGAAAGGTACACAAAGATGAGATTTGTACCTTGTAATCTCTACCTAGGTTGAGAGTACATTGTACAAATCTCATCTTTTTGTACCTTTCATCATTCCAAATCACATAAAATCTTCACTGTTGTCTGCTGTGCCGTCCGTACCTCTGACTGTGCATGTAAAACTGCCCCCCCAAAACCTAGCATACCACCAAAACCTCACCCAGAGTTCAGAATGCCCCCTCTTACAGTGGTATAAAAAGTTGACTAATATGTGTGCCTCCCCAGAGGCACTCTCTCTCTCTCTCTCTCTCTCTCTCACCCAAACAGGATTTCCAATATTTATCGCAACTCCTCCCACTTGACTAAATTTTTAAAATTTGCTTATGCATCTTGCAAAATATTATTTATCACATCCTTAATGGTGTAATCGTGGGCGTTAGGGCCCTAATGCGATTTGAAAAATGACCCCCTAAGGTAGTAAGTTCTAGTCTCTAGATCTAGTAGACTTGAAGTCGCTCCAGCTGAGTTCTCACTATATTAGAGTAGTCTCTGTCCTAGAAATCGCTCTCCAAGTGTCCCTTAGGGAGAACTTGGCTCTCTCCAATAGCAAGCTGACTAGCACAGGGTTCGGAATGACACATGCGGATCTAACTGGAACAGTTAGGTTATCTGGCACAGATGAAACAAGCTTCCTATCTCCCGATTGATGTACAGCCACAGGGGAATTCATCTTATTTATGTCTCCCTGCACAGTTTGGGGGATGCAACTCCCACTCTGATTGTCAGGGGCAAGTATATTGATATTGGAGTCCACCACCAACATACCTGGCGAGATTTGAGCCTTGGCGATGGAGATCATGCTTCTGGAGTAAGGGAGGTCTGTGCTAATTTGGTACTCAAATTTACTTGCAGTGTCAAATTAGCTCTATGAATGTATAAGTCCTTAGGCTCACACGTTGAGGTTGGGGTTGATGAGAACACTGAAGACATGCCTTTCCTTTTCTTCCCCATGAAACCAGCGTAGAAAGAAGTCATAAGTCATGCACTCCGCCGGCAGCGCACTGCGTCTTATAGGCCCCAATGTAAGGAGTTGTCAATAGTTGGTGTACTCTGCTGTGCCTGCAGCGCTAACCTCCAGAGAAGCCTCCGGGATCCTGCGAGTTGGAATGTCAGCTGGCCAAACTCTCGTTGCTTTGCTCTGCTTCTTATAGGCCCCTGGTGTAAGAAGTCGTCAACAGCGGGTGTCCTCTGCTGTGCCTGCAGCTCTAAACTCCAGAGAAGCCTCTGGGATCCCTGAGGTTGGAATGTTGGCTGTCCCATAGAGGGTAATTTTCACAGTACTGGGGGGTTTTATGAGTAGAAATGGTCTTTTACAAAATTATTCACTCAGAACGCGAGAAATCTTACATACGGGCCAAGTTCATTTGTAAGTTAGGCTGTACTGAGTGGAAGTGTTTCTGGGGATGGAGGTTAGGGAGGGATTTGGACTTTGGATTTATTGCACTCTTCAGAAAATTCAAACTGAAAGTATCAGTTGTAAATGAAAGCTAACTCTTTATTCCTCATCTACCTTTTTTTTTTTTTTTTTTTTTTGTGCCTTTGTATATTCTGGTACACAGAATGTAGCATCGGATGGTTAGTGGCTTGTTTTAATTTAGCTAAATGTATCCCTGTGACGAACCTCAGTATTTAAAGACTGTGTCATCAGAAAGTGCCTTCTTGGTCACGTCATCAGGAGGCGACCTCCCCTTCCCGTCCCTCAACTTCCCCCTTCACTGACATCACATGGTTGCCTGAACCAGGGCCTCATGGGAGAGATGTGTGCCATCCTTGCCTGGCAGCCTCGGCATGTGAAGGAGAGGCCCAGACACAATACCTGTCCCCCAAAGTGAAGTGAGTGCTGCCAGGGACCTGCCCTGTGTGCTCCTGTTTCCTGGGAAGGGAGTGCCATGCTGCATAGATTTGGTGTGTTACCTTTTTATAAACACAGTTTCCATCCTTTGTAAAGATCTGCTACTTATAGCCTTTAAATTGGGTTGTTAGTTTCTATTGAAATGCCTCATTTCCGTTGAGCATGAACTATTTAAGGGACCGGGAAAGGAAGAGGAACAGTTGAGTAGTAAATGAATGTTTGAAATGTTGGCCTTTCTGATCAGGGATCGCCAGGAGAATGAAATGCATATCCTGCAAGAATCACAGATCTGCAGAGCACATGGATATAAACTCATCTTCACTCACAAATCAGTAATCACCCAGTCCAGTAAAATTTTGCAAGTCCTTGTGGGTTGACTGGTATTGCTTCATACATATTTTCCTGACAAGGGTTCTGCACACACTGTCTCCAGGTGGTAATCATTAGACTTTGGTGTTGATGTCTACTGAGAAAAGAATAATATATGCAGATGCATGTGGATAAACATGTCCTGAATATCTCCATCATTGTAACCTAAAATATTCTGGATCTCTTCTTTATGTTAATCATTATCTCTGTCATATGAGAGTTTGCATGGTACTGTATCTTGCCAAATATTAACTCAGGGAAATTGAGATGCCGTTTGAAATAGTTTCCTATATAGGGTCTGGTATGGTTTTATGCAGATGAAAGCTGGGGTATATAATGGGTATTTCCAAACCTGAAAGAGGGAGGTGGGTCCCAGCCACCTGAAACATCAACACTGGACAGGTTCAAGTGTGGGCTTGCCAGGTTCCCAAGGGAACCTTCCATCTGTTGGCCTTTGCCTGATAATTGGGGCTCTGATGGATGCATTAGACAGGAGGGGGTGAGACTTTGAGAGGGCAATTTTAAAAAGCCGTTTGACCGTAAAGTGTTGCAAAAATGAACTTTTCTAAAATTGCCCGCCTAATATTTTGGGCAAAAATACACGTGTATGTCCCGTATGCCTGTATTTTCACCTCCATGCTGGAGCAGCGGTCTGGGGTTGGGGAGGTATAAATTTGTGCTGTAATTTTCAGAGTAAAAGTGCGTGGTTATTTTTTGCCTTTGAAAATTAGTATAAAGTCTGTGAGCATAAACTACCCACAGACTTTTTGTACTCTTTGAAAATTTATCCCCCAGATATTTAAAAATAGGCAAAAATTGTGGATAGCTGAGTATGAAGGCTATTATTAATTTTATTTATTTATTTGCTTGCATGCCGCGTTTCCGCTGCTTCAGAGCCGATTGCATTCAGGTACTGAAGGTATTTCGCTGTCTACAGAGGGCTCACAATCTGAGCCTCATTTACGAAGCATTTTCCCCCATAGACAGAGATAGGAGAAAAGCCTTAGTAGCTCAGGTATTAGGTTTGTGTCCGAGGCAGTGGAGCGTGAAACGGCATGATCACAAGGAGCGGCAGTGGGATCTGAATCCTGGCTTTCTTGGTTCACAGCACGCTGCTCTTACCCTGCTCATAGTCCCAGTGGGAATTAGTTCTGAATGAGCTAGAAGCCCAAAGGAGCAGCAGTAAACGCTGGGCAGCCAAGAAAAGAAGAACGGATATCTATCTATAGCAGTATGTTTATATGTATATCTATAAAGTGGTATCAGATAACAGCTGCTTTAACAGATATTTCCTGTACTTACGTATCAATTTTCTCTCCTATAATAGCTAAGAAATGGATGTATTCTGACAAATGGCTAAGGGAAATCGCTGTTTTTATGCTGTAGTGTTCTCAAATGTTTCTGATCAGAATAATTTTTGAAAATGTCATTGAATTCCATGTACATTGGTGACAGAAAATCTCTTTGCAGGAAAGCCAGACAAATGTCTATTTATTATTATTGTTTCAGTATTTTCTTCCAAGCTTTTTACGACACATAGAACACTTCTTCACCGGAGAAAGTAGTTTGGCCAAAGAAGAAGCCTTGGCCATCTTAGCCAAACTTATTCTAGCCAAGGCTGAACCTCCCAGTATCGCTTCGATGGCGTTTGAGAAATATCCTCTTCTCTTCAGGAAACAGTAAGTCCGAGCTGTTCCTTTGTATGTTGCCTCAAAGGTACTGCTGTGGGCTGGTTCTGGAGAGTTCTAAAAGCAGCACGCTTCTGATTTGTTTAAAGTTATTTTATTTAAATTTTGGCTGCACACCTTCTACCCCCTTTCCCTAATGATCCCACTCCATAGATGCTTGTGATTTCCTTCCCCTATCCTAAGATATATGAATTTACCTCTTCCCCCTCTCCTCTTTATCTGTATACGTTTTACATTGTACCCAGCTCTGAACGTAGGAAGGGCGGGAAATAAATCTGTTTTAAATAAATAAGTAAATAGAAGTGAGAGAGCCCACAGTGTGAGGTACAAGCAAAGCACCAAAACCAGAAAAATAAGCAAAATACAGCTGTGGGCCAAGAGTCTGCATTCAAGGCACATAAGTAAGAGGTCAGCAAGAAAAGGTGCAAATACAGTTATTTATTTATTTATTTATGTATGTATTTATTTGTAATGTTTATGAATCACTTCATAGATCTTACCATAAGAACTAAGTGATGTACAACAGAGTAATACATACATACAATAACATTCTATAAACCAATAAAAATAAAACACAACATAAGGAGTCATAAACCCCAATGTTGCTGGTCAAGAATAAATTCATTCATAAATCCGTAGTCATCAGTCGTAAACCACAATGAATAAATCACGACTCAAACAGTAAAATACTTAGGAGGGTAAGTCTAAGACTGGCTGGCCACACAGGTGCTATTTATCCGTGGACTTTGCAACCGTTTTTTGAAGGGAAGGTGCTCGCCAACGTTTTGCTTTGAAAATTTTCCTGGGAAAACTGCTCATGCACTTTTACGCCTGATCACTTGCGTGAGTAGTTTTCCAGAGAAAATAAAACACACAAATGCTTTTGAAAATGTAAAAGTAACAAATGCGATTCCAAACCCATCCTCAGCCTCACCCACTGCACATGAACTTGCTTACATAAATTTATCCACTTTATAGGGTGGGCAACTTTTCTAAAAGCCCATTTCTGTAGGTAAAGTACTGTTTCACCTGTGTTAGTGGCTTTGAAACTTCCCCTCCTTGTGCAAAATACAATGGTAATGTCCAATATTCAGCTTACGATTGTTGCATTTCTGGTTCTTTAATGCACAGAGATAAAGAAATTAATTTTGAATGCCCAAGGGTTCTTTTTATAGTTGTTCTTCTACTGTACTGGAGATTTGTACAAGTGCTAAACATCATGGTAGTTAAAGCTCTGTTTCAACTTCTCACCAAAAGTCGAACCATGTGGCAGTGATTAGCCCTATAAAGAAATAATTTTTAAAATTTAAATAAAGGTAGTCCTGCCATGGTTTTGGAGCGAGTTCTGGTTTCTCGACTCCCCTACAGGCCTCTGACTCTGAAGAATGGGCTGATGTCTGCTGTGTGTTTAGCATTCTTCATCAATGGCAATGCAGTAATGTATGGCAGTACACAGAGCTGCATATCCGTGATGAAGTGCTTTCTAGCGGTGTTGTTAAGACATGGTGTTTCTGAACTCTGTTCATACACTGTCAAAGGCTGAGTCAGCTTTCCAAGCCTTGCAGTTTTTACACAGCGACTGGGCTTTGCTTGTGCAAATGAAACAACTTATTATGAAATACCAAAAATTGTTTAAATGACTTACAGAAAAGCATTGTCACTCTGATTTTTGCCTTTTTTTCTGCACCCTTGATTTCCGTTCACGAGACCTTGCTCTGACATCTTTGAGGTCCATATTCAAAAGCCATTTAGACGGCTAAAGTAATAGTTCCCTGTACATACCCAGATCAGTCCTGATTCCTGGGTTTTGCCTCCCTTTCAGCAGATGGAGACAGAGAAAGTTTTACTGACACTGTCACTTAATCTGGTGTGCCATCTGCAGTCCGTCAGTTTTTCTCTATCTCCAGAATCCTGCAGTCTGGGGAATCTTAAAAAAAAAAAAGGAAAAAAAAGGGAGTTTAGGATTATACTTAGCCCTCCCTGAAGGTTGGTAGGTCCTGGTGGGGGCCATCCTTTCAGATGGAAGAGCGGACGAGCAGGAAGGGTTAGAAACACCTGAGTCTACCTGGATCCTTGACCCGTTGAGGGAGGAGATAACTGATGAGGCCAGTTCCCTCTCCTCCCCTCCCAAAGGTGCACAGCCGGAGCCTGCAGCTGCAACTATAAACTTTTGAAAAAAAAAATGTAAAAAGCCTCTGTTTTTCTTTTTTCCCGGTCGGGTGTTCACGTTCCTGGCGACCTGTGGAGTCATTGGGCGCGCTTAAGGTCGTCTTTCAGCAGCTCAGTTGGCTCAGAGCGGCATTTGTTTAAAAAAAAAAAAAGTTAGTGAGGTTTTTGCTACCATATGTGCAGTAAGCAGTGCGCAGCATGTGGGGACACGTGCATGCCTCTCCCTTACCGGCACTTGCTCCCGCTGCTTCTCCGGGTGGTGGGGAGGCAGCTCTGTGAGCCTGGCAGTGATCCTCCATGGGCAGCATGGAGGGAGCCTAGCAGCCCCAGTTTTGGTGGGAATGGTTGCCATTTTGTGATTCTTTGCTGCCATGACTGATAGGGCCTGCAAAGATGCTGCCCTGCCCCCGCCGCTGTCGCCGGCAGATCGAAGGCCCTCAGAGCCCTGGGATCCTCTGTTGGGGGAAGAAGGGGAAGACCTCCTGGAGCAGGATCCAGAAATCCAGGATTTTTCCCTGGATTTTGTTTTGCTTTTCTGGCAAAAAGGGTGGCTGGATGTCGCCATCCCATACCACTGGATTTGCAGGAGCCAGTTATGGCCAAGAGGCCACATTCTTCTCAATTTGGTGAGGCGACTAGGGTTCAAAGAGTACTGGTGCATCAGTTACCCCCGGGGAATGCTGATAATACCTTGGAGAGCTCGGAGACTGATGATCTCCCCCTGGTGGTAGATCCGTCTGGGGTAGATCCTTATGTGGACAGTATGGACCCTGATGATGCACGGGATTAAGCACCCTCGGTGAAGGGAGATGATCCAAAGGTAGTCTGCCTTTTTCACTGGGAGGAATTGTGGTCCTTAATACCATGTGGAGAAGTCCATTACCTGCTATTAATTAAGTTGACTTAGAAAATAGCCACTGCTATTACTAGCAATGGTAACATGGGATAGACTTAGTTTTTGGGTACTTGCCAGGTTCTTAAGGTCTGGATTGGCCACTTTGGAGAAAGGATGCTGGGCTTGATAGACCCTTGGTCTTACCCAATATGGCATGTTCTTATATTCTTCCTCTTGCTTGATGAAGTCCGCGGTCTCCGCTAGAAGGCTTCTGTGGTTAAGGAACTAGTCAGCGGATGTTTGGTCTAAGTTTCAGATGGGATCACTTCTGTTTAAGGGGAAGCTGCTTTTTGGAGGAGCTTGTGAAACGTCTCAGAGAGACTAAAGGGCACAAGCTGTTGAAGAAGAAGCCGAAGGTAGGCAGAGGTTTCTCTTCGGCACGGGTTCATTTCTGGTCCAACTGACATCCCCAGCAGTCTCGTCTTTCGGGAGGAGGTCAGAAACAAGGTACCAGGAGGCAGCAGTTTTGGAGACAGTCCTTTTGAGGCCATAGACCAGTCAGAAATGGTTCTGATCAGGGAGCCTCCAGTTCCAAGTTCTCCTAATGAAGCGAGGCCACCCCGCTTCTCCATTCCGAGAATCAGAGGTCTGTTAAAATCCTTTCTCGAGGAGTGGGCCAAGATCACGATGGATCAGTGGGTCCTAAGTGTGATAGAACACAGTTACGCTTTAGAATTTGCTCAGCCGCTAAAAGATTTATTCATAAGGTCCCCTTGCACTTATGAATAGAAAAGACAGGTAGTTTGGAAAACTGTCAATCGTCTACATCTGTTGGGAGCCATTGTATTAGTACCATTCGAGGAACGGGAAACAGGAAGGTCTTCCATTTATTTTGTAGACCCAAAGAAGGACGGTGCTTTTCGTCCGATTGTGGATTTAAAGAGGGTGAATCTGGTGCTCAAAATACCATGTTTTCAGATGGAAACATTGAGGTCGGTGATTGCTGCAGTGTGCAAAGGGGAGTTTTTGGCTTCTCTAGATTTGACCGAGGCCTATCTCCAGATCTCAATTCATCCATACCATCAAAGGTTTCTTAGGTTCATGATCCTCAGAGATCATTTTCAGTTTTGTGCCCATCCTTTTGGGTGGCAACCATGCCAAGGCCTTTATCATGGTGATGGTCATAGTGGCAGCAGCTCTTCGGCAGGAGGGCATCCTGGTTCACCCGTATTTGGATGACTGGTTGATCTGCGCAAAGTCAGAGGCTCTCTGTCATCGGGCAGTGATGGTAGTGTTTCAACGCTTACGGTCCCTGGGCTGTGTTGTGAATTTGCACAAGAGCCAGTTAATATCGTCTCAAGTTCTGGAATTTCTGGGAGTGTGTTTCGACACCGGGCTCAGGAGAGTTTTTCTTACCGAGGAGTGGATTGACAAGATCCATGATCAGATTCGCAGTTTGCTAAGTAGTGAGGTTCCTAGGGTCTGGGATTATCTGCAGATTCTTGGGTCTATGGCTTCCACCTTGGAATTTGTCCCTTGGGCATTCGCTCATATGTGGCCACTGCAGTCGGCCTTGCTTTCCAGGTGGAATCCAGTATCGGAGCAATTTCATCTACCGCTGCCTCTTATAGAAAGTGCCAGGTCGAGTCTGGATTGGTGGCTGTGTCGGGATAGTTTGAGCCTTGGGATGGCCTTGGAGGTTCCGAATTGGATAGTGGTCACAATTGATGCCAGCCATTCCAGTTTGGGGGGCTGTATGTCAGGCTCAAGTGGCGCAGGGACACTCATCTCCGGAGGAGACATCATTTATTTATTTATTTATTTTTAATTTTTATATACCGACATTCTTGCATACAATGCAAATTAGGCCGGTTTACAGTGAAACTGAATAAGCAGGAAATATAATTCCTTAGTCTAATACATTGAACATCTAAAACGAAAGAAATGTTAACAAAACAAAAACCTAAACAACTTTAATAATTTTATTTATGTTTTTCTTTTTAATTAACCTTTATTTTAAAAGAAGCACAAAGGGGAGAGCCCCTTTGTCGCGCCCCAAAGGGGCGCGACGCCCGGCGCGCAACGCCTGATGGACCGGCGTCGTTTACCGGCTCTGACGCTAGCGTGGTGACGTCATCGGGGGCGGGTCTCATTCTTCCTGAGGACTCACAATCTTCTTAGTTTCATGGCGATTTTTCATTTTTTTTTTCAGTTTTTTTCAGCCAGGGATTGTCTCTCAGGGTACCCGATGTTGGTGGGTTGCCCCTCACCTTCATTGCCTGATGGATCGGCGTCGTTTACCGGCTCTGACGCTAGCGTGGTGACGTCATCGGGGGCGGGTCTCATTCTTCCTGAGGACTCACAATCTTCTTAGTTTCATGGTCCATGAACTGTCTAGAGACAAGAGCAGTGCATCTAATGTTACAGGCCTTCTTGCCTCTTGTTCAGGGCAGGCCAGTGAGTTTTTTCGGACAATGCGATGGCGGTGGCTTACCTCAACTGGCAGGGCAGTACCAAGAATCGGGCAGTGGCACATTGGGTAAAGGGCCACCTGGAGATACTAGCAGCTTCCCACATAGCGGGGCTGGACAATGTCCTGGTGGATTTCCTCAGTCGCCAACAGTTGGATCCCAGGGAGTGGGAATGGTCAGATTAAACCATGCTCCTGATTCGTCGCAGGTGGGGTGTTCCGTGCATGGATCTCATGTCAACTTGCTAGAATGCCAAGGCCCTAAGGTTCTTCAGTCGAAGAAGAGAGCACAGGGCAGAAGGAGTCGATACCTTAGTCCTCCCTTGACCACAGACAATTCTCCTGTATGTCTTCCCACCGTGGCCACTGGTGGGCAAAGTCTTGCGAAGAATAGAGCTTCATCCAGAGCATGTAGTTCTGGTGGCACCAGATTGGCCTCGTCAGCCATGGTTCGCGGATTTAGTCAGTCTTGCAGTGGATGGCCCACTATGTCTGGCTCATCTTCCCAACCTACTGCGGCAAGGTCCTATATAATTTGTTCGGCTAGTTGGATTTCAGAGCTGTAAGCCCTTTCATGTAGAGAGCCTTTCCTAAGGTTTTCCGATTCGGGTGTCTCATTGCGAACAGAGCCTTCTTTTCTTCCAAAGGTTGTTTCCTCCTTTCACGTGAATCAATCTGTGGAGTTACCAGCCTTTCAAAATTTGGATAGGACGGTTGCTTTGGGTAATGAGTTGAGATGTCTGGATGTGAAGCGAGCACTGTTACGTTATCTGGAAGTCACTAATAGTTTCACAATTTCTGATCATCTTTTCATCCTTTTGAGTGGTGCAAAGAAAGGGCAGAAAGCTTCAAAAGCTACCACAGCACGGTGGCTGAAAGCGGCCATAGTTTCGGCGTACATTTGCATGGGTTAGTCGTTGCCTCAGGGCCTGAGGGCTCACTCGACACGTCACAAGCTGCATCCTGGGCTGAATGTCAGTTAGTGTTGCTACAAGAAATTTGTAAGGCGGGTACATGGAAGTCTTTGCACACTTTCTCCAGGCATTATTGTCTGGATGTCCAGGCACCATGGTCTAGCAAATTTGGTGAAAGCGGGCTTTAAGTGGGACTCTTGCAGACCCACCTGGTTTAGGGAAGCTTTGGTACATCCCAGGACTCTGGACTGATCTGGGAAAGGAAAATTGGTTCTTACCTGCTAATTTTCGTTTCTGTAGTACCACAGATCAGTCAAGAGTCCCACTCTAGTTTGGAGAGTCCGCTCTATTTACTGTTTGTATATAAACTGAGGTATTTTCAATTGGCTTTTCCTGGCTCAGGTGATGGTTGTACATGCTGATTTATTTGGTTATAAGGTTCGTTCAGATTTAGTGTTTTCTCCTCCTCCTGCTTGTTTGGTGGGAGATGCGGGATAGGTTTTGTTGAGTTTTGGTATACTTTTCCATCTTGGCTTGGGTACAGATCAATACTGAAGGACTGCAGGTGGCACACCAGGTTAAGTGACAATGTCAATAAAACTTCTCTGTCTACCATCTGCTGGAACGGAAGCAAAACCCAGGCGTCTGGACTGATCTGTGGTACTACAGGAATCAATTTTCCTTTATCCATCTAAATGTCTCACCTATCTATATTTAGTCAGATAAAGAGATGTTCCATGGGTAGGTAGAAGGCGTTTTGAGGAAGAGCAGAGTTAGCCACTGAATTTATGCAGAGGAAGAGGAGAGTTAGCCGCTTAACTCTGGTTGGGCCATAGGGCTGTCCTAAAATTAGCCAGTTAGACATACCCGACTATCTTAAAGTTAGCTGGTTATATTCAGCAATGCAACTGCACCCCGGATATGTTTATCTGGCTAACTAGCCGAGTTGCACAGCGGCTAAAAATGTGGACCCCTTTTGTGTCTGACATCTGGGAAGTGTTTTGCTCGACTTTCCTAGGAAGCAATTTGGTTGCCGGATTAGCCTACTTTAGATATACACAGGCCAATACAGTACAGTGGAGCGCACTGTTAGCCCAGGTTTGGACGTGCATTTTCGACGCGCTAGCTTTACCCCTTATACAGTAAGGGTTAATAATGCGTCCAACCCCCCCCCCCCCCCCCACCCCCCCGAAACTAATAGCGCCCGCAACATGCAAATGCATGTTGCGGGCGCTATTAGTTATTGCCGCGCGATACAGAAAGTAACGCCTGCCCAAAGGCTGGCATTAATTTCTGCCGGCACCAGGGAAGTGTACAGAAAAGCAGTAAAAACTGCTTTTCTGTACACCCTCCGACTTAATATCATAGCGATATGATTAAAAAAAAAATAGTAAAAATTTAAAAAAAAAAAAATTAAAAATTGGCCCGCGGGTCGGAAGACGGACCCTTAATTTTGCCGGTGTCCGTTTTCCAGACCCGTGGCTGTCAGCGGGTTTGGGAACCGGCGTCGGCTGTCGAACCCGCTGGCAGCCGCCGCTCCTGTCAAAAAGGAGGTGCTAGGGATGCACTAGTGTGCCTAGCGCCTCCTTTTACCACGGGCCCTAATTTGCATAGGCCACCCTCCTGAATTGCACGCCCAGGAGAGTGGCCTGTGGGCGCACCGGGACAGCGGGCGCTCGCCCGCTCTCCCACGCATTTTTCTGTATCGGCCTGACAGAGATCAGCAAATAAGGTGTAGGTGAGTTTTTTGGGTTTTCTTATTGGACTATTGACTATAGCTTGCTGATTTGACGTTTATTTCTGTGCTGCGCTTAAAAAGTTCAATCATTTCAAAGAGTTATGTTTACAAATTTGTTTGCTTTTAACTGTAAAATGGGGAGGATAGTTTTCATTTGAATTTACCCTGAGTGAAATTGTTGGCTTAAAATTGACCTCCCCTTTTGGGGTAGAAGTAGATGCACGTTTCACAACTTGCTGTTACCAGCGCCACAAAAAGGGCAAGTAAGCAATACATGGGAATTTCATTTCGAAATCCCCTTATCTGCTTTAAGGTGCTGACTTTCCACCCGCTGTTAAAGAAGTGCAAAGACTGTTTGTACAGAAGTGTCCACCTCACTAGCTGGCCCCTGCTTATTCCACCACCCAAATTGTTAAAGGAAAATGCCACAGGGAGCTCCCTTTTGAAAATTCGCTCGCAGGCCCGCCGGTATAAATTAATGGCAAGCAAGCTGCATGTTTCCAAAATTGCCCCCATAATTTCTTCCTCTGGCCTGTTGCTGTATCTTACTAGATTTTATTAGTGGAACCTGAATACTTTTCATGGATGTTCTGATTTTTTCTTTTTCATGGTGGTGCCATGCTAATAATGTTTTGCGCCTCCTTGTCTAAAAGTAAACCAAATGTAAAATAAAAAATGTGCATTTTTTTTCCACCCCAAAGAATCAAAACAGACCATTATGAAGGTGAAAAAAATAAAAAAACAGAAGCCCATCCTGTGTTGGATTATATATTATCTTTGGTTCAGGCACCAGAAAATGAAGAATATGCCAGTCTGTCACATCTGTGGGCCGCATGCGTGGTACTTCCTCATGTGAGGTAAGAAAGTGAATGTTTTATTCAATTCTGATGTGAATATTGGTGTAAAAATGTAAGAGAGCACATTATTGCACTTGGAAGGCCATACTATTGCATCATTTGGCATTTTTATGAGCAGTGAAGCATGTTACAGTTAATAACTGTTGAAAATGTGTGTCTGCAAGCAATGTTGAACTGGTGCTGGTGAGGCTCAGTAGTCGCCTGCAGCCAATAATTATGGCATTTTGAGTGTCCACAGTAAATCTGCGAGAGATATTTGCATATAGTGACACTGGTCTCAAAAGCGGGGCTCCTTGTTGGCCTATGGCACTCGTAGAAGCAAAGATGATGTAATTAGAAAAGGACCACTTGATCCTTTGAATTTGCCCATTTGTACCTGCCCACTGGGTTGTATCAGGTCTTGCTTTGTCGGTGGTCTTCTCCCTCCCTCTGTCACCAGGGTCCTATTGTGTGTCCCCTATATACTTGAATTCTGTCATTGCTTTGGCTCTATCCTCTTGGTGAAAAAATGTTTTCTCTTTGGATCTTCTCTCCCTTCATGTCTATATGATGACACCCTTGTCCTTGAGCTTCTCAGCCTTTGGAAAATGCTAGCTTCTGCTACCTCAGAGGTGGTCAAACTACGGCCCAGGGGAAGTTTCAGTCCAGCCTGTGATGATGAGCATGATTTGGGTGCTGGTCTGTGGTAATGAGAGCATGATGGGCCAGGTGTGTTGTTGTTAGACCATTGGACCTCCAGAGGACACCTTTCCCATGCCTTTCAGACTTTCATGTGGACCTTGGACTGGGCCCCCAATGTGGCTTTTGTGTCAAAAGGTTTGCCCAGCCCTGGGATACCTTATTGACAGTATATTTGTATTGTATCTAGAGATCATTCTCCTTGATTTGGAGACAGCTAAGTGTTCTCCACCTCAAACCCTGGGTGGGTTAAAAATCTTTTAAATAAACAAGTAAAAGTTTGTTATTAGGTGTCTGGGATGTTAGAAGCTGGAGATGACAGGTTTTACATTGATTTCTTTTGGCAGACCAATGGACAAAAGAGCAATTCTGCCACAACTGATGGCTTTAATAGAATCACTGTTCATTACTGTTGATAGAGGAAACATCAGTAAAGGTATGTAATTAAAAAAAAATATATTTTTTAAATATTCCATTTAAAATTCATAAGTTGTACATATCCATGAGGACACTAGCAGAAAAAAGAATAAATGATGATCAGAAGGAGCAAAAGAAATTTCACATGTATGTGGATATATTTCCTAAAACTAGAAAAATGGCACAACCCATTGCTGCAAATTCAAAGTAAACAGTTTGCCACGTCTAGGGGATTGTCTGGATATGGACACTTCCCCCACAGGAGCAGTACAGGATTTCAGGACAGGGCAAGGTTTTCTGTCTGACCGGCCGATTTCCCCCTTGGGTTGAGCCTGCAGGTTTTGGTGACTGGCAGAACGTAGGCTGGGGCTGGAGACAAGCTGGGTCAGAGGCAAGGCAGGAACCAGAGGCACAGGCTGGAAAAGACAGGATGGGAGCTGTTAACTAGGCAGGGCAGGACTGGGAACAGACAGACAACAAACTAGAAGGCCAACCAGGCCACAGTGTAATTCAAAGCAAGAATAGAAGGCCACAAGGCCAGCTAAGGCAAGGGGAGAAGGACCAAAGGCTACAGGGCAAGGCAAGAGCTAGAAGGCCTGAAAGCAAGATAAGACAAAGTTCCTGTTCTTACTCCAGATCAGGTCAGATGCATGGATTTTTCATCCCTACCAGCAGATGGAGACAGAGAACAAAAGCTGTACTGATACCATGCTACTTGTTAGCGTGCTACCTGCTGTCCCTCAGTATTTGTCTATCTCCAGCAGATGTTAGAGGTGTAAAACCTACAGTTTGGAGTTTTTATTGGGGAAAAAAAAACAGAAAAATTGCTCCTGGTGTGCTAAGTGTCATGGAGAACCATCCTCCTGGTAGAGTAGGGCGAACAGGGGTTGGTGACCCAAAACTGTCTCGGTCTGTAGTATGTGGGGTGATTGAAAGTCAGTGGTCTGGCTTCCTCTTTTTCCTCCACATGTCCCTTCCTCCCTCTCCCTTCGCTCAGCCAGATGAATATAACATCAGGAAAGTGTTTTTACTTTTATTCCTTGCTGCTGCTGTTTAGAGGAACTTTCTCTTAAAAAAAAAAAATGAAAAAAAAGAATTGCATGGAGGGAGACAGGCCAGCTTGGCTTGGGAGAGCCATCGGGGAGAGGAGGGGGTTAGTGGCTGCTCCAGCAGGTAAGGCCGGGGATCGCTTGATGAGCTTCCCCGCTGGGCTGTGGAGTCTTTCAGGGAGTCCTGCTCCTGTTAGAAGCATGTTCAGCTGGGCTTAGTCATGGCAATGACCATGAAGTTTGGGAAACGTTGCTGAACACATCGGGGCTCTGCAGCAGGTGTGCTTCAGGAGGGGAAGACAGCTTCGGCACGGACAGCACAGCTTTGGAAGGCAAAAGAATGGCCAGATCAGATGACGCAGGCAGGGCTGCTCTTCCCTGCAACATGGGAATGGCAGCTATGTTAGAGGCAGGTCCTGTGGAGCTGGAAAGATCAGAGGAGAGGTCTGTTCCTCCTCCATTATTCCCATGCTGTACTGGATCCCAGGAGGGAACAGAGGATCCTTCAAGTTTGTGCTTTAAATGCACAATGCTTTTCTGGTGAAGGAGTCATCATCAGGGAAGCTTCCCCACTCACAGACCCTTCTGTGGCATGGCAAGTTTAAGAAACTTGACTCCCAGGGTGGGGTTGAAAGTGCCTCTGCGCACTCCTAGCTAGAAGAGGGTTCTGAGAAGGACAGGGGGATTCTTGTCAGAGCCTCCGGGAGCCTCTTGGAGCCAGAGGAGGTTCCTGTGGCAGAAGGGGACAACCCCAGGATGATTAGGCTCTTCCAGAAGGAGAAATGATTTCCCCCGATTCCCCAGGTTTTGAAGGAGCTGATTAGGTGGCACTTGTATACGAACTGTAGAATGGCTGAGAAGGCGAGGCGAGGACTAATGTCTGAGCATAGCAGGCTGGATGAAACTGCTCATTCAGCTGAAGTCGAAGGAACTCTGTCAGCACTCAGTTCAATGAGTCATGCAGAGGTTGCAAACCCTGGGCTGTTTTAGAGGTAAGGTGCAGGGTTTATCCCTGGGCTTTGCATCCGGATGTGGTCTGTTTTCTTTGAGTGGTGAAGCATTTATGGCATCTGGTGTGTGTTTCCCTCGTGGAACCTCAATTTGTTTTTGAGGATTCACTGTGGTCCTCCATTTGAGCCATTGAAAAGGGCATCATTGAAGGACCTTCATTAAAGGTGGTCTTTCTAGTGGCAATTTTTTCAGCCAGGCGGATTTCAGAACTTCAAGTGTTGTCTTGTAGGGACCCTTTTCTTCAGATTTCAGAGGATGGATGTCTTTGTGCATGGTACCTTCCTTTTTACCGAAGATGGTATTTCCTTTTTACCTAAGCCAGATGGTGGAACTTCCTGTTTTTTTTAGATTGGGATTCTTATCTAAGCATGCAAAGAAACGTCACTTGTTGGATGTGTGTCTGGTCCTTTTGTGCTATTTGAAGGTCACCAACTGTTTTCTGAGGTCCGATCACCTGTTCGTTCTGTTTAGTGGAATGAGTAAAGGTAATAAAGCTTTTAAAGTAACCATTGCACGATGGCTAAAGGACGCCATTGTGTCTTCCTATATTTGCAAAGGACGTCCGATCCCGGTGGGTCTATGGGCCCATTCTACTAGGGTGCAGGAGATGTCCTGGGGCTGAGTGTTAGTTGGTTTCCCTGCAGGAGATCTATCGAGTGGCGACCTGGTCTTCTCTACACAATTTCACAAGGAATTTCCGATTGGATGTTCAGGCACCAGAAGCGGCTGGTTTTGGAGAGAATGTGCTGCGATCAGGTCTTTCAGATGCTCGCTCAGTTTAGGGGAGCTTGGGTACATCTCATGCATCTGGACTGATCTCTGGTATGAACAGGAAAGGAAAATTGGTTCTTACCTGCTAATTTTCATTCCTTGAATAACACAGATCAGTCCAGAGCCCTGCTCTCTCCAGAAAGACTGCTCTTTTTTTCTGTGTTTAGATAGTAAGAAATTGTTTTAAGTTTGGGATATCCAATCTCCTTTATAGACTGAAGGGTTCCAGGGTAGGGGCTCAACCTGTCCCCTGCTTGTTTTGGTGAAGTTGTTTATGGTTCAAGCTCAACTTTGCTTGGGTACAGTGCATACTGGGGACTGTAAGTGGCATGCTAACTTAAATAACACAGTGTCAGTAAAGCTTTTCTTCTCTGTCTCCATCTGCTGGTAGGGATGAAAAACCCATGCATCTTGAATGATTTGTGGTATTCCAGGAACGAAAATTAGCAGGTAAGCTAGATGTCCTGAAGGCCAAGGAGACCTCAGGACAAGGCAGGAAGGCAGAGGAGGCCACAAGGCAAAGTGAAACAAGAAGGCCACAGGGGCCACACAGAAGTGAAGCAAGGCAAAGTGGGCCAATGCAAGGACCGAAGGTGACTTGATGAAGAAGCCTTGAGTGCAGGGAGAAGCAGGGTTTGCTGCATCATGATACTTTCAAGAAAGCAGCTAGAATGATTGTGAGTATGGCTCAATGAGGGCTGCCTAGCAGCCAGGATCATTACACAGTTAGAACACATCTAATATATTTCTTAAAGCTATGAACTCCAGTCTTGGTAGGGGGCATGGTACCTTATAAATGACAAGTGGCGGGTGGCTGTAATATGTGAGGTTTTGAGACCACACAGGTTCTTTCTTCAGATGTCAGGCTGAGAAAAAGGCACAATGTTAGTAACAGCATTTTGTGAGTGGTATTTTCATTGAAACAACCAAAAACAATTGTTAAACGTGACCAAAATCTTTAGGATCAGACTGCTTTTTATTTTTCTTTCTGTGTACCAGTTAAAGTATGGCCCTGAATAGGGTAACTTTTTTCTTTTAAAGAACAGGCCAAAGGGAATACAGGAGGGATAGTGTTTTTGGGCTTAGTTTATAGTATGTTGTAAAAGGTGCAACACTCAGCCTGTTCTGCTGGCCTATGATTTTTTGTTGTTGAAAGTGGCAAGAACGGCACAGAGACGGTCCTGCAGCAGCCCTGCAGGGTTAGTTTTTGGCAAGAGATCCAATGGAAAACTACCCCACAACCTAGCACAGCTAACGGTGTGCTTCACTGTCCTTGGCAACATCGCCAAAGGGAGGGCATGGAAGTCTGGCACACACACTTCCCAAAATCTACGTCCGAGTGAAATGCAGTGGCAACATCAGGGGAAGCAGTGGGGAGAAGGACTTAGAGGAGCAAATTCAAACTAAAAATGTGCAGGTGCACTCCAGCAGCTTCTAGATGAATATTTTTCAGAGAAAACTCAATAGCTGCCGATATCTAGATGTCCATGATTGTTTCATGTCCGCCTTTTCAATGGGTGCCTCTAATTTCTCTACAAAGACTGCATTTTTCTCCTTATCTATCTCTTTTGCTTCTTGATGCATAGTTCAGACTGCACATTGGTACACGATTTGCATACCGTGTGATTCTATTCCACCAGTTTTGTTCAGCTGTTAATTGTGCTGATATACAATGAATGGGTACCAATAGCCATGGTTAATGCTTATATTTTCATCTATACATAAAGAAACGTTCTTATAAGACTGTCGGAAGGAAAATTCAGTCCTAGGGTGATGGTCTGTACAGAAATTTGGAGTGTTGGTCTCAAAATGTTGTAAAAATGTTCCTCCTTAAGAAGGGCAGAAAAATCTGGTTTTCTTGCACGGACACCACTGCTTCCACCGCAAACACATCATCATACTGTGTTTCCGGAGTCTGTAATATGGGTCATGTACCTTGTTGGAAAAGAAATTGGTAATTGGGTAGAAGTGAATACTCAGTTTAATATACCTATGTATGTGTGTGTGTATTTTTATGTAACCTCATTAGATTCTGTGTAGAAATCACATGCTTTTGTTCTATCCTGCAGGAATCTTGTTTGTGGCCTGCCAAGCTGTAAATGCACTTCTTAGTTTAGAGGAATCTTCTGACATTGTCCGCTTGATACCTGCAGAGCGAGTGAAGAGCTTATTAATGTGAGTGATTTCCTGACTGCCCTGCTCTTTTGCACATTACGTAATGGCATAAAATGTACAGCTGCAGAGACACCGAAGCATCTTTCTTGTGAATGTAGGGCCTGCTTCCTTTGAATGGAAAGGAGGGAGCAGGGAACTATAATGTGCAGGGAACTTTTTTTTTTTTTGTTTTTTAATTTTAGAGCCCAGTTCATGAAGTTAACCAGTTGTTAATTTTAACTGTTTAACTTTATTTGGATTTTCAGCCACAGTTAACTGGCCAAAGTTGCAGCAGAATATTTGGTTAAATCTAACCAAACAAAACTTTTGCAATTAGCTTTAAGGTACCCATTTTCTGCAGCTGCATTTAGCTGAACATATTTAGTAAGTTAGCACTGAATATCGTGTTGGCCAGCTAAATTTGAAAACTTTACCATGAGCATGCCCAGACCTGGTCCCTTTTTTATCAGGCTAAATATGTATGCACAGCAATGTTGTGTGAATGGATATTAATCGATTGGTGTGGGGGGTGAGGGGAAGTGAGAATCTTTAACCAGTAAGGTTAATGTGGTTTAAAGTCGATTTTAACCAAAGCATCTTTTGCATATCAACCTCCCTAAGGTTTTTTGTTTTTTTTTTTCATTCTGTCAGTGGTCAAAGACCTGGATGAATCAGGCCTGTCTTTTTTTTTTTTAAGTTCTAATTTGCTTTCCTCCTCCTGG
The DNA here is from genome assembly GCF_901001135.1 of Rhinatrema bivittatum. Taxonomy (NCBI): domain Eukaryota; kingdom Metazoa; phylum Chordata; class Amphibia; order Gymnophiona; family Rhinatrematidae; genus Rhinatrema; species Rhinatrema bivittatum. The sequence goes on along the minus strand of NC_042618.1, from coordinate 219,054,602 downwards.
GTTGGTATGTTCATGTTTTGCTGGCTACAGGTGACGATGCATGGGACAGAGTAAAACCCATGGTGTGATGAGGGGTTTTCTTGGCCCACGTTGCTCTGGAGACCAGTTGCATTCCTCGCTGTGCTCTTGCTGGCTGATTCTCCATGGTGATGTGCCAGTGGATATAGTAAAGCTGGCAGCAAAAATTAAATTACAAAATATTTGGGTATATTACAATGTTTCTGTTCCCTCCATTGCCCTTCCCACTTATGTTTTACTCCCATTTTTAAAAGGATCGGGGACCCATGCTTACAAAAAAGAAATAATCTAAAATTTGGTACAAAAACTGGAACTATCACAGAATGTTTGATAAACATCTATCTGGTCCTGGAGTGCTACCAGTAGGTCTGGTTTGCAAGACATCCAAGGTGAATAAGCTTGAGATGGATTTGCATGCACTGCCTCCAGTGCTAAAATAAGATAAAGATGATAGGCTGTACAGTAGTGGGGCTTTTTTTTTTTTTTTTTTTTTTTAGAAGGGAGGGGGAGGATTCATCTCGGCAATTTCCTCCTCCTCCTTTGGGATTCCAGCTCTACTGTAACTGGATGCCCTACAGGTGCTGCAACACCATCAGCCTTCAATTGCAACTACTTTAGTGTTTTTTGCCATTTCTAATTCTCCTCCCTGGCCCCGCTGCAGTAGCTGTCCTCAGCCAGGAGTGTGCCGTAGACCACAGTTCCTTCTAGAACTTGGTCTGCATTCACTCTTGAGTCCGGCCCTGCTAGTTGTCACCGTTGTGTGACAGCTGGGACTCCCAGGAGGAGGGGCTGTGAATGCTGCTGCCGCCTCACAACATCTCCAGCTTGAGTAAACCAAACCCAGGTCTCCTCCTATAGTAGTTCTGAATGTAAAATAATTTAAAAGACTTAGCACATATGCCTTGTGTTTAACAGTGTTCAGTAGTCCAGTTTTGACAAACGTCATTAGAGCCTGAAATTTACATGTCCTTTCTTACTGCAGATCCTTCCCCTCAGAGCTCTCAGTCTTACTGCTGGCTGACCTATATTACACAAGATTAGCACTGTGTGGTTGCCAAGAGCAGCGCTCTCAGGAAAATTTGCTGGAAATATTTTATAAGCTGCAATCGAACATTTCAACAAATTCATCCAGGGTAATTCATTTTTCTGATGGCTTTATGATCCTGGTTTTTTTTTTTTTTTTTTTATCATGACATTTTCAGAAATGTGATGCTAATGTCTTGTCACCACAGCTTTAGTGCGTGAAGTAACCTCATGTTTATTTAAATGTTTTAAAAATGTACTCTTTGGTGCCTGTGTGTGCGGATGTTATCAGTGGTGTAGCTGAGCTGCACAAATGTGTTTTCTTTCTATTTTCTGCCTTTTGTCCTAAACCACCAAAGTTGCTTCGCGTGTAGTTTTCCACATGGGCGGGAAAATGGCTGTCTCAGTTTTCATTTGCTCCTTTTTTGCATACCTCACTGTGGAGCTGAAGAGGATCTCATACACATCTGTGTAAGGGCTGGGAATGGACCTATGGAATTTTCAAATGACCTCCACATGCTAAGTAATTTAATGTATTTCCAACCTAACTCTGAGATAGTTACACCCTTCTTATGGGACACCTGGTTGTAGTTAATGTTTCACAAAGTAAGGACGATTAAAGTGTAAGGAAGCCACCTTTCATTAAAAAAATCTTGCTACAGGATGTTGTCCTGTATTCCTTGGAGCATATATTTTGGCCTGGAAAGACTTGGATCAGAGTATTTATTTTCCCTTCTCTGTCTGATTTTATGCGAAAATGCTGTAGCTTTTACCAGTGCTCTCTGCTGAAAGTAGAAGCTCCTCGGTACTGATCGTTTACGCCATAGCAACCATGTGGCACGGCATTGGGGACAGTGGCTCGGAATACTTGCCATAGTGCCCTTCACCTCTAGGTGATTGGTTCAAATACAATTCAGGTTGGCAGGGACTTATAAAAGTGTGGCACATGTGGAGTGAGTTAGTGGCCTCAGTCCAGTTTCAGGGTCATAGTAGAAGCATTTAGATCTTGGCCCTATTGAATGCCTTACAGACCTCTCAGTTCTGCTGCGCACCTTGTCACTCGTTTGTGACAAGGACATGAGGAAGAGGAGGTGCAACAGCAGTAGAGCATAGAGATTTTTCTTGGCAACAAGGAACTGTCTGTTAAAGCACAATTGGCAAAGAAACAACTATATCACTTTATCTAAACAAAAAACCCTATTGTTGCTGGGGGTTGGGGTTTGTTTTTTTTTTTTCATTTTAAAAAATAAGAGAGCCCTTCAGGAATCTGGGAACTCTGTCCACAGGCAGGGCATGTATTATGGGAACTAAGTGCTGACTTTGAAGCACTTTGGGCAGGTAATGCAGCTCTAGGATGGGAAACTTCTGTACCTGAGAAAATGTTGTAAACTGCCTTGAGCTAAAATTGGAAAGGCGGTCTAGAAAGGTAAATTGGTTCTTACCTGCTAATTTTCGTTCCTGTAGTACCTCAAATCAGGCCAGACTCCTGGGTTTTGCCTCCCCTCCTGCAGATGGAGACGGGGAAATTTTCGCTGACACTGGCATATAACCTGGCATGCCACCTGCAGTCCGCCAGTATTGCCCTGTACCCAAACCAAGATGCTATTGTACCTAAGCCAATATGCCTACACTTAACACATTTCTCACGAACGCGCGGCAAGATGTGGAAAAAAATCCTTAATGGAAATGATCCTGTCCAACCTTTAGATCAAAAGAACACCAAAAAGACAACCTGTGCCAACCTTCAGAGTATTTGCAATAATAGATTGAGCGGACTCTTCAAATTTTTCATCCCAAACTGGGCAGACTCTGGACTGATCTGAGGTACTACAAGAACGAAAATTAAAGGAATGAACCAATTTACCTTTCCCTGTACGTACCCAGATCAGTCCAGACTCATGGGAGGTACCAAAGCTTCCCCTTAACATGGCGGGTCTGTGACCGCTCAAAGTAGACTATCTCCAAAGCCCATGTATCTGGAGCATGGACATCCAAACGGAAATGTCTGGCAAAGGTATGCAATGATTTCCACGCAGCCGCCCTACAAATTTCTTGTGGCGACACCTGCTGACATTTGGCTCAGGATGCCGCTTGCGACCAAGTAGGGAGGCCAAAAGCCGATAGGAATCTCGCGGCCCTGACATATGTACACCGAACTTATTGCCTCATTCAACCACCACGCAATGGTGGCCTTCAAAGCCATCTGACCCTTCTTTGCGCCAGCCATATGACCCTTCTTTGTACCACTCAGCACAAAAAGATGGACAGCCTAAAGCTATTAGTGACGTTAAGATAACATAACAAGACATGCGTCACATCCAAATAACTCTTTCTTATGAGGTACTGATGTGTCCAGGTTCAGAAAAACTGGGAGTTCACCTATTGATTCAAATGACAAAACGACACCACCTTCGGCAGTAAAGGAGGCACTGTACGCAAGGAGACTCCCGCCTCTGTTATCTTTAGAAAAAGATCCCTGCATGACAGAGCATGTACCTCCGAAATTCTTCTAGCAGAACAAATTGCTACCAGAAAGACAACCTTTAGGGAAAGATCCTTCAACATCACCCTTCAAATCGGTTCAAACGTAGCCGCATACAACCCTCTGAGAACCCAATCAAGATTCCAGGGGGGAGACAACTTCCATACCCAAGGTCACAAATGTTTCGTCCCCCGGAAAAAATGCACCACATCAGGATGTGCAGCTAGGAATGCACTCTGCACCTTGCCCCCAAGACAGACTATAGCCGCCATTTGAACTCTGAGAGAGTTAAAAGCCAATCATTTTACCAATCCTCGTATGAAGTGTAAAATGTGTGCCGCCGATGCCTGAATAGGAGTAACACTCTGCTCTTTGCACCAAATCTCAAAAAACTCTCCACACTCGCATACAAGCGAGTGTGGATGTTAAAAATATCCAGGCCTAAATGTGCAGAAGGTGCAGGCAGGCTTTTACTTAGCCATGTGGTAGTCTGCGGCAGCGGTTCTTTTTCCGTGTGCATAGGCATGTGCGCGAACACTCACCGATTGGTGGTTGCATGCACAGGGACCTGTGTGCATAAGGCCGCAGCCTAGATTTAAGCGCATATGTCTGCGTCCTAGTCTTGAGCGCATATTTGCACAGGTGTTTGAGCGTGTATTTGTATAGGTACTTGTGTGCATAAGGCCATAACCTAGACTGCAGAGTGTATTGGTGCAGCTACTCTGGCGCCTAAGACTGCAACCTAACTTCAGCACATATTTGCACAGCTACTTGTGCAATTACGAGCATGGCCTATACAAGCATGTATTTGCGCATGTACTTGTGTGCGTACGATCATGACCTAGTCTTGAGCACGAATTTGTATGCATCCTGGAGGGGTGTGCGTGTATGACTAGGTGGCATTGGTGTGCGCACAGGAGGCCACCTAGAGCTGAAGTTCAGGACAGCTAGGCACAAGGAATTAACAGGTCCAAGCACCTTGCTATCTGTGAGACTTGTCATCTGATAGCCATTCAGTCCTCACTCTCCGTTTATGTCAGCAATTTGACTCCTACAGTGTTTGCCCATGTTGAGATATCCCCTTGGCCAATGGGGTTTCTGGAGGGGGAGGGGGGTGGAGTAGGAGGCAAGGCAATAGTCAGTTCTCCTCCCTTATTCCCGAGGGCAGAAACAGTGCTCCCTTGGCCACAAGGAATTTTCCTGTATGTTTTTCCATAGCTTTCCATAGTTTTCCTGGCTTGTGACTGGGTGGAAATCGGGTTATCCATTACCCCTCAAATGCTTGCTTCCAAAAAACAAGCCACGAGACAGAAGAGAGATGCCTGATCTGAAAATACGGGACATTTGATGCAAGAGGTTGGAGAGATGAACGAGCCACCATGGCCCATCCACTGCAAGACTGAACCAATCCGCAAACCAGGTCACTCCGGCACTACCAGAATCACTTCTCCTGGATGACTCTCCACCTGCCGTAAGTCTTTACCCACCGGCGGCCATGGTGGAAAAACATACAGGAAAATTCCTTGTGGCCAAGGGAGCACTGTTTCTGCCCTCGGGAATAAGGGAGGAGAACTGACTATTACCTTGCCTCCTACTCCACCCCCCTCCCCCTCCAGAAACCCCATTGGCCAAGGGGATATCTCAACATGGGCAAACACTGTAGGAGTCAAATTGCTGACATAAACGGAGAGTGAGGACTGAATGGCTATCAGATGACAAGTCTCACAGATAGCAAGGTGCTTGGACCTGTTAATTCCTTGTGCCTAGCTGTCCTGAACTTCAGCTCTAGGTGGCCTCCTGTGCGCACACCAATGCCACCTAGTCATACACGCACACCCCTCCAGGTTGCATACAAATTCGTGCTCAAGACTAGGTCATGATCGTACGCACACAAGTACATGCGCAAATACATGCTTGTATAGGCCATGCTCGTAATTGCACAAGTAGCTGTGCAAATATGTGCTGAAGTTAGGTTGCAGTCTTAGGCGCCAGAGTAGCTGCACCAATACACTCTGCAGTCTAGGTTATGGCCTTATGCACACAAGTACCTATACAAATACACGCTCAAACACCTGTGCAAATATGCGCTCAAGACTAGGACGCAGACATATGCGCTTAAATCTAGGCTGCGGCCTTATGCACACAGGTCCCTGTGCATGCAACCACCAATCGGTGAGTGTTCGCGCACATGCCTATGCACACGGAAAAAGAACCGCTGCCGCAGACTACCACATGGCTAAGTAAAAGCCTGCCTGCACCTTCCGCACATTTAGGCCTGGATATTTTTAACATCTGGCATCAAAAATCATTGGCCTGAAGAGCTGGTCAACAGCTTAGGCCTCTTGACTGGCCGAGAATCCATGGAGACTACACCCAAGAGCCAGCATCCTGCTAAATACACTTTGTGCATAAGCCAGTTAAAACTGGCAGGAGACCTCTACCAGAACCAGAGACTTCTTCTCAGTGCAAGTGCCTCTTTGCACCTGTGCAGGATAATTGAGGAGGGGATTCCCCTGCTTCTCTTGCCAAAGCTGCTAGGGAATAAAAATTGACCACCGTTTCGACACTGATAGGGAAAGCTTCAGTGCTAGACCCCGTCACCCATGACGCTTGGTCTACCGGCGAGGTCATTCTAGACACAGACTCACGAATGCTTTTACTGCACGTATACACAGTTCCTCCCAGCACCTGCGGCACCACCAGCATCTCAACGACAAGCAGGGGGACAGACCCTCAGCGCCACAGAGCCAACACCTGGTCTCCTCCGCAGGCAGAGAAGCTGCTAAACAAAAAATCCCATCAATGAGCTCCCTGAGCTGCTGAGGTAGCTTCTCCCTTTGGAACCTCGCTTCTGCACAGATTCCTCTACCTAGTTCCTTCTTCTCTTTTTTCCTTTTTTTAATTCTCCGAGATACATAGAAACCAATACTCTCCTTTGGTGTAGAGGTGCAGGTTCCAGGAGTGCAGGCCACATAGCAAATCAGAAAGGAGCCGGGCCACTGGCTATAATCAGTTGCCTTTTGCCAAACTTTAGCAACCCAGCCCAGAACAAACTGTATAAAAGGGATACTTTCCTGCTCCACTGGGCTTGCAGTGCAGAACTGCCAACGTTCTACCGCTTTCTCGTAGGGGGTGAAGAATCTGGACCATCAGATGTTCTCCCTATGAACCTCCAGACCAAGCTATTAGAAGGGTCACCCCCCCCCCCCCCCCGCCTGCTCATCAGTCTCAAACCAGGGGGGATGGCCTCACCAGGACCTCATAACCCCCTGGGAGTTCTCACCCAGCTGCTTTACCAGCTCATCTAAGCCCTCGCTAAAATATAGCTTCCCCTTAAAGGGTAACGCCCCAAGCTGAGACTTAGACCAAACGTCCTCTGACTAGTTCGGCAACTAAAGGAGCAGCCTGGCAGAGACCACAAACATCCTAGTCCTGGAGGTAGGGCTGATAATGTGGCCGCTCCATAGGTCACCACAGCTTCCAGCACTCGAACTGCTTGGACTCTGCTGCTGACATTACCCTAACAGACTGTAATTGCTGCATCCAGTGCAAACCAGCCCGAAGCATAAAGCTGCTGAATACTTGCTCAAAAACCCAAGGCAGTCACCTCAAAAATCTTTATGAGATGGACCTCTAGCTTTCTATTTTACATATCCGTAAGCACAGCAGAACCAGCCACAGGAATTGTCTCTTTTTCATAACAGCCAAAAATGGAGGCATCCACCTTAGGCAGCTGCAATAAATCCAATGTGTCCTCTGGCAAGGCATACAACTTATTCATAGCTCTGCACACCTTCAAGCCTGTCTTTGGAGTCTCACACTCCCGAAACACCAGCTTTTTCACCGACTTATGATAAGGAAAGGCCTTCTTCGGATCTCTTAAGCCCTCCATGACAGAGTCCACTTCCTCATGGTCAGATCCATCCTGGACACAAGGAGTCAAGGGCCACAGCTCTTCTCCGTGAAACCGATGAACCTTTGGATCGTCTCCTTCCACAGTAGGGGTTTGACCCCCTGAGATACCTCCATCAGAGGATCGCCACCATCCGACTCTCCCGACAGCTCATATGTGTCCGTAGAGTGGGTGGTCTGACTTAGGACTCGCTTGAACCCTGGTCAACTCACCCGGTTGCGTCTTTTGGACCGCTTGCTATAGGACCCTGATGCTACGGCCTTCTGTACCTAGAAAATCTGTGTCCTGTGGTCTTTCTGGCGTGGTACGCTTGTGAAGAAGCAACACAAATTCAGGAGAAAAAACAGCAGTATCTTCAGAATCCTGACCCAGGAGGGTCCTCATCCTCAAACAGAGGCACTCGGGACCTCATACAGCTGATGATTTTAATATCTTCAATTAATATAAACTTTTACCACGGCAATATCTTTGATTAATGTGAGCTTTTACCACAGCAAATTGTCTTCCACCATTTTACTTTACAGCCCTTCTTTAGTTCTGGACGGGAAAACTTTATACCATTCTGAACTTCCTTTAACAGAACATTGCTTTATATGTCCTGTATTATGTGCTTTTATCCCGACATCATTTGAACAAGGCACTTATCTTTTTTTGCTCAAAGAGAAATTTATTAAAGATAACTAAAAGAACTTTCAATCAAAAAATACAGCTGTGCGAAAGTAGAAATTAATTGAAGACAACCAAAAGAACTTTTTAATGAAAAAATAAAATTAAGGGGGTAAAAAGACAGTGATTGAAATAATTGGCTCAAATAAGTTTCTGAGATAATCGGATCCTTGCCAATACTGAGGTCTTCCCTCTATTATATAAAACATTTCTTTCAGTAAGAAAGAACATTGATTAATCAGTAACATTGATTAATAAGGTTTATATTTTTAAACAGCAAAATTATACATTAGGGCAATAACAATTCCAGTGATTTTTGGCAGCAAAGAGACAAATTATAACTAGTCATTTGTTGGATACTAATTGTATACTAGTTATTCCCAGATTTTTTCTTTTGTCAATTCACAACTTTTATGCCAGTTGCTCAGGCATGAGTTTAGCAGTCCTAGATAGAGAATATTTGGGCCCTTGAGATGGAGTTAAAAACAATCACAGCTGCAGGTTGGAGAACATTCATCCTTTATGCCTGTTCTTACAAGAATCCTTGGGTTAGAGCTTGTGTTAGAGGAGAGTGATGAAAGAGAGCACAGGTGAACCCTCACAGTTTCATGCTCGTTACTTCTTTCCTGTTTTTAAATGTGTGTGAGGAATAATACAGGAAAATGAAAAATTAATTTGGAGCAGCAGGAAAAAAAAATGTTGGGTTAGAAGTAACCATTACAGAAAGTGTTCCAAGGATCTGAGTGACTTTTTAAACGGGCGGATTATATGTGATACACAAGTTGCCAGAGGATATGGTTAGTGCAGTTAGTGTAGCTTGGTTCAAAAAAGGTTTGGATAAGTTCTTGGAGGAGAAGTCCATTATTTATTTTATTTATTTCAGAGCTTTTATATACCGGTGCTTAGCAATTAGCCTTCACCCTGGTTTACAGTTGAACAACTTGTTACATCGAAATGACATTGGAACAGAATAGAACAGATATTTTACAATTGAACGATATATGCTTATTGATGAATGATATATGCTTAATGGCTATTAATCATTAACGGCTATTAATCATTAACGGCTATTAATCAAGTTCTCTTAGGGAATAGCCACTGCTATTAATTGCATCAGTAGCATGGGATCTTCTTAGTGTTTGGGTAATTGCCAGGTTCTTGTGGCCTTGTTTGGCCTCTGTTGGAAACAGGATGCTGGGCTTGATGGACCTTTGGTCTGACCCAGCATGGCAATTTCTTATGTTCTTATGTAAGTTCTAAAAGAAATACTGAAGCTTTCAAAGGCTGTAAAATCTAGAAGGCTGATATTCAGCACTACTTATCCGGCTAAGTGGTGGCGACAATATCTGGCTGCAATCAGTGGGTGGGATGTGGGCGGATAGGTACTTATCCAGTTAACTTAGCTGGATAAGTGCAGATATTCAAACTTATCCAGTTAGGTTAACCCGGATGAGTTAGGTCTCAATAGCAGGTCTAAAGTTAGCGGATAAGACTTATCTAGCTAACGAACACTTTTTACGGGTATATTCAGCAGCAAAGCTGTGCTGCTGAATATAAGCCTTGTAATTTAGCTGGATAAGTTTTATCTGGCTAACCTACTTATCCATCTATGTTTGAATATTGAGCCCATAGAGTATAAAGGTTGCAAATGATCACCATACATAAACATATCAATTTGATTCCTACATTCACTTTGTCTAGGTTCGACTCCTAACAATCAGGATATTAACCCATTTTGAAGGGCAGCTTCCTGCAAGACTAGTGGTAAGTTGTAACACTTCTTTTCAAAAGTGGCTGAAATATAATTCTTATCCATATCGCTTTGTCCCATGTTGTTTGAGTGGAGGTTTTACAGTGTAAACATTGTATGCCTCTTAGAATTTATTGACATTATGGGGTTTTTTTTAGAAAACGTGAACATGCTGTGCTTGCCCATCAGATAACCAGTTTATTCTCACTTGTTATGCTTCGGGGAAAATGTTCATAAAACCATTCCTCTCACTCCCCCCTCCCTCCCATAAAGGAACAGTAAGAATAAAATTGGTATTCAGTATGCATCTGGTTTATACCAAGCATGAATATCAGCACTATATACAGAATGCAGTTTTCTGGTGTTTGTGTCCGTTTTTGTGTGTTGTCTTCACATCCACTATGCGCATGCACTTGGGGAAATTTATGCGCACTATTTATGGTTAGTGTCCACTGGGATATAAGACGTATTTATTTTGCGGGCGGACTTGCTTCCTGCCTCCCCCCCCCCCCCCCCCCCCCCAACCGGAGTTTTGAGAACTTTGTTTCTCCTTGGCCGTGGCCTTCCCACTCCCCGTAAGCTGAGGATTTAAGGGGCAGGAGCAATGACAAGCTTCAAGATGGCATCTGCTGACCTGAGGTTCTCTTTTAAGCCTTATGTATGGGGTAAAGTGGAGGTGCTGCTCAGGAGCGACTGGGTATGGCCTTACTTTGCCCTGAGGTAAAGGGAGTGGAGAGTCTTAATTTTTTTTTTCAAAGTAGGAAGGGGGGTGGGGTTTCTGATGCGGGAGTGGAGGTTGTGTCTTGGGGCCACAAGGTTCGGGGGACAGGGGAGGTTAAAACATGGGGGATCAAAATGGAAGGATTGGATTTTATCCCATCATTTCCTAGCGTGTAGCCAGAAGGACTCAGGACCAATGGGTTATGCTCCCCTGCCAAAGATGGAGTCAGAGTCAGATTTGAAAGCTGATGTCACCCTAGATACACCCCTGCAGTGACCTCTGTCCTTCGGTATTTCTCTGTCTCCAGCAGATGGTGGACGTACCCCTCCCTACAGGGATTGCTGTAATTTTTGGAAGGAGAAATTTTGCATTTCCTAACGTGTAGCCAGATGCACTCAGGACCAATGGGTTATATGCTCCCCTGCTAGCAGATGGAGATGGAGTTAACTTTCAAAGCTGACATCACATTAGATACACCCCTGCAGTGACTTCAGCCCTCCAATATATCTCCGTCTCCTAGCATATGTGGACGTGCTTTCCCTATCGGGATCGCTATACTCTTAGAAGAAGAAATTCTACCTTTAAATTGGAGAAATTTTGAGCCCCACTCTCCTGCAGTGATACCTAAAAGTCCCTCCCTTAGTTGAGAATTCCTGAGGTGATTTATGAGATCCCTCAGAAGTGTACCTTGCTCCAGTAACCGGTTCCCGACGCGGACTTTGCTGTTGAAGCAGCTGAAAGGCAATGGATGCAGGAAGCTGAGTGTGGCAGTGACAGCCAAAGCCCTCGCTTCCAGCAGCCGGAGACTGTCTTTGTACTCAGCTGGTAAGTGCTGAGCCTAGGTAAGTTTAAAAAAAACAGAGACATTGGAGGGATTTCGGTAAAGCTTCCTCCGGTCTCCTTGCTCGATGGGCCATACTGATGTCATTCCCAATCCATTGGTGTAAAGGGAAGTGGGCATCCGAGTGGGTTGAGCAGGCCCCCCAGTGGGCTAGGTCCCGCTTCAGGCTTAGCCGGCACACCGCGTATAGGCCGAGTTCGCGCCATCTTGCGCGTGGTTTTGTGCGCCTTGCATTGCCCTCCATACAGCGTCTGTATGCACGGTGCATGCCGGCTGTGCACATGCACTGTGCGCACACAACGTCGTGCACATCTTTGCGTGCAGTTGTACGCGCACAGCTACTTATATTCAGAATTCTAGAGCACATGGACTGTGCGTGCGCCTCGCCGCAACCCGCTTAGGTGCCCAAAATCCATGCGCACAAAAGTCTTCAAGTTCAAGCCGGCTGAATTCGTAATTGCCATCTCTAATGGCTCTGACAGCAAAGAAATATAAGCGCCATTCTCTCTGCGCTGCTTGTCATATTAGGGCTACTCTGTCTTGGATTCTTACTTATTTCAGCACTGTGAGGAGGCCTAGGGAAAGTTGGCTTCCCCAGACTTTACCAAGCCCGGTTCTTTCCATTCTGAGGATGTCAGCCACAACCTTAACCGGAAATACAAACTTATCTCTCGTATGCTCCCAACTCGGCCATGTTTTGAAAAGTCCTCCTTTTCTTCGTCAGGGGAGTACGCGTTTATTCTTCATTCCTCGCTCCCAGGTTACCAAACTCTGAATGGTGACGTTCTTCCCTGAGAGCGAGGAATGAAGAATAAATGCGTACTCCCCTGACGAAGAAAAAGGAGGACTTTTCAAAACATGGCCGTGTTGGGAGCATACGAGAGATAAGTTTGTGCGACTTGCAATATTCGATTGGCGTTTGTTATTTGAAAGGAGAAATTTTACTCTGTCAAGTTCATGTGATATTAGATCCGCATATATACCAAACAATTTTAGGTGGTAGTGAAAGTTTATTTGAGAATGATATAAGATTTATGTCTTCAGACTAAGTGAATATTCAATTATTTCCAACGAATTGATGAAGAAACAAAGTTTAATAATAAAGAAGTATTCGGGTTGAATAACGTGATCATGGATAAAGAAAAAACATTACCTGACAGGAGTGAAAACATCAATATAGGATTGGAATAAGAGTGGAAAACATCATAGTTTGATTTTCACAATAAAATAAATATAAAAATAGCAAGGACCAACAGTGGAAATTGAAATAAAAATTTTCTAATTTTGATGGAGACATTTTTTAGGCGGATTTTGGGACATGGTTAAGAGGATAGATTGATTCACACAATATTTTTTAAATATTTAAAAAAGTTGAATAAAAAAGCGAGTGGGAGGGCGGTAAGTTGATGATTATAATATAAAAATTGAAGCAAGGCCGCGGAGGCATGCATCAAAATATATGAAACTTACCCCATTCCGCAATAAATTATTTTTTAACAAATTATTCTTTAATAAATTGTTGTTTCACAATACACAATAGGGTGAGATTATTTTAGGGTATAAGAGAGTAGATTTTTGGTCTCATCTGGGCGGAGATTAATACGAGTCACAGCTTCATACCATTCCATCCATCTTGCCCAATGTAGTCTTGGAGATTCATTTGAATCAGTCCATTTCATTGCCATTCCTAGATAAGCACAAAGACGCAGAAGAATAACTCCTCCTTCATTTGAATGTCAGTAGACTTTTGGTGCGGTATCTGGACATTTCAGAACTGGTCCGAAAGACAGACCGCCTATTTGTCCTTCACAGTGGAAGGAAGCAGGGCGAACCAGCTTCGTGGGCTACCATAGCTCGCTGGATTAAGGAGGTGATCACAGAAGCCTATGTGGAAACAGGAAAGCCATTACATCTCAGGTTAAAGCTCATTCCACTAGGGCTTAGGCGGTCTCATCGGCGGAAGCTAGACTGCTGTCTCCTGTCAATATCTGCCAAGTGGCGACGTGGTACTCCTTGCACAGGTTCTATCGCCTGGACGTACAGGCCTGAGAGGATGCAGCCTTGACAAGGGCGGTGTTAACCAGACCGCGAGCAGCCTCCTGCCCCGATTGGGAGTAGCTTTTGTATATCCCATTGTTCCTGAGTCCATCTGGCTACACACTAGGAAGTGGAGAAATTACTTACCCAATAATTTCGTTTTCCTTAGTGTAGACATAGGGACTCCGCATCCTGCCCATGGCTGCCCAAGATTGGTGCCAAGGATTCGCTCATGTAGTGGATATCTATTCCAAGAGAGTAAAGGTAAGCCTACAGATGCCTCTTCTAGTTCCTAGATCAGGGCCTCTGTATTCTTACTGGAGTTCAGTGTTTGGTTGAGTACAGTTACAGTTATCCATTTTTATTCATATTTTTAATCAGGTTTTTGCATTAGTATGTCTACAGTGGCTTTTGAAGAGAATACTGAAGGGCTGAGTTCACTGCAGGGGTGTATCTAGGGTGTTGTCAGCTTTGAAATCTGAATCCGTCTCCATGTGCTGGCAAGGGAGCACAACCCATTGGTTCTGAGTCCATCTGTCTTCACTAAGGAAAATGAAATTATTAGATAAGTAATTTCTTCATTTTTGACAGGCTTTCCAGTAGTTTTATTTTAGAACAAGTTTGACATGTAATGTGGTATGACTGGAACTGTTCAAGTTTGTTTTTGTCATCTTGTTGACCTCCTGTTGACCTCCTTTATGTCTGACCAGAGATTGTCTGGACATGGTAGTGCTTATATTTCTAAATCAAAGGAAATTTTATATTTGTTTCCAAATTTTGCTTAATGGTTCCTTACATAAAGAATTGTTGTATTATATTGCATATATGATGTAAATAAATATGACCAGCTGATAATTGTGAATACATGTCTTAAGTTACAATGTATTCCAGTTAAGTAGCTTTTTAGCAGGTGCTTTCTGCCAGGTGGTAGATCCTTAGCAATGTTCAAACTGCAATTCAAAATCCCAAGAAGGTAGGCACTCTAGTCAGCCTAGGCCTCATAGTTCGCCTATGAGGCTGCGTCAACTATGCCATGATACTAAGGGCTGACTCCCATGCCGCACATCACACACAAACTATGATTTGTTTCATTTAATGAAGGTTAGTATTCTGATGTGGAATAAATACAGTTAATTTTTTTTTTAAATCACTGGAGTGCCTTCCTGCCTTGGGATTATAATAATAAAGTAGTATATATTTTCCTTACAGAACCTCTCTTGCAAGTCAGTCTCTCAATCAGTCCTGTACACAATGCTACCTGATGAACTCTTGTGGCTCATTTCATATAGGAAAACCAATTAGCAGGAGAACATTTACAGTTTCCTGGAGAGGGGTTGAAGTATGACTGCATAACCATCAAAGCCTTCATCTCTCTTTCTGCTTTCCTAACTATATCCTTTCTCTTACTCATAAGGCCAAAGACTGTGAACACCCTCCTTTCAGAAATCCTCTTGTCTTACCCTTAAAGCCAGCTAGGCAGATGGTGCCTCTATGTCTCCACCAAGAAGCTGAAAGCACTCCTAGCCCAGCTAGCTTAGGGCACAGGATTTGAAACTGGTCCTTGGGTACCCCAGCCTTTCAGGTTTTCAGTATTTACCTAATCAATATGTGTGATACATTGGAGACTGTGCATGCAAATACATGTCATGCATACTCAATATGGGCATGCTGAAAACCCGACAGAGTGTGGGGACATTTGGAGCACTCCTGGCTTTGTTGTTCCAGCTCCTGTTTATTGTTAGTCATTCTTACAGCATTATAAGGAAAAATTTGAGAATGCACACAGAAATATAACAAAAGTCATTAAATTTCTGAAGGATGATGGCGCAGAAGAGCTTCAGTCTGTGTTTGCCATATTGTTGCAAGCTGAACTGGTAGCTGCAAGTGTGAATGATTTC